>NC_135626.1:7853571-8173928 GCF_053574225.1 Canis aureus
GGGGAGAATGACTCTCACATTGAGGGTTCTTACCCTAAAGTCCCTTCCCCCTTATTTCAGCTGGAATTGTTTTGATAACCAGTCTCAGTTCTTTTCTTTGAAATACATGTGGGGAAAATGTTGATTAGTGTGGGAGTTTGTCATTTTTGATCTAGTGAAATTCCACAATTGTCTGATTACCAAATCCCTGCCTGTTTGGTTGTGGATAAAATTCTACATTTAAAAGAGTAGAATTTGTTACTACTCCCAGCAATTGAAGATCAGGTAAATAAATGAAGTGGGCTGGATGCGTGAGACTTGACAGCGTGGCATGTAAGTTAAGCCAAACCTTTCTAGAAATGAGCATCCAGAGTGTGGAATTTTGTATAGGGGTTTTGCTTCACTTTGACAATTTCCTGCTTCTGTGTCTATCTCCTAGTCAGATAGGAAAGCAGGTTTTATCTGAATGCAGGTCCAGCTTACCACTTACAAGCAGTACTAGGGAGTAGACACTAGCATGTATGTAGTAGGTGTTAGTTGAGCAAGTCCTCTCTGCATTGTGAGATTCTGGAAGATGGTGAGTCTTTTTAACTGGAATCTCTGTTTTGTTTTGTTTTGTTTAAGATTTTACTTACTAAAAAATAAAAATAAAAAAAAAAAGATTTTACTTACTTATTCATGAGAGACACAGAGATAGGGGCAGAGAGAGAGGCAGGGGAGCCCGATGTGGGACTCAATCCCCGGACTCAGTCCTGGAACCCTGGGATCATAACCTGAGCTAAAGGCAGATGCTCAACCGCCGAGCCACTCAGGCACCCGGAGTCTCTGGTTTTTGATTTGCAAAGTGGGAGTCATAGTTCTTTTTTTTTTTTTTTTTTTTTTTTTTTAACAAATGCGATGCAAATAGTTTTTTTTTTTTTTTAATTTTATTTATTTATTCATGATAGTCACACAGAGAGAGACAGAGAGGCAGAGACACAGGCAGAGGGAGAAGCAAGCTCCATGCTGGGAGCCCGACGTGGGATTCGATCCCGGGTCTCCAAGATCGTGCCCTGGGCCAAAGGCAGGCGCCAAACCACTGTGCCACCCAGGGATCCCGGGAGTCATAGTTCTTATTTGATTTACTCCTGCTGAGAGAATGAAATGGGATAATAAATTAAAAATGCCTACGAGTGTCTGGCACTTGGTTAGGCCCTAACAAATAGTAATTATTGTTGCTATTATTGTTTATAATTCTAAAATAATATATATGTCAGTAATAAGGAGCAGGCCCAAAAGGACCAAACCAGAGGCAGATTAAGAAAGAGGTTCTAGTGGTAATAACATTGTGATGAACAGTTTGCCTGTGACAGGGTTGTACTATGTTGGTAATTAAGGGTTATCGGGGCTCCTGGGTGGCTCAGTCAGTTAACCGTCTGCCTTCAGCTCAGGTCATGATTCTGGGGTCCTGGGATTGAGCCCTGCATTGAGCTCTCTGCTTAGCAGGGAGTCTGCTTCTCTCTCTCCCTCTACCTGCTGCTCTGCCTACTTAATGCTTTCAAAATAAATAAATAAAATTGTCAAATAAATAAAATCCTTTTTTTTTTAAATAAATAAAATCCTAAAAAAAGGATTATCTATGAAACCTGTGGGTTATATCTGACCATATAGTGATATTGGAATGCAGTGCTTCAAGAAAATTCTGGAGAAAACTCTTGCTTGAACTGTAAGTGTTTTTAAAAAGTACTTCTTACAGTGGTTGGAGGGTACGAACTATAGAGATGTTTCTGTCCTTCCACGTGAAATCAGCACTTCTGGTGTTTTTTTCTGAGGATTTCATTGGGGTCTGGGCCTTCAGTCCATTCTTGCTGTGAGAGGCAGCATCTTCTGACCAGGTAACTCCTCTTCACTCCTTCCTGTAACTTATTATTTCTAGAGGACAAAGTTATGTAATCCTTAAATCTGTTCCTCCTTGTTTAGCACACTTATTCTTTTGGCTTTTTTCTTTTTTTAAAGAATTAATTAGTTAATTAATTAATTAATTTATTTATTTATGAAAGACAGAGGCAGAGACAGGCAGAGGGAGAAGCAGACTTCCTGCGGGGAGCCCGATGCAGAACTCAATCTTGGGACCCCTGGATCGTGCCCTGAACCAAAGGCAGACACTCAACTGCTGAGCCACCCAGGTGTCCTGAGTCCATATAGGTTTTATTTATGAATCTAGATTGGAGCTAGGTTGGGGAAACCCTGTTTGGTCTGTAATACATTATGGTTAGTTTGCTAGAGGTAAGTTCTGAGGTTTGTAAATGTGCATGGCTGTCAGCCCAACCTAGAATTACACAGTAAAACAAGCTTAATTTTCCCTGGTCAGAAGGATTTATTGTACAGACAAAAGCCTAAGAAATTTACTGGTTCTTATATTTGCATTTTTTCTTTATGTTGTGATGGATAATTCTCTTCAAGACTTTCTGGGAATCTGTCAACTTAAAGGAACTCACAGAAATTTAAAGTAAATCTTGGGCAGCCCCGGTGGCACAGTGGTTTAGCGCTGCCTGCAGCCCAGGGCGTGATCCTGGAGACCCTGGATCGAGTCCCAAGTCAGGCTCTCTGTATGATGCCTGCTTCTCCCTCTGCCTGTGTCTCTGCCTCTCTCTCCCTCTCTGTCTCTATGAATAAATACATAAAATCTTTAAAAAATAAAAAAAATAAAAAAATAAAGTAAATCTTATGCTCTGTGTGCCCCTCATGGCTGCCCCTGGGCAAGCGCTGACTGCTCTTGTCACTGTATTTTGTCTTTTATGAGTATGTCCTATAAATGGAGCCATCCAATATATAACCTTTTAAGACTGGCTTCTTTCATTGGGCCTAATACCTTTGAGATCCACGCAAGTGTTGGGTATAATAATAGCTTATTCCTTTTCTTTTTTGGAGTCGAAGACTTAATATTCTTACTCATTTATATATTATTATTTAAATTTTAGGTAGTTAACATACAGTACATTGTTGGTTTGTGGAGTAGAATTCAGTGATTCATCACTTACATACAATACCCAGTGCTTATCATGACAAGTACTCTCCTTAATGCCCATCCCTCATCTAGCCTATCGCCCCTCACCTCCCTCAATTAACCGGCAGTTTGTTCACTACGGTTAAGAGTCTCTCATAATTTGTTTCCTTCTCTCTCTTTCCCCCATCCTGTATGTTCATGTTTTGTTTTTTTAGATTCCACATGAGATCATATGGTGTTTGCTTTCTCTGACCGACTTATTTCACTTAACACAATATACTCTAGCTCCATCCACGTCATTTCAAATGGCAAGATTTCATTTTTTGATGGCTGACTAATATTCCATTGTGTGTGTGTGTGTGTGTGTATCACATTTTCTTTATCTATTCATCAGTTGATGGACATTTGGATTTTCTCCATAGTTTGTCTGTTGTCAGTAACACTGTATAAACATTGGAGTGCACTGGATCATAGGGTAGTTCTACTTTTAACTTTTTGAGGAACCTCCATTTTGTTTTCCAGAGAGGCTGCACCATTCCCACCAACAGTGCAAGTTCCCTTCTCTGCATCCTCACCAACACCTTTTATTTCTTGTGTTATAAATTTTAGGTATTCCAACAGGTGTGAAATGGTATCTCATCCTGGTTTTGATTTGTACTTCCCTAATGGTGAGTGATGTGTTGAGCATCTTTTCATGTGTCTGTTAGCCATCAGGATGTCTTCTTTGAAAATTGTCTATTCATGTCTTCTGCCCATTTTTAAACTGTGTTATTTGATAAACTCTGTAGATTTTATTTATTTTTTAAAGTTTTTTTTAAAATTTTTATTTATTTATGATAGTCACAGAGAGAGAGAGAGAGAGAGAGAGGCAGAGACATAGGCAGAGGGAGAAGCAGGCTCCATGCACCGGGAGCCCGATGTGGGATTCGATCCCGGGTCTCCAGGATCGTGCTCTGGGCCAAAGGCAGGCGCTAAACTGCTGCGCCATCCAGGGATCCCCAACTCTGTAGATTTTAGATACTAACCCTTTATCAGATACGTCGTTTAGAAATATCTTCTCCCATTCTGTGGGCTGGCTTTTAATTTTGTTGTTTCCCTTGTTGTGCAGAAACTTGTAATCTTGATTAAGCCCCAATAATTCATTTTTGCTCTTGTTCCCAGCTTGTTCCTTTTCATTGCTGAGTAGTAGTCCATTGTATGGATATACTGTAATTTGTGCATTCATTCTTTTGTTGAGGGACATTTGGGTTGTTTCCAGTTTTTTTTTTTTAAGATTTTTTATTTATTCATGAGACACACACAGAGAGAGGGAGAGGGAGAGGCAGAGACACAGGCAGAGGAGCCTAACATGGGACTTGATCCTGGGTCTCCAGGATCATGCTCTGGGTTGAAGGCGGCACTAAACCACTGAGCCCCCCGGGCTGCCTTGGTTGTTTCTAGTTATTGATGATCATGAATAGAGTTGTTATACTTTGCATAAAGTTTTTGTAGGAACACAAATTTTCAGTGTACTTAGCATATTAGTGTCCTAGAGCTGCTGTAACAAACCACCACAAACTGGGGGGCTTAAGACAGCAGAGATTTCTTTTCTACTGTTCTGGAAGCCAGAAGTCTGAAATTAGTATCGTTTGGCCAAAGTCATGGTGTCAACAGGGCCACACTAGCTGCAGAGGCCCCAGAGAAGAACCCCTTCCTTGCCTCTACCAGCTTCCAGAGGCCACCGGCATTCTTTGGCCTGTGGCCCCCTCCTCACATCCCTCCAAGCTCTCACTTCCATTGTTACTATCCTCTTCCGGTCTTAGAGTCACATCTCCCTTAGCCCCCCTTGTAGAAGGACCCTTTGTGATGACATTTAAGGCCCATCTGGATAATCCCCCCCATCCCAAGATCCTTGACTAATCACATCTTCAAAGACCCTTTTTTGCCATGGTAGGTTACAGAGGCTCTCAGGGGTAGACTGTATATTGTTTAGAGGGGCATTTTCTTAGCCTACCACATGCCAGTAAAGACCTAGGTGTGGATGGATATTACTGGGTCATGTGATAAATATATATTTACCTTTATTTGAAGCTGCCCAACTGTTCTGTGGAGTGGCTCTTATTATCCATCCCTCTAGCATCCTCCATGCTAGAATTCTTGACATCCTCACTAGAACTTGGTATTATCAGTAATTTTTATGGTAACCATTCTAGTAGGTATCTCATTATGTTTTAATTTGCATTTCCCTGATGACTAATGATGTTCAGCATCTTTTCATGTGAAAACTTCATACTTCTTAATTTTCCTTTTTATTACCTTCATAAGTATGAGGAAGAAAAGAGTGAACCAAAATAGCTAAAGGAAGGCCATCATTGTCTCATGGCAGAAGCTTGCTGAGCAGCATGTTCTACCGGAGAGTGCAGAGACACAGTACAGATCTGTTTTCTTCTAGTTTCTCTTGCCTGTTAAATGTCCTTATAAAGTTTTGTCTGAGATGATGATATGCTTGATTCTAATCTAGGAAATGACTATTACCTAGTTTCATAATTAATAAAAAAAATCTAAATCATGCTGATTCTCTACCAAATTACTATTTTTTTAATGAAAAATCTTTAACAAGCCACCTCAGCACCATGAAATGATACGGGCTTATCTTTTTGCTGCTGTCCAGCTGCAGTTCACACTGATTCAGTGTTGCTGTAGATCACTTTAGGGACATTAATCATCTTTTAGACTAGATTTTAAATACTTAACCATTTCCTTTTTTTTTTTTTAAAGATTTTATTTATTTATTTGAGAGAGAGCCAGAGAGCACAAGGAGGGGAAGCAGAAGAGAGAGAGGGAGAAGCAGACTCCTTACTAAACAGGGAGCCTGATACAGGGCCCCATCCCAGGACCCTGGGATCATGACTGGAGCTAAAGGCAGATGCTTAACTGATTGAGCTGCCCAGGCGCCCTGAACCGTTTTTCTTTTGAAGCAATGGTTTATAGTAATAAGTTGTGCTAAATTCTTTTTTGGTCCTTGACTAAGTCCAACACTCTAGCTTTTGTTGCATGAGATCTTAAAGAGTTATGTGGAGGAAGTAAGTGAATGCTGGTGACCATTATCTGATAATTAAAAACCTCAGTTCAGAAACACATGGCAGAATAGAATAAAATGAACTGATGCAAAATACATTACATATCTTTAGGGTATCTTGTTGTTTTTAAAATTTTTTTATTTTATTATTTTGAACTCACAACCCTGAGATCAAGACCTGAGATGAAGAGTAGGACACTTAGCCAACTGAGCAACCCAGGTGCCCTTAGAGTATTTTGTTATTCTAATTGTGCTGCTTTTAATATTAGCATTTGGGTACTGGGCAATATATGGAAGTGTTGGGTCATTGTACACCTGAAACTAATATGATAACTACACTGGAATTAAAAACGACGACAACAGGGCAGCCCCGGTGGCGCAGCGGTTTAGCGCTGCCTGCAGCCCAGGGCATGATCCTGGAGACCCGGGATCGAGTCCCGCGTCAGGCTCCCTGCATGGAGCCTGCTTCTCCCTCTGCCTGTGTCTCTGCCTCTCTCTCTCTCTGTCTCTCACGAGTAAATAAATAAAATCTTAAAAAAAAAAAAAAAAAGAAAGTAGAAATACTATTAAAAAAAAAAAAACAATGACAAAAAAAATCTTTTTCCCTAAAAAAAAAAAAAAAAATACATTGCAGTTGAACATAAATAAATAGTACCCAGTTTCAGTCTCTGGAAATTGAAAAGCCCATTATTAAAAATAGTCATGGCTCAGAAAACAGGATTACATGGCATTTCCTTGCTCACCTATGAGAATCCACCCCCTCCAAAGATTGTAGAGCTTTACATTTCTGGTATTCTAAGTTGCTGTTAGCAATAGGAGCTTTAAAGTATGTCGACTTGATCCAACATTTACTATTTATAAATATTTGCTTCTAACTCTGGGGCTGATACTTCCAGCCATGTGATCTTGTAATCATGTGATCCTATCCTATAGCTGATAGGATAGACCTGAGCCCTGGTTTCTTCATCTCTCAAATGGCACCGATGGTATTACTCTGCTCCTTCTCAGGATGGAGGGAGACTGAGATGAGCTGATGTCTGTGAAAAAGTGTAGGAAACTGTAAAATGCTTCATGAATGTACACGATTATCACTATGATTTCATGAAATCATTCACTTGTCTTCCTGGTTTGAGATACTAGATCTCTATTTGAATGCTAACACTTGTGGAGGATTTTCTCTCTTAAAAAAATATTGCCAAAGTAAAATTGAATGCTTAGACATTGGGTGGCAAAGGCTTTTTCATTACTGACTTTTCAACTTATTTCTTCTGAGTTTTGACAATCAAAGAGTAGAGGTAAATTAAAAAAGGAAAAACTCCTTCCTATAACGTGTGCCTTTTTCTTTTAAGCTACTCTTTTGGTGAGATCGGGGTGATTGGAGGGAGTGTTGAAAGAGGTTTTATCCTTTGTTGAAATATGTTTAGAAATGTGCAAAACCCAATCATATAATGTTTAAAAATATATATGTGGTATCTTGTACACATCCTTTTGAAACTTGATTTTTTATTCACCGTTGTATTTAAGATTTACCTGTGTTGATGCAAATAGATCTAGGTCCTCACTTTAACTACTGTTTAGTATTCTGTAATATAATTATGGCATAGTTTATCCCTTCTCTCATTTATGGCTAGAATGGTTGTTTCCATCTTTACCACAATGGCAAACAGTAATGCAATGAACATTTGTCTACACATTTGCCTTTGCGTGTATGTGAGAGTTTCTCAGGTGGTGGATTAGGCTGGTGAGGCTAGGCTTTGCCATGGTACCAAACAACCATCAGATAGATCCCAGTTGCTTAACCAGGAGAGTTATCTCTTGTGGGTGTGGTTAAGAGGTGCTTTGCCCCACCTACTTTCTGGGGGACCCAGAGGATGGTGGCCCCAGGCATCTTGTGCCTGCCTAACTGGAGAGTGTAGCCTCTTTGATCTTGAGATAATGCAGATGAGCAGCGAGAACTGTGAGTTCTACAGCCAGGAAAGGATTCATGGTCACTTCTGGTTATATCCCACATGCAGAACTAGGTACAAGGTGTCACCTCACTGTGAGAGGCTTAATAAATGTCATCATGTGTGTATTCAGGAAAGGGAAGGGTCACCAATTGTGGGCACTAGTAATGTCTACTAAAGATAGACACCTGGAAAAGCAGCTGCTATTTAATACTATGTCCAACATAGTACATACAACCAGCCTTTGAGCCCCCAAAGGGCAACCAGTTCTTCCCCAAATTAATTAATTTTGGCGTTTAGGGTTTGGGAGCCCTTTAATCTTAAATTATAGCTTGATTGTGGATCATGGGCTTTTTTTTTTTGAAACAGTTAAGTCGAAGGTGGAGACTAGAGCCTATGTCTTGGGATTTGTAATTCAGTACAACAGCTACTTATTAAAAATCTAGAAAAGGGATTTTCTGCTTGTCTGGGTTCAGTCACAGACAAGAATCCACAATAGCTCATTTTAATGGGGAAGGCTTTATTATAGAGTATTTTATAGCTTACAGAATTATTGGGAGAGCTGAAAAACCAGGTTGTAGGTTGAGCTTTGTGATGATGCCCAAAGTCACCAATTGTGTAGACCCAGACCACCAAGGAAGCTGTGGCCTCTTTGGTCCTTGGAGAGTTGCCAGCTCCAGAACCACTGCTATAATCAAGGACATTCTACTCCTGGTGGCTCCAGAGCAAAATAGCTGTCCTCCATGCTGCTGCTCGACACCTGTGAAGCTAATGCCTGGACATGGGGCCTCCAGGTCCATCCCAGAAAACCAAATGCTTCTGCAGCTGGGCTTGTCCCAGCAACAGTGGAAGTGGAAGCAGCAGGTGTGTCCTCGGCCCTGCATCTGCTCTCTAGATCTCATGTGAAGGTTATCTGATTGGTAAAACCTAAATCACGTTCTAACCCTCACTGCAGGGAAGTCAGTGACGCATTGTTTTTAGCTCTCCAGCCTCTGCAGTATTATGTTGTAGAGCATTAGCGGGAGGAAGGAGTGGGTACTGGGCATCAGTCCACTCTACTGGCCCCAGGTTTTTACCCTGATTATTAAGATATATGCAGAGAATTATGAGGTCTCTGACCCCTGGGATTTTATGTGTATTTTTGTGAATGTGCCCAGTAACAGTTTTCTTTGCAAGGAGCCTAGGCTTTCGGGAGATTCTCAAAGGGGATGATGACCAAACAAAGCACCTATTGACCAGACAGTAATTGAGCACCCAGATTCTTTTTTTTTTTTAAGATTTTATTTATTTATTCATGAGAGAATGCAGAAAGAGAGAGGTAGAGACACAGGCAGAGGGAGAAGCAGGCTCCCTGTGGGGAGCCCAATGCCAGACCTGATCCCAGGACCCCAGGATCACGACCTGAGCCAAAGGCAGACACTCAACTATTGAGCCACCCATGTGCCCCAAGCACCCAGATTCTGATATCAGGTAACCTACATTTGAATACTGTCTCTGCTACTTACTTGATATGAGACCTTGGACAGATTATTTCTCCTCTTTAAGCCTTCTTTTTCTCCTCCTTAAAATAGGGATATTAGGGGGCAACTGGGTGGCACATTCAGTTAAGCATCTAACTCTTGGTTTTGGATCAGGTCATGATCTCAGGGTGGTTGAGATCAAGCCTTGTGTTGGGCTCCACACTCAGCTCAGAGTCTGCCTGAGATTTCTTCCCCCTCTCCCTGTATCCCCCACCCCCTCATGCTTTGTCTTTCTTTCTATCTCTTAAATAAACAAATGGGGACACTAGGATCTATTTCCTACAATTGTTATGAGGGTGAGGTGTAGAAGTATGTATCATTGTGCCTAGTGTGTTGCCCAGCCCAGAGTAACAGCCAGTAACTGGTAATTGCATACAAGCATGCATGCATTCATTTGTTTGTTCCTCAGAAAAAGGTGGCCAACCCAAAAATTACAGTGTGTTGCTTCCTCTGTTAAGGGTCCCACCTGACGACTCCTCTCTGTGGTGTCTCAATATACTTAGGTATGATTTCTTCTGCTCCCGCTGCATCCTGTGTGTAGCATTGTGGGATTTATCACACTGTTTGATCATTGCCTCTCTGTCACTACCCCCCCCTTTTTTTTTTTTTTAAGATTTTACTTACTTATTCATGAGAGACACACACACAGAGAGACAGAGACATAGGCAGAGGGAGAAGCAGGCTCCCTGTGGGGAGCCTGATGCGGGACCCAATCTGGCATCCCGGGATCGCACCCTAAGCCAAAGGCAGATGCTCAACCACTGAGCCATCCAGGTGTCCCTGTCATTCCCTCTTAACATGTCTTCGGAGCCTATCCCATAGTGGTATTCAGTAAATGTTTATTAAATGAAATAATGAAAAATGAATGGTTGGAGTACACGAGCAATTTTCTAGCTTGGAGGAGAGGAGACTCTGGGAAGACAGGTTAGTTACCTGAAAATATTTAAAGGACTGTCATATACAAGGAAGTGGGTTTCACCTTGCACTGCTTTGGAAGGCAGAATTAAGAGTAGTGGATAGAAGTCACAAATAAGGGGTGTTTGGGCTCAGTGAAGTGAGAGCAGTCAAGCAATAGGATGGGTGCTTTGGGAAGCCGTGGTTAATTTGTCTCTGGGGGGATATTCAAGAAGAGGCAAAATAAGGCGATCAAGACTGGATTCCAACACTGTGGGAGACTTGGGACACTTCTTTCTCTGAGTACTTCTATTGAATGCACTTTGGTAATTTCAGAGAGACTTACCTAGTCAAGGTGGGGAGGTGTCTTCAGGTGGGACAGGGCAGAGTGTATTAGGAATAGTTTGGCTGGAACATTCAGGGGAGTATGAAATTGAGGCAGGCAAGGCATGTTTGGGCTACTTCAGAGATGTCCTTGAGTGCCAAGCTAAAGATTTTGGAAATCCTTGGTGGTCAGTGGGAGTTAAAGATAATTCCCAGTAGGATATTAGCACCATGAAAGTATTCCCAGTACTTAGAGCAATGCTTGGCACGTGGTAGTTACTTAGTAAATATTTGTTGAAGGAACTTGTTAAAAGATCATAGTGTGATTTAGAAAATTAATCTGAAACCTGAGTTGAGGTTGAGCATGGAAGGGAGGACGCTTAGATAGGAGGTAAGGAGAGCCTGAAGAGAAGGAGCCAACACCAAGAGCCATCTTGGTTGTGGAGCTGACTGGGCTGGTCAGGAGGGTAGAGGGGAAGAGACAAAGATGATCCATGGACTTCAATCTGGCAGTCAGAAATGGGAGTGACATTCCCAGAAATGGGTGGTTCCTCATAGTTCTTACTTAAGCAGAAGGCGGCAAGGCTTTTGGTTCTGGACCTTCTTCAGTAATGTGATTGGGTTAACAGTCTCCATCTGCTCTTCCCCATGTGGTTTGTCTGTGTGTGTCACTCATTGGTCACTTATAGGTCATTTGTGGTTCTCACCATGACTCGGAAGTCTGGGTCTCTGGAGAGAATCAGCTGTAATGATAAGAACAACTGCTTGGTAGGACTGACTTCCTGTGGATTCACGATGACATATCCCTTCACATGGTCTTCCTGTTCACTCATGAAGGGGTGTTTGGTGAGTTAGCTATAATAGTGTATAAATTAGGGGACCCTTTGGACCAGTCCTCTTCTTTTTTCCACCTTGGAAAAACCGAAGGTCTGTTTTCTTGAGATGTTGCTTCTGGCCCTGAAGCGCCTTTTCCTGGGCTTGCGGGGGTTGTGGAATGATGGTGACGTGTGTAACATCGGTGCCAGGGGCCTGAGCTTGCCTGCAGCCCTCCTTGGCCTCCCAGGGTCTGCTCTGTGACCTGCCATCTGTGCAGTCTGCTCTGGCTGCCAGCGTGGTGACTGGGGAGGACAAGGACACTCCCTGGGACCTGTGCCTTTCAGGAGCCTCATTGTACAGAAAGAACACTTGGTAGTAGCAGGATAAGTTTTTGTCAAAGGATAGAAGAGTTGATTATACTTCTCATTTATTAAGAAATGACTTGTAAACATTGTAGTCTTCCATTCTGTAAGCCATGTGGGTTTTAAAAGGAATCCCTTCTCTGGAGTAAAGGGGTGACCACTTTTCTTATAAAGAAGAGTGTGATTATAAATGCAAAGATCAATAACTATATGTTGGTTCCCTGCTGTGTAACCTGCTTCAAATTTATACTAATTTAGAAAAGCAGCTGAATGTGGGAGGTTTTGTGTTTGTTCATTTCTCTTTCTCCTTGACTTTTGACAACCAGTTTAGCACAGAAACTTTCCCATTCAGTTCTTCTGGAGAGAGCTTCTTGGGCTTTCTGCTTTTGGGTAGACATTTTAATTATTTGGTCAAATGAAAGATAGAACTTTACCTAAGATTTCCCACACATGAGTGCAGCAGTCTTTAGATTTCAGATTGGTAAATTCATTGGGCCACTTAATTCTTCACAACTTGAAAAGTTTCATTCACATCTTGAAATGTAACAAAGTTTGGTGCCTTTTTCAACTATATTTCAACATTGCTATAAATGGAAGTTTTTCTCTTTCAAGCCATTGACATATTTTACTCTCATGTTTTCTCTTTACTTTTGGATTATCTTGACAGTGTCTAAGGAAACTTCATAGCGTTTTGCTTAGAGAAGAAGTTAGGGCTTGGGGGAGCTGAGGGGAAGGGGCTCTTTCTGTTGTTGCTACTGCCAAACTATCTTCCAACGTGTGAAAGAAACTTCTGTAGGTGCACAGAGCCAGCCCACTGTGGGCCTTTGCAGTGTCAGCTTTGGGCTGTCTGCCCTCTGATACGTGAGAGCTGATTTCTATCCACTCTGACTTGACTGTTAGATGGTTTTGAGGTATATGCATCTAAGGTTTTTTTTTTTTTTTTTTAAGATTTTATTCATTTACTTGACATAGTATAAGCAGGGAGAGCAGCAGGCAGAGGGAGAGGGACAAGTAGGCTCCCCACTGAGCAAGGAGCCTGATGCCGGGGTGGATCCCAGGACTCCCGGATCACGACCCTAGCCCAAGGCAGATGCTTAACTGACTGAGCCACCCCTGCGCCCCAAGGGGATGTTTTAAAATGAAATGAAGCAAAGCTCTTTCTTGCCTTGTGCTCATGGGTGTGGAATTTGGATGTTTGGAATCCCCCATGTTCCGGGGCCTGGACAGAGCTGGGTTCTCTTTGGTGCTTCCCGCCACCCTCACTATGCAGTCACATCCTGTGGAATGCTAGATGGAGAGGGGGACTCCGTTGGTTTTATTGGGCAGTTCGGGGCCCTTTTAGAAGCCCTCTTTATAAATGAAGACTCTCAGGTCAGCCAGAGCACATTCTCAGAACTCTGAGAACAGGTTGTTCTAAGACAGGCTCTGAGATCAGCCCACTTGGGAAGGACTCAGGGACTCTTGGAGGAAGCCAGATGGTGAGAAGCATGTAGGCCCGATTTTCCTGTTGAGAATCTAAATTTCATTATTAAAAAACCAGAGGAATTTGATGAAGAGCTAAGAAAGCTGAGAAGCCATGGCCCCTCTCGAGTAACCCAAACACTGTCTCTTCTCCCCTGGGAGTTTTACCTCAGGTCCTTAGCCGTAAAATGGGCCCTACATACCTAACTTCGGTGATGTTACTGTTACTTAGATGATTGGCTAACTTACGTTGAGTGCTTACCTTGGGCCTGCGTCTCACCTGCAGAGTGGCTGAGAGTTTGGGTCCAGGAGCTCTGACTCTGTGTCTTCACTAGCTATCAGATCTAGTTTGTTATTTTGGCCTACATCTTACCCATCTCATTGTGTTTCAGGGATTGACTAAGAGAAGACACTATCTCATTTATCACAGTTGAGGGAGGCCTCATAATGCCTCCCAAAGGTTCTCCAGGGCTTTGGAGGCCTGGGGGCAACAGGTTGTAGGCTCCTATGGATCAAGGGTGAGTGTTTCCCAGGACACAAGCCATTTGTTGGAATAAGTGTGGAGCATATACTATATGTCTGGAACTCTCCTAGGTTGAATCCCCTTTTAAAGGGTTTGTGTCCGTGGTGGAGCCAGTGGGGCAGCCCCAGCACCTGTCACAGACTCAGAAGGTTCACCTCCAGGTTCCACTTCATTATCAATGTAACTGGGTTGAAATGCGGTCACCTAATGCTTGGATCCTGTACCAATTGGGGTTAACTTTGCCACTCTCTGGCCTGCAGATCCTGGTGCTATTGGGAGGTCATTTTGCCGTACCAAAGATAAACAACAGTAGCTGTGTTTGGTCTCTTACCTCCTCCTTAAAGTCAGTCCTCAGTGTGGAGACTTACACTCTAAAGAGCTGGAACATTTATCAATCAGGATTCCTGTTCCTCTTGGGTTGGTAGTAGAAGCTACCGGCGGGTAACAAGAGATCGGTTGTTCCTCGATTTCTTTCTGTTCTCTTAGCATAGACCCTTCCAAGTCTCCCAAATGTCAGGGTTCTTGAAAGCAGGAAATATTCTGATCTTTTCCAAGTGGCTGCATAACTGATCCTGTTAAAAAAGACCTGAAAATATTAGGGGATGGCTTTTCTGCTTAAACCTTAGGATGCTAAGTCATTCTCCTGCTTCTCTACTTTTTAAGGAAGAAAATCGCACTAAATTAATTTTTTCCTCTTTCTGGTGACTGTTCAGTCATTGATGTATCATTCACCTCTGATGATTGACTTCTGGAGGGGAAACTGGGATCTGCCTTTTCTCTGCCCTGCCACCCGTCCCCTACCCCAAAGTCCCTCACAGCCTCCTCACTTTCCTTGGGGAAGGAAGGGTCTTCGTTTTGATGCAGTGTTAGGACCAGGAGAACAAAAGCAAGAAATGCTGGAATATTCTGTTTTAATCAATTCTCTCTTTTATTTTTTAAAAAATTATCATTGGACATTAACAGCTAAAAAGCCATTCACCATCGTCAGGCATGGAGGGTAGCACCTCCTGGTGCCACCTCACCAGTGTTGCCATTTTACTGCTACGTGCGATATCATCAGACTCCCCCAGTTAGCATTATTTCTCCTCTGAAATGGTTCAGATCATCATTTAGTGAACCATCCAGCCAGTCCTTCAAATTTATTTTCTTTTCCTTCCTTTTTTTTGGTATTTGAAAAAGTTAAGGTTATTTTTTCTTTTACGAATGAAAATGATTTTCTGTTTATCTCTGTAAAAGAAATGCTAATTAACCTAAAAAATTCAGAAGTGTAGAAAGGGCTAACAAAGAAAGCAAAACCCACCCATGATCACACCACTGTTTATCCTGTGGAAACCTTTCAGATATATTTCTCTGCTTATAGCCACACCCCTCTTATGGAGGGGGCACATTATATATGCGGTTTTTGTTCACTGGCTTTTAAAAAAAACTAACCAGTAATTGTAAGCATTTTTTTCATGCCATTGAATATAGAACATGGCGATTTTAAATCCTGTGTTGTTGGCATGGGCATGCACTTCATAGTTTATAGTGATTGCATATGTGTAGAGTGATTTTCAAATGGAGTGTTTACAAAGAAGAGAAATCCCAGTTGTTGGGTGCATACAATGTGCCAGGCATTGTGCTGAGCACTTTACAGGAATCCGCTCATCTAATCCTTCCCTTTGTCTGGAGTTGTGCAATCGCCTTCTTAATGATGCTTTTGCTTTCGGTCTCTCTGTTTTACAACTTATTTTTTCATACGTAAACCTGAATAATCTTTCAGGAATGCAAATGAGATCATATTGCGCCTCTACTAAAACCCTCTAGTAGCTTCTCTTTTTTTTTTAATTTAAATTTTTAAATTTATTTATGATAGTCACACAGAGAGAGAGAGGCAGAGACACAGGCAGAGGGAGAAACAGGCTCCATGCACCGGGAGCCCGACGCAGGATTTGATCCTGGGTCTCCAGGATCGCGCCCTGGGCCAAAGGCAGGCGCTAAACCGCTGTGCCACCCAGGGATCCCTCTAGTAGCTTCTCATTTCACTTCAACTATAAGCCAGACAGAGATCTGGCCTGTGTCCCGGCATCCCCCTCACAGCCATGTAGGCCCATGTTTTGTGTTTGTTTGTTTGTTTTTAAAGATTTATTTATTTATTTATTTATTTATTTATTTATTTATTTATGATAGACATAGAGAGAGAGAGAGGCAGAGACACAGGAGGAGGGAGAAGCAGGCTCCATGCCAGGAGCCCGACACAGGACTCGATCCCAGGACTCCAGGATCATGTCCAGGCCAAAGGCAGGCACTAAACCACTGAGCCACCCAGGGATCCCCCGGCCCATGTTTTGTTTAAACATGACTAATCTGTTTCAACCACAGGGCCTTTGCACTGAGTTCTAGTTCCTCTGCCCTGGGACATTTGGATGATTGGCTTTGTTTTGTTTTCTGTTTTTTTTTTTAGGTCCTAGTTCAAATTGAATTGAGGTGAGGTGAATGGCATACTGTATGTACATTGTAGAAAATTTTTTAAACTTAGCAAGGTATAGAACAGAATATGTTACCTATAATCTCGTCATCACTCTTTACATTTTTGTGATTCTTTTCAGTCACTCCATTTATTCATTCTTTTAACAAACTATCTGTGATGTGCCAGGTATATTTTACTGGCATTTGGTAAAATAGGGTTACAGGGTTAAAGACAGTTATGGTTCTTGCCTTTGTGAAGTCTGTTGAGGCCATCATCCTTTTGTGGAGGAGGCTGCACAGTATCGTGGTTAAGAACTCAGGCCCTGGAATCAGACTAGCAAGATTCAGACATTTGGTTGGACCACTTACCAGTTTGTACAATGTACAATGTACCAGGTGGTTACATTTTGAGCCTGTTTTCCTATTAGTATTGGTTATCTATTACTATAGGACAAACCACCTCAAAATGAGGTGGCTTCAAACAACAAATATGTATTACCCCAGTGTCTCAGGGCCAGGAATTCAGAAGTAGGGTTAGCTGAAAGGTTCTGCTGGGGCCTCTGCTGAGATTACACTTTAGATGTCAGCTGGGGCTCATCATGCAATAGCTTGAGTGAGGCTGGAGGATCTTCTTCTAAGGTAATCTCTCAGGTTTGGCGAGGGAGTGCTGACCAGTGGGAGGCCTCAACTCCTTACCACATAGACCTCTCCACAGGCTGCTTGAGGTCCCCAGAGCAGGAGGTCCAAGACACCACAAGGCAGAGGCCACAATGTATTTATTTACTTATTAAAATATATATATATATATATATATATATAGAGAGAGAGAGAGAGAGAGAGAGAGAGAGGCAGAGACACAGGCAGAGGGAGAAGCAGGCTCCATGCAGGGAGCCTGATGTGGGACTCCAACCTGGGAATCCGGGATCATGCCCTGAGCTGAAGGCAGATGCTCAACCACTGAGCCACCCAGGCATCCCTACTTAGTAACCTCCACATCTTTTTTTTTAAGATTTTACTTATTTATTCATGGGAGGCATAGGCAGAGGGAGAAGCAGGCTCCATGCAAGAAGCCTGATGTGGGACTCAATCCTGGGACCCTGGGATCACGCCCCGAGCCAAAGGCAGACACTCAACTGCTTAGCCACCTAGGCATCCCAGTAACTTCCACAGCTAATGTGGGGCTCAAACTCACAACCCACAAATTAAGAGTTAATACTCTTCCGTCTGAGCCAGGCACCCCTGCCACGGTGTCTTTTATGACCTAGCTGTAAAAGTCCCTCTGGCATTTCTGCAGTATCCTATTGGTTACACAAGTCCACCCTATTTGGAGAGGGA
Source organism: Canis aureus (assembly GCF_053574225.1). Lineage (NCBI taxonomy): Eukaryota > Metazoa > Chordata > Mammalia > Carnivora > Canidae > Canis > Canis aureus. Next base: position 7,871,224 of record NC_135626.1, read on the forward strand.
AGGGATGAAGCCTGTGAGATGGGCATCACTGGGGACCATATGAGAGGCTGGCTACTACACTGGCTGTAAAATGAACATCATGGTAGTACCCACATCCTTGGTTTTCATATTGAGGATTAAAAGAAATAACACATTGAAAGTGAATGAGGAAAAGTCCTGGTAAGGTAAGCACTCAAAAAAAATCTTAGTTGTGGTTGTGTACTGTCTTTGCTACCACAACTACCTCTTCTGCCAGCATGGGGAAAATGAATCTAGCATAATGAGGGTCGGGGGAGGACAGAGAAAGGATTTCCTGAGAAGGAGACATTTAAGCTGCGACTGGACTAAGGAGCAAGTTTTGGAGATGTCAGAACATTTCAGACAAAGGGGCAGCATACGGAAGGGTGCTGAGTGGCAGTGGGCAAGAGGCTGCAGGTGGCTGCAGGTGGGGCAGAGGCCAGGATGTGGCATCACTGTGTCTTTTAGGGAGCCTTTCTTCTCTAGGAACGTGGATTGCTGATCTTACCTAGAAACCCGCTGAGAAAATACCAGCCGAGCTTTCTAGCGTGTGTTTGTCCTTGTGAAGTGAGGTTTTTGTGTACCACATGTCTCCCAAGAGCTCTTCAAGTTGTTTTGTTTTTTGACCTCTGGGGGAAACATACATCTGGGTCTTCTGGGTCAGACCAAACTCTGTAACTGACCTTTTCACAGGTTGAAGGTTTCCTCTTCCCTCAGGGGGACGACGCTTTTCTTGTTTCAACAGTGTACTTAGCTCATTCAGTTGGATCAGATTCTTGCTCTGATGAATGCATCCAAAAACCTCGTACAGATTTCCCATTGCTTGTGGCACATTATTTCCTTGTTTTGTTATATGTAAGGTCAAGGGTATTGTGTTTTGTGTTCTTGAAACGTTGGGTTTGGGTTGATTTGATCAGTTCAGAGAATACAAGTAGAGTTAGTATGCTTCGTGCCTGCCTTATTAACCAGCCATTCCAAATACTGAAGTTCTCTCACCTCTCTTAGGCCAGAATTGCCCATATTCAGAATTGTTCGCCAAGATAATTCTTTTTATTTTTCAAAATGAACGTGGGTGGCTCAGTGGTTGAGCGCCTGCCTTCGGCCCAGGGCGTGATCCTGGGGTCCCGGGATCAAGTCCCACATCTGGCTCCCTGTGTGGTGCCTGCTTCTCTCTCTGGCTTATGTCTCTGCCTCTCTCTCTGTGTTGTCTTCATGAATAAATAAATAAATAAAATCTTTTTAAAAAAATGAATAATATGCTTCTCTTTGAATTTCCTAGGCCTTCCTGAATTATATGCAAACATTTTTGCGTTCACATGATTATTGTTTTGTTTGTTTGTTTGTTTGTTATTTTGTTTTGTCTTGTTTTTAGTGAGGAAAAGCCTTATCAGCTTCTCCAGGGGGTTGTTGGAGGCACAGGGTGAGGCTTTGGGGTGGGTATGATAGTGCTACACTACATCTGGGTGCTGCTTGCCTACTCTTCAGAGTTCTTAGGGGAGGAAAGGGCACTTTTCAAAAATACAGCAGGTTGGAAAGCAGATATATGTGATAGTCGTGGGTATGCCGTGATTTATTCTCCTAATCTACTGTTGAGTACTTATTTTGTTGACAGTTTTTCTCCCCAGAATTTTCATGATTCATTTTTGTATGTTCTTGTTATTTCCTTAGGATAAATTTCTGAAAGTGGGATTTCTGCATCTAAGGAATAGATACTTTTAAAATCTTTAATACATATTGCAAACACCCCTGGAAGGTGTATCTGGTAGATCAGTTTACCTGTCTGCTGACAATAGCAGATGAATATTTATTTCTCTTCTTATAAGGGAGGAATCCAAGCCTTTGGGTGGCACAGAGCCATTAGTTTGACCCACAGCCCCTGTGCTTCTAATCCCTCCCAAGCACACCAGGAGCCCTTTACTTTCTTCTTTATGCCACACTTTTAGTAATTTAACAAATGCAAAAAGTTTGGAAAGTTATGTAAATCTATTGCAGCGTAATAGTCTGGCAGGTTTTCCTAATCCTGGCGTTGACCAAATGAATCCTGGCGTTGACCAAATGAATCAGACCAAATGACCAGCAGAATTAGGTAAGGAAACTGTCACAAGGACTGGGTTTGGGGCTCATTTTGAGTGCTTCCCTGAGGAGAGAGAAGATAAAGCAAAGAATTGGGTGAATTTATTGGATTGTATTTGGCAGAATGGAGATCAAGTGGGTGCAGATCATCGCCCACAAGTTTCCCAGGAGCCTGGAGAGACTGCTGCCCAAGAACTTCCGATTGAGAGGGCCCCAGGGCCGTGGCTAGGCATGCGTTGGTGCACTCAGAAGAATGTGGCCTGGGGCATTCCACAGACACATACCAAGCACACTTGGCCTCCCCCGGTGCCCCCTGCCAGCTAGCTCACTGTCATGCTGAATAACCAGAGCAACCCACATGACCACACAGCAGGGAAAGTGGGTCTGGCTGGGCAGGACTGATGCCTCATTGTTGGCCCCGCCTCCCTGTTGGCCCCGGAGGAGGGACAATGGTCATAGACACCCTTCTGAGTTGGACCCTGAGCAAAGCATGGAAAACCTGCAGTGAATGGAGGCCCCTTACAAAGCTGACTCTGACAGGAAATTGGAGAGCTGCATAGGTGCACAATCCAGGTGACAGTACTGGAATGTGGCTTGTGAGGGTACAGATGAGAGTGTGCCCTGTGATTATGGAGATGGCCATAAAGAAGCATAGTGCTTTCAGGGATTTTTTCTTTCAAGTTAATGAGTTCTTACCACACCTGGTCTTCACATTCCAGTCCTTTTTAAAAATATTTATTTGAAGTGTAGTTGATATACAGTGTTAGTTCTCGATGTAAAACATAGTGATTCAGCATTTATATGCATTATTAAGTGATCACCCCCATCAATCTAGCTGTCATGTCACCATACAAAGTTGTTACAGTATCATTATATTATTGTCATATTATGTCATATTGTAATATTACAACATTACGGTGTTGCCTAGACTGTATATTGCAGACCCAAGTCTTCCTCATTTTATAGCTGGAAGTTTATACCTTTTAATCACCTTCTGTCCTTTGTTGTTGTTATTGCTGTTGTTTTGGTGGCTTAGGATGTGTGGAAAGGGTGATCACCTTTGACATCATCCTCTCCCCAGGTGTCCTGGACACCCCCCTCCCCCCCCCCCCCCCCCCCCCCGACGTGTCATCCTTGACTCCTCCCTCACCCATACTGCCCACATCTAGTGTGGAAGCAAATGCTCCAGGATAAATCCCAGAGTAAATCATACCATCCTGGCCCTGCACTACCACTGGCTCTGTCCTGAGAGATTTCCCTGTCTCCCAACCTGGTCTTGTTCCCATCTGTGTCTGTTCTCCTTCTGCCATCAGAGACCTTTCCTCAGACATTTATGTCACATCTTTCCACTGCCTCGTTTTCTGTCTCCTCCTGGGTACATGTCTCCATAGCCTTTGGGCCTGTGTGGTCTGGGCCTATGTCCCTCTTGTATTTCCCTTTCTGTTACCCTTTGTTTACTGGGGTACTTTTCCCTGTGAGTGCTTGCCCCAGGCTTTGCCCTTTCTTCTGCTGGGGTACTCTTACACCAGATCTGTTGGTGCCTGGCTCTTTTAGAGCCTGTGTATCCCAGCTTACGTGGCATCTGCTGCAAAAGACTTCCTTGCAGATCCAGTCTAGGGTACCCGTGCCGGCACCAGCTCTCCTTCCTCTCTCAATTTCTCAAGTACACGCCATCTGAAATCCCCTAGTTTATTTATTGGTATAATTGTTTGGTCTCCCTACTAGATGGCCAAGCGCCCCTTAGCGATCTCATTCTTCCAAAGGCTTACCTGGCCTCAGAACACCCTGGAGAGTCTGGCCTCCTATGGGAATACTAAGCTTTAGTTCTCAAAGAGCTGCAGGTTGTATGAGAACGAAACACATTTGATTCCTCAAACCAGCTACCATGACCCTTCAAAAGAAAGTGCAGGCACATGCACAGCACACACACACACACACACACAGACACTCACAGATATCTTTCATACAGAAGTAGTCACTTGCGTTTGAGCAAAGAAAGTTTTCACACAGAAAGATATGTTAAAATACACCTCCTAACATGTTAAACTTAGTCATTAAATTTCAGACTAAGAAGAACTCCATAGAACAAATGACCTATTTTACTTAGTGGGTAAACTGGAAGAAAAAAAAATTAAGTGGAATCTGTAAAGGAGATATAATTGCAACACATGGAGCTTATTAAGAATGGAATTCAAGCAAACTATTAAATTGGAGGGAACTCTGGGGCACCTGACTGACCATGCGACTCTTGACTTCAAGATCATGAATTCAAGCCCCACATTGGGCATAGAGCTTACTTAAGAAATAATAATAAATAAATAAATTTTTAAATTGGAGGGAAATCCTTTTGTGAGTTGATGGGGAAATTTGAACTCTGACTAGTGGAAAATATTAAAGATTTATTGTTAATTTTTAGGCATTACACCAAAAGAACCATTATGTTTAAAAATCTGTCTTTGGAGCACCTGGGTGACTCAGTGGGTTGAGTGTCAGACTCTTAATTTCTGCTCAGGTCGGGGTCTCCAGGTCATGGTCTCCAGGTCATGGGATCTGCATCAGGCTCTGCATTCAGCACAGGGTCTGCTTGGTATTCTCTCTCCCACTCCCTCTCCCTCTGCCCCTTCTCCCACTCACATGCACTCTCTCTCTCTCTCTCTCTCTCTCCCTTTCTCATTCTAAGAAATAAAAAAATAAATAAAACTTTCTAAAAAATCAGTCTTTGTATTTTAGAGACATATGTAAATATTTATGAATGAAACAATATAATATCAGCTATTTGCTTTAATAAACAGCCTGAACAGGAGGAGTGGGTGGTGTCAATGAAAGCCAGTCAGGACTTGTTGCTGCCAGGTGGAATGGTACACAGGTAGATGGGATGCATGGGGGTTCTTAATCTATTCTCTTTACTTTGGGATATAGTTTTGAATTTCCATAATAATTTTTTTAATGAGTAGATTTTACTTCCCCAAACCCTGTATTTTCCCATGGCACCTCTACTAGAGCTTATAGTCTGCTGCTCTAAGCTGCATCTCTTAAAATGGGAGAGGCTTCCTATGCACTTCATTTCGGGGTATAGCTGCTGTCTGGCCTCTGTAAGCATTAGAGCTTACAGCCTCTTCTTTTTCTCTGTCGTGCTTGATAGATTGGTGGCGGGATTTACTTGGTCACTACATTTGTGAGCATGTGAAATAATTTGCACTGTGCAAAGTGTTCAGAACTTTATGGGAAGCTTGGTATGGATGGGCATTTAGCAGCAATGTGGAGTTTTAGAAGATTTCTCGGCAAGAGCAGAGCCTCCCTAGGATAGAGCCAAGTGATGACTCTCGCTGTGAGTCCTCAGTCTGTGGGGGATGGAGGAGAGGCAACACCAAGTAGCAGAGATAGGAAGCTTTCACCCTGTGACCAGCCTGCCGCACCGCACCTCGGCTGAGAGCCTCTCTGCAGTCCCCAGAGCCCTCCTTATGTCAACCCTGACTCGCACTAGTCAGGGGGATTGTTGCTTGTTACAGGGAGCAAAGAAGAAAGATAGTTATAATGATGACTGAGGCTATCTGACCATGTGTATTGTGTTTCTGGCACAGAGTAGTGTCTGTTGAAGGAAGGAATGAGTGCATCTTTTCAAGCCTTGGGGGACTTCATCTATAATAGGCCCACTCTATAGGGTCATCAGGAGAATTAATTAGAACCTCTGTGAAGAACGTAAGTTACAATTGGAAATAACCTAAAAGTTCATTCACAGGGAATGGCAAAATATACTGTGGCCATGGTTCTGTGTAGCACTGTGTAAGCTGTTGAGATTGAGGTAGCTTCGTGTGGATTGATATGGAACCTGTTCATAATGTTCAAAAGAAAACAAGTGTAGTAAATCTCATTCATACAGAGAAAATTGTGCGTCTGTAGGCATGGAAAAATAGGTTTGTTGATAGCGGTTGCCTCAGTGGGGAATGGGTGGGGGAGTATGGTATGGAGAAGTGAAGGGACATTCTCCACTTATTATTGTACATATACCTGTAATTGAGATAGAAAATTAAATACTAAACTTAAAGTAACAGAACAGTGCTTGTTACATAGCACTGAGTGAATTCTAACTATTATAAAGGGTGTTATAATAAAGGCCAGACATCTAAGTCAACTAGGCTGGTTATAGAGGAAAAGTCAAATCAGTTTTTATCTTTTATAGAATGTGATTTCTTCGGCTTCTGAAAACGTAACAGATCTTTAATTTGGAAGGCCAGGCTGGGAGGGCCAAGGCTCCGTGCTGGATATTTAAGTTTAGGGGCCAGACTCTTGGGCATGTAGTTAAATAAATACTCTCTTGGCTTTAAAAATAAAAATAAAAATAAAAATAAAAAATAATAATAATAACAATTTGGAAGGCCAAACAATGGCCTTGGACTTTTATTGTATTTTATATTATTAAATTTTTAGGCAGGTTGATTGAGGTATAATTTCTATTGAGTAGAAAACTCTCTTTAGCATACAATTCTGTGAACTTTGACAAATGCATCTAGTTGTGAAATTATCACATTTGAGATAGAGAACAGTGTCATCACCTCCAGAATTCCCCTTTGCCGCCCCTTTGCCATCATCCCTTCCCCCAGCCCAGCTCCTGGCAACCACTGAGCTATTTGCAGTCTTTACAGTTTTGCTTTTTCCAGGATGTCGTATAAATGGAATCGCACAGTATATGGTCTTTTTGAGTCTGGCTTCTTTCACTTAGCATAACACACTGAGAGTCATCCCTGTTGTTGCTCATTATCAGTAGTTCCTCCCTTTCTAGCTCTGAACAGTATCCCCTTGTATGGATGTACCACAGTTTGTTTATATACTCACCAGCCCAAGAGTAGTGCTCTAGGCTTTTAGAGCACAAACAGACCTCTGGCTTTGCTCTTGTCTTTATTTCTACCAATTTTGCTTTTTTTTTTTTTTTTAAACTCTAGAAGGTTATTGAGATTTATAATGTAGGCTGTTTTTTTCAAAATCCTCATGAGAAGAGCTGTATTAAATATAAATTATTTGTGATTTTAAATTTTATTGGATACATCAGTTGCCTACTGTGTGTCTGCCACTGTTCTACATATTGCTTTATAAATATTCATGAAGTGCTTACAACAATTGCAGGCACATAGTAAGTGCTATATATGTGTTTGTTAAGTAAATAACAAATTTAAAGTTGGCAAATCATTTTTGTTTCTTGTAGTAGAGAGGTGCTGTGGGATAGTACAGAGAGGTGGGAGACCAGGATTGTAGACCCTAGCAATATCACTTTTCCACCTCACCCCTGCCCCTAATTAGAGGCTTTAGGACATTGGATGATTAATTGACTCTTTCTGAGTCTCACTAACCTGAAATGAGGATGGATTATTATCTGAATCCTCTGAAGAGAACAGATGATGTTTGAACTCTAATATTTTAACTCTAAAGTTTGCTCACTGCAAAAGTAATCTGTTATAAAATCTCCTATAAAATGTGACTCTATTTTGTATTGGGCCTGGATAATTTGTTCCTTTCCCTGGTTTTCAGGCATAGCACATCCTATCAGTAGCTGTGTTAAAAGTGTACTAAAACCATTCACCACATGGTGGCACTCCTTTAAAAAAACAAAACAAAACAAAATGAAAAGTTGATTGAGTTTTAGGCATGGATTTCAGTAAAGGCAGCTGGAGTGCCAGTTTTTGTTCTGTACATTTGTGCTTTGCTTTTTGGGGGATAATCAGGGAAAAAGAGTCCTGTCATTTTATTGGCTCAATAAGTTACAAAGATGTGAGACTATGAGGACGTTTGTTCTTAAATACTATGACATTTATTGTGTGTATATATATATATATATTTTTTTTTTTAAGATTTTATTTATTCATGAGAGACACAGAGAGAAAGAGAGGCAGAGACAGGCAGAGGGAGAAGCAGGCTCCTCACAGGGAGCCCGATGTGGGACACAAATCCAGGTCTCCAGGATCATGCCCTGGGCTGAAGGCGGCGGTAAACCGCTGAGCCACCCGGGCTGCCCATTTATTGTATGTTAATTGATACTATACTTTAAAATTTTTCCAGATATCTTCACCCAGAAGCTTGTGGAAAGCTTAACAAGGAAAAAGAATACGTCTGTTAATCAAACAAAAAAAAAAATTGGCATTTAAAAAATATTTGCCTTGTAATTACTGCAGGGAGTACAGTTTTAACAGTTTTGTTTCTCTTGATGCATCTCCCTTATAGATTCAAAATGGATACTTCTAAGTAGTCATTGCTGTCAGTGGTTGGATTTAGGTTTTTTACACCAGGATTTTAGGCTAGTTGGTCCTCGTGAATCTTTGGGAGGAAGAGGAGATTGCCCCCATCACACTAATTTCCCTCTATTGTCGTTGGTTTGTTTCCCAGGTATTTATTGTTGTCCACACAGGCACAAGGCACTGTAGGAGAATCAGATGGTCCTGATTTTCAGGAATTAAATAGACAAAATGAAACACTCAAACGTTTAATTCAAATGCTAGGCATTATTCTGTTCACATTAATAATATAAGAAGAATTACGGTGGCTAAGAGGAGAGACTGCTCCTCACTACAGTGACTGGTCAGGGAGAAATAGGGGAATAGTATTTGGTGGCAGAAGATGAGAAGAGAGAGTTTTGGGGTGTACGAAGAGGCCTGCAGTCATAAGTTAGAATTTCACCCCTGCCCAACTATAACTCCACCCCAAGTATGTATCCCCCCAAAGTCACAGGAAGGAGACACACATTGTGGGCAAAGGGAGTGTTCTGAGCAAGAAGAGCCTGAGGAAAGGAAAATACAAAGTCAAAATACAAAGTATTGTGATCTAATTTTGTATGCTCACCTGAGGGGTTTCTCTATTGAAGGGTTTGGGGGAGGAAGAGACAGCATGATAGAACTTTATGGACACTTAGCATCACTGTCAAACAGTGATATGGGGGAGACTTCTGCAGGTGAAATGACAGATGAGCTATTCTGAAAATCCACCAGGACATGATGCCTAAAATAGAACAAACATCTTATTAACAAATAGCTGAACTTGCAAAAAGGGAGGGACAGCCTTAACAGTAAAGGATGAGCTGGAAGTAAGATGGACAGCCTTAAACTACAGGAGATATATATATATATATCTCCATGAAATCATCACCATAATTAAGTCTAATGAAAATATCAGTCATCCTCAAAAGTTTCTGTACGACCCTCTAAAATCCTTTCCTGGTCCACCCTCCCTCAATTCCCAGGCAACCATTTACCTGTTTTTTGTTTTTTTTTTTTTTTGTCAGCATAAGTTAAAATTTATTTATTTATTTATTTATTTATTTAGAAAGATTTTATTTATTCATGAAAGACACAGAGAGAGAGAGGCAGAGACACAGGCAGAGGGAGAAGCAGGTTCCATGCAGGGAGCCTGACACAGGACTCGATCCCGGGACTCTAGGATCACGCCCTGGGCCGAAGGCAGGCACTAAACCGCTGAGCCACCCAGGGATCCTCTTAATTTTTATTTATTTAAAATTCTAGGAAATATAGTCATATGCTGTATATTTTTTTATCTGATATTATTACTATTTTTAAAAGATTTTATGTATTCATGAGAGACACAGAGAGGTAGAGACACAGGCAGAGGGAAAAGCAGGCTCCCTGCGGTGTGCCTCATGTGGGGCTTGATCCCAGGACCCTGGGATCATGACCTGAGCCAAAGGCAGATGCTCAACCACTGAGCCATCCAGGTGCCCCTGTCTGACATAATTGTTTTGAGAGTCATTCATACTGTGTATATCAATATTTTATTTTTTATTGCTAAGTACTATTCCATTGTCTAGATAAACTGTAACTTGTTTGTGTTTTCACCTATTGTTGGACTTTTGGGTTGTTTCCATTTTGGGGCTATCACAGATTAAGCCTTTGAACATTTGTGAACAAGCCTGTGTGTAAACATATGCTTTCATTTCTTTTGGGTAACTAGCTAGGAATGGAGTGGCTGGGTCATATGGTGATGTCTATGAGACTTGGACAAACAACCATGATAAGAAGAGAGCAGAAGAAAAGAATAATGGAGCTAGAGTAGAATTTTAATTGTTAAAATGATCAGTTTTGGAATATAAAATAACAACTTAAAATATTTAAGGAAGTAAAATGTGAAATAGAAAACAAGTAAAGACTAAAATCTTATGATGAAAGAATTAAGAAGAATTGGAAAAGAACTCAAATGTATCATCAGTTAAATTTAAACTTCAATAGATGGGTTAAACAGGTTAGACACAACTGAAGAGAGATTTAGTAAATTGGAGGATAATGCTGAAGAAATTACACAGATTGCAGCATAGAAGGATGAAAAATGTGAAAATCAAATCTAAAGAAATAGATACCAGAATAAGAGGATATGACATCTTGGCTTATGTGAAGAGGCAGAAGAAGATAATAGAGATAACCAGGGAGAGGCAGTATTTGAGGAGAATGATGCCAAAAGTTTCCAAAAAATGAAAAACATGAATCTTTAGACCAAGGAACCAGAGCAAATCCCAAGTAGAATTGAAAAACAATACCAAAAACACCTTATCCAGACAAATTGGAATGTAATAGAACACCAAAGACAAAAGGAGGGCCTTAAAAGCAGAGAGAAACACATTATCTTCTAAGAAACCCTGTTAGACTGAAGGGAGACATGCAGTTATGGCAACCAGAAGGCAGCAGAATAGTGTCTTCAAAGTGCTAAGAGGAAGCTATTGCCAACCTAGAATATTAAACCTGCTAAATTATACCTTAGTAACAAGGGAACAAAAGTGACATTTTCAGATAAATAAAAACTGAATTTTACCTCCAACAGACTCTCACCAAGGAACTTTTGTACTTAAAAACAAACAAAACATGGGCATGGGCATCTGGGTAGCTCAGTCAGTTAAGCATCTTCCTTTGGCTCAGGTCATGATCTTGGAGTCCTGGGATCAAGCCCTGACTGTGTTGGGCTCCCTTGCACAGCTTCTCCCTCCCCCTGTTCTGGTGCTCTTGTTCTCTCTCTCTCTCTCTCCCTTCTTCCCTCTCCCCCTCTACCTCTCAAATAAATAAATAAAATCTTTAAAAAACTAAACAAACAAAATGACTCGAAAAGGAAGGATGTCTCCCATATAAGAGAGGCTGTGTGATGCACAGAAGGCTAGCTCAGGAATGATAAAGTGACTCTAAGATAAAGGAGTGACAAACTCCTTTTGGAGTCCTGTTTATCAGTGTTGGTCTGGTCTAGGTGTCCTCTGTGAAACTAAATTAAGTAGGCTTTAGGTTAACCAAAGTTAGGCTATGGTAACTGATTTCTTAAGGTCTTTGGAGGCTGTCTGTTGGTGGCCAAGAAGGTTTGTAGGAGAACACCCTGGAGAGGGGGTAGGCAGAGTTTGCATGGATGATAGTGCAAACAGCTCAAGAAGCAATGAAACAGGGTTATGTTGCTTAGAAGGGGCTCTGAGTTCATATTAATTTCATATTTGCATTCCTGGATCTTTGGTCTTTTTTTCTAGGTTTTGGGAGATTTCCTTGATTTTTCATTCATTTTAAAAGTCCTTTATTTGGTAGCTCTATTTTTAACTACCGGAGCTTGTTCTTATTTAAAAAATCTTTTTCATCACATTCTTGATTTCTGAGTATGTAATCTTTATGAGTCTGTCTGAGGATATGGATTAGAGAAGAGTTGTTGTGTGTGGGGGTATTGGTGTTTTTTAAAAAATTTCTCCAGTTTTCTGAATTACCTGTTTCCTTCAGGGTTCATCTATTTGTCTTGGTCTTTTTCTGTGATGCTCTAGGGCTTCCCTCGAAGTCTGGTGCTCCTAGTTGTTTATATTTAAAGTGGAACTAGAAATTGTACAACTAGTACAATCAGGATTGTAGTACAACCAGTGATTGTAGATTGGCTAATTACATTTCTGGATTTTTTTTTTTAAAGATTTATTTATTTATTTATTCATGATAGGCACAGAGATTGAGAGAGAGGCAGAGACACAGGAGGAGGGAGAAGCGGGCTCCATGCCGGGAGCCCGACATTGGACTCGATCCCGGGACTCCAGGATCGTGCCCCGGGCCAAAGGCAGGCTCCAAACCGCTGAGCCACCCAGGGATCCCCACATTTCTGGACTAATGAAGAGAATTAAGAAACTCTCTTGGAGGGCTTACATTACACTGGGCCGTGAACACTACAGTAGTGCTTTTGAGACTTTAATTTCTTTAGTAAGGATATGCATATGGAGAGGTAGCTGTCTAGGTGTGGAGAGGTGGTGCAGGTATGTGTTTTGCCTGTCTGCCATTTCATAGACAGAAACCTCAGTTTGCACCCTCTGCCTCACTCCCCATTCTATTCTACTTGCCATCTTCATGTTTGGGGTTCTTCCTGCTAGGTGGGCTCTCTCTATCCTCTACCCCTTCACAGCCCTCCTTGGCTGTGATTTCTTCTGCTATGCTTTGCCACACAGTGTGCCCCTGTCCACTTTCAGATTTCCAAAATTCATTGAAATTTCTTGTATGATGACAACTCCCTTTCTGTTCTCTTCATTGTTACGGGTTTAGACTTTTTTTTTTATTCCTTTATTGTAATTTAAAGAGGTCGCAGGCAGGAGAGAGGGTAAGCACATGTGCTCAGTCCACCATTTTGCCCCAGAAACCTAGAGTCATTATTTTAATACTTTTTATGATTACGGATTACTGCAGATAGGGAAAACATAGGTCATTAAGCCAAATACATATGAACTTTTAGGGTATTATCAAGAACTTATTTAGAAGTTCCCTGTATTTTGAAAACTTGTCATTTTCGCTTTGAAAAGAAATTACAGTAAATACAGAAGAAAAACTCTAATTAAGAATTATGAGTGAGATTTAAGTATCACATATTGATGGGAACTGTAACTTTTTTTTTTTAGAAATCTAAGAACTGATTTCTAATTACAAATTAGCCCCCCATGTGACGTGATCATGGCCTGAGCAGCTGCCAGGTGAATGAAAGCTGATCTGGAGTGGCAGAGTAGCAGTAACAGCACTGGAGTTGTGTGTGTACACTTTGTTAAGATGATTCAAATAGTAGTTATGGCAACAAAGATCAACAGAGGGAGAAAGAGAGATACTGGAAAAGCAGCAGGACATTTTAGTAAGTCATTATTCACAATGGCAAAGTCGTTCACTATAAAAATTCTATCCTTCTTGGCCTCTTTGCTGTCCTCTGCCATATTTTTAACTTTATGTTAGAACTTGCTGATTTATGGCATAATGCAGTTCAAGTTCACCTCTGAAATGAAGTCTGTAAAGTCTCAAGATGTATCAAAGACCTTAGTGCCCAAGAGTAAATCACGAAAGGACCTTAATCTGTATAGTCTGGGATGCCTGGGTGGCTCAGCAGTTGAGCACCTGCCTTCTGCCCGGGGTGTGATCCTGGAGTCACCGGATTGAGTTCCACATTGGGCTTCCTGCATGGAGCCTGCTTCTCCCTCTGCCTGTGTCTCTGACTCTCTCTCTGTCTCTCTTGAATGAATAAGTAAAATCTTAAAAAAAAAAAAAATCTGTTTAGTTCTTTATGCTTGGGAAGGGGGGAAGCTTATAAATGTATAGAGAGACATGGGTTGAGGTGGTGCATGAGATAGTGGAATGAATGTCTTTAGCAAACATAGCCACTACAAGAAAAACAACAATATATTCACCATCTGAGTAATGTATTACATGGGGAGTTACTTTGGGTTTAAAACAGTGTCATAGTCTTAATGCTCTTAGGTGGAAAATATCTTGATAAGGATAAAATAGAAACGTGGCGAGGTTGTATTTGATCTTGAAAGATATTACTGGCAAAGGCTGACATTTAGTTTGATTACTAGAGGTTTTATTATTTACAGCTGCTCAGCTATTGTATTAATAGAGCCCTCTCTGCTTTCTGGCACCATGGAGGCCTTTTATAATTTGAGTGTTCTCAAAAAGAACATTGTGTGAAAACGTCCAGCCCCAAATGTAAACTACTCTTAATAAAAGCAAACACATTTTACATTGGCTCATCCTCTGGTTTTTAGTTGTCCGTTTTAGGAAGGAAGCTATAGGTCCTTTTGGAAATGTGAACCAGGTAACAAGTGAGGTTCTCTGCTTATAGGCCATGCTGATATAGTCTTGTTTACCTTTGTCATATTGGTGGTGGTCTTGGGGCTGTTGGTATTCAACCAGCCCCCAGATGAAACCTCTTGTAGCTTCAGTTTTGAATTCTACTCACCTCCTAACAGTACTGTATCAACTCTTTCCTTGCCTCAGGTCTTTCCAAGTGTATGTCACACTCCTCTTTGTGGCTAACACTGCCCAGTCTCCAGTCTCATCTCATATGCCACTTTCAGAGTCCCATCTGGTCTCAGTCAGGTTCTCTAGTACTTGTCTGAGTCGTCGTTGGCACTTGCCATACTGACAGTGACCCTTTAGTGTGGCAATTACTTAGAGCCTTCCCTTTCACTAGACTGTAAGCTCCATGCAGGGAAGGGCTGTCTGATTGGTTAGTCTGCTCTGTCTCCAGTGCCCATCTCAAGCCTGGCGCATGCCATGAGCTGATGCTGTTCATCTTGAATGGCTAGGTACATAGTCTGCCTTTGTCACTCCCATCAGATATCCACTTATACTCACCATCTTTGATGGGTACACATGGGGACTGATTAAGGAGCGCAGGTGAGCCATTCAATGTTGTCTCTGTTAGGACTGGAAGAAATACTGAGTTATAGTTAGCTCTCATTATTTCTAAAAATGGGTAGGAGAGTATGGTTAATTGAAGTTGCTTCCCCCACCCCCCCATGAGGAGTTTTCTTTTTTCCTAGATAAAAAGATTAGAGGAGGCAACTCCAGATGTGTGCAGTACCCAGCACTTGGAGAAATCTGAGCTAGACTTCTTGTTTCCATTCTTTTCTTACCACATGGCCAAGTAAGTCCAAGAAAGTAGATTGGACATGGCATGGGCAGTTAAGGTAAATATGAGATCCCAAATTAGACAAATTAAGAAAAGATTTAGGAATAAGTGGTCAAGCTATTATTTTGCCAGTTGAAAAAAGTGATTAGACCATGATGAAACCGAAGATGCGAAGAACATGCCCATCACCTGCCTGGCCCTGGCAGTTCTGTGAACAGGCGCCTGATCCATCTGATGGCTCCAGAGGCAGCCTTTGCCTGGGTACATTCACAGTCTGTTTTGAAGTTGTGCAGAGAAGCTCGCTTGCGTCATCCTGAGATGCAGTGAGTCAACATAGTCCCAAGGGAGCAGTAATGGCCTCAAACAGAAACTTGGAATGAAAAATAGCTCTGGATTTAAAGACAGAGTACTTTCTTCCTATGACTTCATTTGGTAATGGTAAGATTAATTCACAGAAAACTCTCCTTTAATGGTGGGCCTTAAACACATGTAGAATGATTGTTTTCTTTTACATTTCCCATTTGACCTTTAAAGGTGTGACCATGCAGTTTAGGTGCTTGGTTCTGGGGGACTCTGCTGAAATCATCCTCCACCATTCAGTTGCTGTCCGCACACCCCATCCTCCCCCAGCTATTTTTGAATTTCTTGGGGAATGTCAGTAGAGTTTTCCTGGTCATTCTTGACCTTCAGTCATGTTGACATGCATTGGGATTTTCAATGGAGAAGAATCACCAGAAAAGAATCTTTTAATTTAATATTAACCATTGACCATATTTACATATACTATTTCAGGCTGAATTTTAAATTGATATCTTTTAATAGAATTGCAGATAACATCTTACTATAACAAACATCAAGAGGATTATCTAAATTCCTACTTGAAAATGTCTTTTATATTAGCAAATTTGCCAGCTGCACTATTATCTATTAGTGTGTACTAAAAGTATATTATTTTGGCTTATTTTGAGATTAGAGAATTCCCAGTGGAATGTTTCCCTTAACCATCTAAATCTGTATTGCTTTTTCTCTCTAGTCTCCTGAACAGCGAGGCTTCTGGGCAGGAAATGAAAGAGGGGGAGGGGGCTATATAGAATAATGCAGTGGCTTCCAAACATGTGACCTGCATGAGGAATACATACTTTGCTATGACTCTGTGTATGTGTGACTGAATAAAGTCTGTGAATTAAGAAATACCCTTATTATGGATCATAGTGATATTCTATTTTACTCAAATAGAATATCATAGAGATATTCTACTTTACTTAATTGTTTAAAAAAATGCAGGCTGTGACTTACAGTTTTCATGACCAGGAGTGAGTTCTGACCCTTGGAGAGATTGGTTGTATAAAGAATGTGGGTTCCAGAGTTTGTCTACCCAGGTTTAAATTCTGGATCTCCGGGAACGCCTGGGTGGTTCAGTGGTTGAACATCTGCCTTCGGCTCAGATCGTGATCCTGGTCTAGGGATCGAGTCCCACATCGGGCTCCCTGCGAGGACCCTGCTTCTCCCTCTGCCTCTTTGTGTCTCTCATGAATAAATAAATAAAATCTATAAGAAAATAAATTCTGAATCTCCCCTAATTCAAATAGGATCACAGTGCCTGGGTTACCCCTCTAAAGCTTTGGCTCTACTCCTGTGAGAATGATGGTAACACACACCTGCCTCCTAGGGTCTCTGAGAAGATGAAAAGTGACTGATGCTCTCAGTGCAGTGCCTGCACACAGCTCTCAGTGGCATTGTTGCTGTGCTAGTGGTCATGAGTGTCCTAGTTAAGATGCTACAGCTGTACTGGCTTCATGGGAAGTTGTGGAATTTCCTTCCCTGAGGACCTGGAGAAGGATAGATTGTACTTGTCAAGAGCATTTGTTATTATTTTATTTTATTTTTTATTATGAAAATTTTCAAATCTATGCAAAGTTGAAAGAACAGTGCAAAGAACTAGTAATATATTCCTCATATAGGTTCATCAACTCTTAACACTTGCTGTACCCTCTCCACATTTCTACATGTGAATGCTTCTTTTTTTTTTTTTTTTTAACAGACCACTTAGAAATTGACTGTAGTCTCATGATAGCCACGAACAAGGACATTGTCTTACAACACCACAGCACTATTGCTACACAAAGAAAATCAGCATTCATCCAAAAACATTCAACATGCAATCCATATTCAAAATTCCCCACATCATAAATGCGTAGGTGCCTCCTTTGAGCCTCCAACTCTTGATTTCAGCCTAGGAGCCCTGATTTGTGCTCTGTGCTGAGCAGAGAATTGCTTGAGATTCTCTCTCTCCCTTTCTCCACCTCTTCCCCAACTCCTGCTCACTCTCTCTCTCAAAAAAAATTTTTTTAGGGCAGCCCGGATGGCTCAGCAGTTTAGCGCTGCCTTCGGCCCAGGGCCTGATCCTGGAGACCTGGGATCAAGTCCCACATCAGGTTCTCTGCATGGAACCTGCTTCTCCCTCTGCCTCTCTCTCTTTCTCCCCCCTCTCTCTGTCTCTCATGAATAAATAAGTAAAATCTTTAAAAAAAGAACGTTTTAAAAATTTTTTTAATTCCCCACATCTCAGTAACATTTTATTTTTTTAATTTTTAAAAAAGATTTATTTTTCTATTTGAGAGAGGGAGAGAGCGAGCATGTGTGCAAACAGGGGAGGATCAGAGAGAGAGAGGAGGAGGAGGAGAGAAAGAATCTTAAGCAGGCTCCATAGCCAGTATGGAGCCGACGTGGTGCTCAGTCTCAAGACCTGGGGATCACAACCTGGGCCAAAATCAAGAGTTCAACACCTAACCCACTGAGCCACCCAGGTGCCCCTTCAGTAACATTTTTTTTTAAAGATTTTATTTATTCGTGAGAGACACCGAGAGTGAGGCAGAGACATAGAGGGAGAAGCAGGCTCCCTGCTGGGAGCTTGATGTGGGACTCAATCCCAGGACCCTGGGATCATGACCTCAGCCAAAGGCAGACGCTCAGCTGGTGAACCACTCAGGTGTCCTTTGAGTTTCTTTCTTATCACACAGAAACTGAGGAGGTGCAGAGTGCCTCAGAGTTCAATTTCTTTCTCTGCCTTAGCCTGTCACACTATGCCACCATTTTTAGTCTGTGGCCATCCATATTGACAGTAATGGGAGGTTATGCCCTGCAGGGTGACCTTCTCCCAGAGTTTCAATTAGGAGGTGAAGGAAAAGCCCATTTCCCTCTCAATCTGACTACCATTCTGTCTGCCCTTTCCCTCATTATCTGTGCCCATTACCAGTTTATTGCCTCTCATGTCCAAATCTATTCTTCTTTGCCCTGCTTTGTGGCATGGGATCTGGACTCTAAACATTTCTCCTTTGCTAGCTGGCTTAATGTTAGGCTTTGCCAACAGAGGATGTTAAAGGGATGCTGCAAGGTGAGGGGAAGGGCTTCCTTTTCTATTTCCTTTATGCTGATTTTCAGTGGGGTGTGGTTCTCAGTGAACTCATGTGCAGGATGCCCAGTAACACTCAGCAACCATCACAGACCACGAAGCAGGCTGTACTGTAGCTAAGCTTTAATCCATTCACACCCTCCAATGAGCTTCTCCACTACATGGTAGGTCTGGATCACTCCCTCTGGTAAGCATCTTTATCACCAGCAGGCTCATATTCCTGTGGAGCTGTGCCCTCTCTGCAGAGTCTGAATCTCATCTTTGGGATGAAGGAGAGGCTTTTCTATATTCTTAGTTCCTTCTTTGTTCTAGCTGTCTGGTGTTTGGCCCTGGGTGGTTTAGGGCCAGGGAAATATTGGCTTGGTGTGTGAGTTGGATCAGGAGGTGGTTAAGGGGATGAACTCTGGGTGGCAGGGGAGATATAAACTACTTTACCAGTTAGTTTGGCCCTGTATTTAATGGGTGCCTAGTAGTAAATATGGACTCTTAAGAACACATAGTTAGAAAACTCTCTTCGCAGCTGACATTTTTCTGTTAATTTTTTAAAAAAGATTTTATTTATTTATTTGGCAGAGAGAGAGAGCACAAGCAGGGAGAGCAGCAGGCAGAAAGAGAGGGAGGAGCAGACTCCCTGCCAACCAGAAAGCCCAATGTGAGGCTTGATTCCAGGACCCTGGGATCACAACCTGACCTGAAGGCAGATACTTAACTGACTGAGCCACCCAGATGTCCCTCTGTAGGTTAATTTTTTTTTTTAATATTTTATTTATTATTTATTTATTTAAGTCACAGACAGAGAGAGAGAGAGGCAGAGACACAGGCAGAGAGAGAAGCAGGCTCCATGCACCAGGAGCCCGATGTGGGATTCGATCCTGGGTCTCCAGGATCGCGCCCTGGGCCAAAGGCAGGCGCCAAACCGCTGCGCCACCCAGGGATCCCTGTAGGTTAATTTTTTATACTAACTTTTCCCTGTTCAAATTACTGGTGTGGTTTCTGTCTCTTGATGGACCCTGACTGATACATCATTTCTTCCCTCAGAATTTTGCAGGGTGGGGAAGTAATGACACACCTGTTTGACTCTTCACTTCTTCATCTTTCTTTCTTTCTTTCTTTCTTTCTTTCTTTCTTTCTTTCTTTCTTTCTCTTTCTTTCTTTTCTTTCTTTCTTTCTTTCTTTCTTTCTTTCTTTCTTTCTTTCTTTCTTCTTTCTTTCTTTTTCTTTCATCCATTTATTCATGAGAGACACACAGAGAGAGAGAGAGAGAGAGGCAGAGACACAGGCAAAGGGAGAAGCAGACTTCCTGCAAGGAACCTGATGCAGGACTCCATCCCGCGACTCCAGGATCATGCCTGAGTCAAAGGCAGATGCTCAACAACTGAGCCACCCAGGCGTCCCTCTTCCTCTTCTTTTCTTCACACTCTGATAATGGTGGAAGGACTGGACCTTCTACTCTTTCTGTTGAGATGGAACTCTTCTTATGTCATTTCCTCCCTCTTCCCGAGTGTGGTAGACACCTCTCTCAATTTGTCAGAGAAGGGCATTTGTTATTTTACAAACACAAACAGTGCTGCAATGAAAATATGGCATATTTTAAAACTAGTCATTGGCTTTAAAAGCTGGTTATCATGTAGTAACTTACTAAGTGAAAAAGCTAATTTGGACCAGTAATAATGGAGGAAAGGCAAAGAAATGACTTCAGAATTAAAGGAAAGATCAAATTACTACTTTTTAAATATTACTTACTTTTATATTTTTAAGCTCTGTTATTAGGTATGTACACATTTAGGACTGTTATGCCTTTTTGTTGAACAGACTCTTTTAGAATTATGTCATGTCCTTCCTTTTCCCTGGAATTCTTCCTTGTTCTGAAATCTGGTTTGTCTGATAACCACTTCAGCTTTCTTTTGATATTGCTTGCATAGTATATCTTTCTGCATCCTTTCACTTTTGACCTACCTACCTATATTATTACCCTATTCTTATTATCCTAGTAATAATAACCAGGCTCCTGTTAGGGGGAAGGGAGTTTTTTGGTTCTCTTGGTCCTTAGTCTAAGGCATGCCACATGTGGCTAGACTTTGGAGGTGGGCTTTTTTTTTTTTTTTTTAAGATTTTATTTATTTATTTGAGAGAGTGAGAGAGAGCATGAGGGGATTGCAGAGAGAGAGGATCAAGTAGACTCCCCACCGAGCAGGCAGCCTGATGTGGGACTGAATATGAGGCTTAATGTGGGGCTTGATCCCAGAACCCTGGGATCATGACTTGAGCTGAAGGCAGTTGTTTAACTGACTGAGCCACCTGGAGGTGCCCCTGGAGGTGGGACTTTCTAAGCATTCCAGCACTTCTGTCCTCTTTGGCACTCAAACTTTACCTTTTATATGAGTGTGTGTATGTGGCTGGGGTGGATCTTGTGGGCGGATAGAATTTCCATGTGCCCTCTTCCCCAGTGGTAGCTGACTTCTGCTTTTATCAATGGAGAATCCAGCCAATGATGACTTTGCCTCTCTCCCACCTCCAGAAGCAGTAGATCTCTGCCTAGATCCCAGGGACCAGGAGGGTTTCTTGCCTTCCCTCTGTGGATTAAGGCATTTACATTGTATGAGAGAAGGGTCGAAGAAATGGGCAAGATTTTATCCCAGTCCAGTGTTGAGGGGGCTTTCTTCAATCTCCTGCTCTGCTCCCAGTCTTTCTCAAGAGCATTTGGTAGAGGCCCCATGGAAAAGAGCTTGCAAATGAGTTTGGACAGCCCTTGTGTTTGGAACTCGGGGATTTGATATATTATACTAGGCCACACTTGGCTTTATAAGAATTCAGTATAATTTAAGCTGTTCTCCTCTTACCTGATTTTATGGCAGCTACCTTTTCCTCCTGTGCTTTGTGAAAGGTCACACAATTTGCACGTCTGTCTCTCCTTAGAGGGATTTGTCACTCTTTAGAATTCAGTTCACTTGATTACCTTGCGACCGCAGCTTTCTGATTAGCTCAAGGAAAGTTATGATTTTTTAGATTCTCTAGTTTTTTCTTGTTAGAATGGGGGTGGTATTCTCTGTGGCTTTTTATATCTTTTTTTTTTTTTTAATTTTTTTTTTATTTTATGATAGTCACAGAGAGAGAGAGAGGCAGAGACACAGGCAGAGGGAGAAGCAGGCTCCATGCACCAGGAGCCTGACGTGGGACTCGATCCCAGGTCTCCAGGATCACGCCCTGGGCCAAAGGCAGGCGCCAAACCGCTGCACCACCCAGGAATCCCCGCTTTTTATATCTTAAGCAGGAGTAGAACTTTGTATTATTTCTTCATCGATCCCTCAGTAGGATTATATAGGAAAAATTGAGTTTTAGGTTCCTCACAGATCAGTACAACTTGTTAATGCAAGTACTATGTATATATTTATTCTGTTTACCATGTCTTTAGTTGGCTCAAGTTTGAACACCCTCTTTTTTTCACTTTGTATTTTTAAATAATTTCAAAATTTACAGAAAGTTACATGAATAGTATAGAGAATTTCTACTGCCCTTTACTTAGGTTTATCAGTTTTTAGCATTTTGCCATATTACATTTGCTTCTTCCCCTTTTTCCCTCCCTCCATCTCTTTTGCTGCCTCTCTCTCTGAATTGTGTATGGATATAAAATTCATTTTCCTTAGTCAGTTGAGATTAGGTTGTAATATTTGCTCCTTTATCCTTTAATGATTGTAGTGTATTTACTTAGAACAGGAGTATTCGGGATCCCTGGGTGGCGCAGCAGTTTAGCGCCTGCCTTTGGCCCAGGGTGCGATCCTGGAGACCCGGGATCGAATCCCACATCGGGCTCCCGGTGCATGGAGCCTGCTTCTCCCTCTGCCTATGTCTCTGCCTCTCTCTCTCTCTCTCTGTGTGACTATCATAAATAAATAAAAATTTAAAAAAAAGAACAGGAGTATTCTCTTATTTAGCTACAGTATAATTATCAATTTTAGGAAATTTAATTTCAATAATATTCTTTTTTTAAATTAAGATTTTATTTATTTATTCATGAGAGACAGAGAGAGAGAGAGCGAGAGAGAGAGGCAGAGACACAGGTAGAGGGAGAAGCAGGCCCCATGCAGGGAGCCTGATGTAGGACTCAATCCCGGGTCTCCAGGATTACGCCCTGGGCCAAAGGCAGTGCTAAACTGCTGAGCCACCCAGGGATCCCCAACAATATTATTTTTTAAAAAGATTTATTTATTTTAAAGAGAGAGCAAGTGAGGTGACTGAGCACGCACCGGGGAGGGGCAGCAGGAGAAAGAGAATCCTGAAACAGACTCCCCACTGAATGTGGAGCCCTTCTCTGGGCTCGATCCCAGGACCCCAAGATCATGACCTGAACTGAAATCAAGAGCCAGTCACTTAACCTACTCAGCCACCCAGGCACCCCAACAATATTCCTATTTAATCTGTAGTCCATATTCCTCTTTTCTTGCTTGTCTGGATAATGCCCTTGTAGCATTCCTCCCTCCTCCAGAAGTTTAAGATCCAGTGTAGGGTCATTGATTGGGTTATTTTGTTATGTTCCTAATTTCCTGTCATCAAGAACAGTTCCTCAGTATTACTGTCTTGCTTAACATTGATATTTTTAAAGAATATAAGCCAGTTACTTTATAGAATTTTTTCAAGTTTGGTTTGTTTAATGTTTCCTTATTATTGGATTCAAGTTACATACTCCTGGTTAGAAATCTACAGAAGAAAAAAAAAAAAAAGAAATCTACAGAAGTAATGTATCTTTCTCATAGTATCACATCTGGGTACATACAGAGTCCCTCTGTCTGAAATTAGTGATATTAATTTTGATTATCTAGTCAGGGTGTGGTCTGGTTCCCTCATTGGATAGTTGCTAGTTTTCCTCGTGCAACACAAAAGCAGTCTATGGGGAAAAAACATTCTGTGGCCATGTAAATAATCCACTCCTCATAAAACCTTCCATTGATGATACTCTGGGTGTATAGGTCTTAGTGATTTAAAACTTTATTGAGGGGCGAGGGAGGGCAGTAGTGTACCTGTGACAAGCCTTGGTCCCCTCTTAGGGCAGAGAAAGCAGTGGGTAATCTAAGACCATTTCCTGTAAAGCCAAGACTTCAGAGGGGCTATACTCTCAGAGAACAGGTGGACTAGGTAGGCACCAGCAGCAAGAAAAATTGTTTCACCCTTCACTTTGGGTGAAGGCAAAATAAAAACAAGTGACATGAGAACTTGTGGCTACTGACCAGCTCCCACATGGGTTTGGAAACTGATTTTACTATTTGTGTGACCTCTGGTAACTACAAGTTGGAAGTCTTGATTTAAATTGGAAAGGTTTTTAGTCACCTTAGACACTTGACAAAAGAAAATTGAAGTCTTCTCTAGACTCAGAGAGTTCCCATAGATGACTTTAACCAATATGTACACACCAAAAAAGGAGACAGACAAGCACACATGCACGCACACATGCGTGCACACACACGCACACACAGCAGAAACAAGATTATCATGAGCAAGAGTCAGTAGAAATAATGGTAAACCCTGACTTCTGAAGATTTAGGAATATTGGATATAGAATATAAAATAAATTCATTTAATACTTTAAGCAAACAAAAGAAGGAATTAAAAATATAAGTAAAAAATTTAAAACAGCTAAGCAGGGTGATGGGCATTAAGGAGGGTACACATGCATAGATATTTCCACCTACATATATAACCTCTGTTTACACTCCTCACAAACATGCCACTAGAAGACACCACTGGCCTATGCCCACACTGCTGGTACATTCCGCTTTTGGAGTAGAATGGGGAAGAGATCTGGGGAAGCCCTGAGTGTGGCCTTGGAGCTGATTTGGTAGGGAATTCCAAGGTCCTAGAATAGGGTACTCAGGCCCTGGGTGGACACATCACTGAGCCTTTGGACCTCTTGCCTTATGGGGAGAGCTGGAGTCTTTTAAACTGTGTGAAGCCCATCAAATTCCAAAGCAATCAAAAAGGAAAGGAAAGAAGTTGTGACTCTTTAGAATGTCAAAGGCGAGATTCTTAAAATAACTAGAGAGAAAAGACAGATTACCTACAAAGGAGCAACAGTTGGAGTGACAGCTGGCTTTTCTACAGCAAAGAGTAAAGGCCTTAAAACAGTAGAAGAATATTTATGGAGTAGGTGGAGAAAATAACTGTTAACCCAGAATTATCCAGTTATGAAAGTGTCTTTCAAGAATAAAGATGTTTTCAGATAAAGGAATTTACCGCTGAGAACCCATCACTAAGGGACTTTCTCAAGGATGTATTTCAAGAAGGGTAGTCACCCAAAGAAAGAAGGTTTAAAATTTAAGAAGACATTGAATAGACCCAGAGAGGTAGAAGAACTTGCCTAAAAGATCCCAGCTGGTTTAGAATCAAGCTTGGAATGCAGCCCAGACCATCTTTCCTTGAGCCAGATGGAATGGGAGTGAGAAATAAAAGTTGAAAACAGAACAGCATTTCTGTTTAGGAAGTAGATAGAGGGTGCCTGGGGGTTCCCTTCTGAGGTAAGCCCTACAGTTTTGCCAGAACACACCATCACTTAAGCTGAGTCTTCACAGCCTCTGGGAATTTGTTCTAAGTTCTCCATTGCTAATGCGTCATTGTTCCTTTCTCCTGATGTGTTGGTCGCTCAGACTGAAAGCTTCAGTTTCTGACCTAAGGCCACAAGTATCAGAAGGCTCTCCAGCTTGCCAGGGACTTGACAACTTGCATTTCTCTGCTTGTTCTCTTAGTTCTCTCTCTCTCTCTCTCTCTCTCTCTTTCCTTTGCACTTTCCCATCAGCTCCTTCCTGCTCCTATCTGTTCTCCAAGAGTTTCTTCATCCTCCCAGTCCTCCAGTTTTACCTCTTCTCTGTAACAAATAGTAGCCCTGTCAAATACCATTTCTGATGTGGCCGCCCTGGACGCCCTGGATGGCACAAAAGGAGCGGCGTACTCAGCTGGGGGAGGGTTTAAGATATGTGAAGAATGTTGAATAGGATAGTTATTCTTGTTAGTAGTGGTGCTATTACACCCTCTCATTTGGTGTCCTGTGAGATGGCAGGTACTGTCCCAATGAATGGATAGTTTGTATGATGTGGAGACACCAAGTGACTTGCCTGTGATGGGTAGTGGCAGAGTCCCGGGGTTAGACCTCATGGCTGCTCTCTGCTTTCTTGTCATATGCTCTCCACTACTGCCATCTTTTCCTCTCCATGGTAATGGCTCACAAAGGGTGCTAAGGAGCAGCACTAGTTTTTTGTTTTGTTTTGTTTTTAGTTGTAACTGACATAAGGAAGAGTACTTTTTAATCAGCCGCCAAGAATCACGTGAGATTTGCTTATTTTTGGTATCCCTGTTCATACTGATGAATTTCTTCAAAAGTGCTTTCCACAGATTTATTTTGTTGTGCCATTTCCTTAACTCCTCCAGTTATTTTGCATCTACCCCTTCTCTAACCTGGGCCCAGATGATCATGAATTTTTAACTATTGGTACATCAGGTTTCCTGTTATTGGAATGTTCTTTATACAAGACATTGTTGATATTACCCACTCCATTCACCTTAGAAGTTTATGACTATTCTGAGAAACAGCTCAAGTCTACACAAGCTGTGGTGTAAGGCACTTTGGCTTGAATTTTAGTACTAACCTTTGCCTGGTTTTTGAAGAGGCAGATGAACTCAGCAAATGAGGGCAGTTTCAAACCTACACCACCATTAGCCTACAGATGACATGGCAGATCATGATATGCTGCTATCTGGTTGACTTAAGTGCTTCAGCTTGCAAAGTTTATGACTGCCTTTAGGAGATATATATATACATACGTATATACATACACACATTTTTTTTTTATTCGTGAGCTTAACATCCATAAAGTTAACAATATGTCATAGTTGAGTACATGAACTAGCTGATTTATTTTGTTCATTTAGTGAGCTTGGGAAGAATCGTTTTTTAAAGGCCAAGTTTAAGATACCTTAGGCCATACAAGTATGTCTATTTCCTAGCTTGTTCTGTCTTTTGAAGGCCAGATTTCATCAAAACAAATGAATCACTGTTTTTTCTTCCTTCATCATCCCCTAATTGGTTTCCAAAATAAAATGATTAACGGCCACGTTTCTCAACTGCATTGTTTTGGTTACAGTTCTACCGGCTGTGCTGGTGATACATTGGGAAACCAAACTGGTGATCCTTGCTGGCTGGGTCATGTGACTTCTCGGAGGGTTCTTGGCTATGTTGCCACTAGTAAGTCTTCAAAGGAGCAAGCTCTTTCTTATGCTTTTTGTTATGAGCTAAGGAAGATGATTTCAAGTCATGAAACTTTAGCTATTATTATTCAGGCTCCATTTTCTTTGATACCTGTTTTGGTTTTCAGATAGGAAAAAAAGCATGTATTTTAGTTTCCTAGAGCCTATTTAATTAGTGGAGGCTTTTTGCTGTCAGTTTGCATGAAAGCATCAATTGGCCCTCTGGCAGAAGATGCTGATTACTCCTCTGACTGTAGGCCCCTTGCTGCTGGCACTCCCTGTTTTGGGGGTGTACTAGCGATTTGTCCAATGAGTAGTATGGAAGCAGAAAGCTGTGCACTAGCCAGTGAGACCCAGAGTTTCTGTGAGCACCCACCTGCACCAGTGGGCCTTTTGTTTAGTGCTGACCTGCTCCTTCCCGGGCTGCCCTATAGCTAGTTGGCCACTGAGTATTTCCTTTATAGCAACAGGAAGGAATAATTACCCTGATACTATGAAGTGGGTGGTTTTAGAATTCCACTTCAGATGGCATCGACCCTTAATGCAGCTGGTTTCACTTAATACGTTTTGTTTAAACAAACCCTGTTCCTGGAAATGGTTTCAGAATAGTCTGTTCCTTGTAGCTGTTCCTTTGCTCTTATTTTTAAAAATGTTTTCCCAACGATATCATAAGTGCATGAGCATGACAGATTAGAACATTGTGCCTAAAGTTACTGCTCTTATGAATAGAGTTATGTTCAGACGTGTTACATTGATGACTGTATTCTGTAGCTTTAGGATTTAATTCTGTACCTTCACTTTATAAGACTGACCAAATTCCTTTGTGGTTTAGGTATATTCTCCTTTAAGGGACTCTGATATTTAGATCTCAACTGACAAGACCAGATAAATTAGGGAACAAGTGCTTTTCACTTTGTAAACATGAAAAATTCTTAACAAGAAGCCAGAGCTGGACTAATTAAATAATCAGTATATTAAGTGATCAGTGTATGTATGTATGTATATATATATATATATAATATTTTATTTATTTATTCATAATAGACATAGAGAGAGAGAGGCAGAGGGAGAAGCAGACTCTATGCTGGGAGCCCGAAGTGGGACTTGATCCCGGGACTCCAGGATCGCACTCTGGGCCAAAGGCAGGTGCGAAACCACTGAGCCACCCAGGAATCCCCTGATCAGTATATTTTTAAGTGGGATAGAATTTTTTTTAAAGATTTATTTTTGGGGGGGAGGGGAGAAAGAGAGAGAGAGAGAGAAAGCATGGGTGTGTGAATGGGGGAGGGGCAAAGGGAGAGAATCTTTCAAGCAGACTCCCCCATTGGGAGGAGCCTTATGTGGGGCCTAATCCCACAACCCTTGAGACCACGACCTGAGACCACGACCCAAGCCCACAATCCGAGCCAGAACCAGGAGTCAGATGCTTAACCACTCTTAACTGATTGAGCTACCCAGGTGCCGCAAGTGGGATATACATTTCTATTTTAGTTATAATACCATGATATTAAAATCAAATTTTAAGAAAAACTATATAGAAATACAAAATAAAATATTAGTAGTTTCAACTCTGACTTTTCTAGGACAAGTTTGTATTACTTTATTTTATTTTTTAAAAAGATTTTATTTATTTATTCATGAGAGACATAGAGAGAGGCAGAGACATAGGCTGAGGGAGAAGCAGGCTCCTTGCACGGAGCCCGATGTGGGACTTGATCCCAGGACTCCAGGATCACGACCTGAGCCAAAGGCACATGTTCAACCACTGAGCCACCCAGGTGTCCCAAGTTTGTATTACTTTATTAAAAATATTTTTAGGGCAGCCCGGGTGGCTCAGAGGTTTAGTGCCAACTTCAGCCTGGGGTGTGATCCCGGGGTTCCAGGATCGAGTCCCACGTCGGGCTCCCTGCATGGAGCCTGCTTCTCCCTCTTCCTGTGTCTCTGCCTCTCTCTCTCTCTCTCTCTGTCTCTCATGAATAAATAAATAAAATCTTTTAAAGAATAGATTATTAAAAAAAATAAAAATATTTTTAATGAGAGAGCCTTTTAAAAATAGGAATTTATAAAAGATAGCAGCTCATTAAGAACTTTTTATAAAAACTCTCTTTTTTAATGTTCTCCTCTAGAGTTTGTTCTTATCTTTGGAAAATGTATCTCAATTTATAATTATATGTTAATTAATGTGAAACTTTGTTCAGTGCCCCTCCCTTCCTGGACTGCAAGCTCCCTTAGCACAGAGATCATGCTCATATTATGCTTTATCAGATCCTAGCACACATCAGATAACCTTGCACATAGTAGGTGTCTAGTAGAAATGCACTGAATGGATGAATCAGTAAGACACTTTTTTTTTTAAAGATTTATTTTTATTTATTTATGATAGAGAGAGAGAGAGAGAGAGAGAGAGAGGCAGAGACACAGGCAGAGGGAGAAACAGGCTCCATGCCGGGAACCCAACGCGGGACTTGATCCTGGGACTCCAGGATCGTGCGCTGGGCCAAAGGCAGGCGCGAAACTGCTGAGCCACCCAGGGATCCCCAGTAAGACACTTTTCACCTAGAGTGCAGTATAATGATGATAATCCCAAATTTACATTAGTCTTAACTGTGTCCGGCACTAATCTCAGCACTTTACATACATTAAGTCTATATTTATTAGGCTTAACGTATGCAAAGGTGACTGCATATAAAACATTCAACAACATGCTGGTTAACATTTAACTCTTTGGGGCAGTCCCAGTGGCACAGAGGTTTAGTGCCACCTGCAGCCCAGGGTGTGAATCTGGAGACCCGGGATCGAGTCCCACCTCAGGCTCCCTGCATGGAGCCTGCTTTCTCCCTCTGCCTGTGACTCTGCCTCTCTCTCTCTCTATGAATAAATAAATAAAATTTTTAAAAAACAAAAAACAAAACAAAAAAAAACATTTAACTCTTTGTTGCCAAGTTCTTAATTGTTTGCATTTGACAGTTATTCCAGGCATTTTCCATATAGGAATATTTTGGCAATAAAAGAATACAGGATATTCTTCCACTCCCAGGACTGATGTATTTGTGATTCCAGGTGCAGATATCTGTTGCCAGGAACCAAGGGCCTGTTCTCAAACTCAGACACTGCATCAGGAGATTAGACCAGCTGCCTGTTCCTTTCTCCTCCTCTTTGATTTTAATATCTTTAACAGGACAAAACAGGACAAAACTGATACAGCTTCCAGTAAACAAAGATTAGCTTTTAATTCTTATTCTGGTGAATACTTTTTGGTTGTGGTTGATTTTAGTACAAAGGTAGGATTTGCTCATTATTTTAAAATAAGTAAACATCTCTTTCTCTTGATCACCCCTTCACAAGTAACCACTGCTGTTTGTTGACTATCCACCAGGTCTTTTTCTCCTGGCTTCTTGAATATTTAAGGAATCTTTTTTTAGGTTACACTTTGAAAACATTTTATCCTACATCTGTATATCATAGTGGATGTTCTGCTTCTGAGAGTACGATTTAATATCCTTTGTAGGCATCATTAATAAAAGAGAGGATATTGAATCCGATATTAAGTGTGGATCTTACAAAAGGTAAATGATTGTTACTAAATCATTGCTTGCAATGGAATCTGTAACATTTTCCTATTAAGGGATCCCTGGGTGGCTCAGCGGTTCAGTGCCTGCCTTTGGCCGGGGGTGTGATCCTGGAGTCCCGGGATCTTAAGATTTTATTTATTTCCTCATGAGAGACACAGAGAGAGAGAGAGGCAGAGACACAGGCAGAAGGAGAAGCAGGCTTCATGTAGGGAGCCCAATGCGGGACTCGATCTGGGGTCCCCAGGATCACACCCTGGGTGGAAGGCAGTGCTAACCTGCTGGGCTACTGCTGCCCAAATAAAATCTTTAAAAAAAATAATAAAGTGTACGTGATAATCTACATATATCATTATATTTGAAGTTTTTTTTTTCTTTAAGATTTTATTTATTTATTCATGAGAGACACAGAGAGAGAGGCAGAGACACAGGCAGAGAGAGAAGCAGGCTCCATGCAGAGAGCCCGAGGTGGGACTTGATTCCAGGTCTCCAGGATCAGGTCCTGGGCTGAAGGCAGCGCTAAACCGCTGAGCTACCCGGGCTGCTGTGAAATGAGTTTCTTATATAAAGGCAGCATCTTACTTTAATCTTTTAATAGGTGTGTTTATACCACCTATATTAGAATCTAGTGTAATTATTGATACGTTAGGGCTTGAGTCTGACATTTAATTTTTGGTACTGTTTTTTCCTCTTTTTCTCTGTTGTACGTTTCTCTGTTTTCCTTTCCCTGCCTTCCTTTGAGTTACTTGAACATTTTTTTGGAATTCATTTTGATTTAATGATAATGTTTTTGAATGTATATCTTTGTATAGCATTCTTTAGTGGTTGCTCTAGCTTTATGTGTGTGGGGGGGTAGATAGAGATAAATAACTTACGGCAGTCTACTGATGCCATTATTTTGCCAGTTTGAGTGAAGTACAGAAACGTTACCTCTTTTAGTATCCATTTACTTTCCCCCCTTTTATAATATAATTGTCTTAAATATTCCTTCTGCATTTAGAACCACATTGGACAGTGTTATAATTTTTTGCTGTAACTGTCATGGATGATTTAAAAAACTGAAGATGAGAAGGGAAGTCTGTTGTATTTAACCATATTTTTGTGTTGTTTTTTCCTTCCTGATGTTGCAGAATCCCTTTGTTTATTGTTTCCTTTGTGTTTAGAGAATTTCCTTTAGATATTCTTTTATTTATTTTTTTAAAGATTTATTTATTTATTTATGATAGACATAGAGAGAGAGAAAGAGGCAGAGACACAGGAGGAGGGAGAAGCAGGCTCCATGCAGGGAGCCCGATGTGGGACTCGATCCCGGGACTCCATGATCGCGCCCTGGGCCAAAGGCAGGCGCTAAACTGCTGAGCCACCCAGGGATCCCCCTTTAGATATTCTTTTAATGTAGAGCTGTTATCCACCGAGTCTCTTGATTTCCTTCATCTGATAATGTTTTGGTTTTCTCTTTATTCTTTAAGGATTCTTTGGTGGCTATAGGATTCTGGGTTGCCTGTTTTCTTCTTTTAGCACATGAAAAGTTGTTCACTCCCCTCTGGCCTCTGTAATTTCTTTTCTTTTTTAAAGATAGATTGATTTCAGAGAACACACACACTCACACACACACACACACACACACACACACACACACACGAGTGCGTGAGGTGGGGTGGGGCAGAGGGAGAGGGAGAGAGTCTCAAGCAGACTCCCTGCTAAGTGTGGAGACCAATGCCGTGTTTGATCTCATGGCCTTGAGATCATGACCTGAGCCAAAATCAAGAGTTGGACATTTAACTGACTGAGCCACCTGGATGCCCCTGGCCTCTGTAGTTTATGATGAAAAATTTACTGTCATTTAAATTGTTTTCCCCCTGTAGGTGAGTAACATTTCTCTCTCTTCATCTTCAAGATTTTTTTGTTTTGTCTTTAGGTTTTAGAAGTTTGACTAGTAAATGTGTTGGTATTGATTTCTTTGGGTCTGTCCTTTTTAGGTTTTGCTCATTTAACTCCGGACCTGCATGTGGACTCTTCTGTTGATATATATCTATTCTTCTACACTATGATTCTACCAATGTCATACTGTCTTGATTACTGTAGTTTTATAATTTGTTTTCAGGCAAGTTTTCTAATGTTATTCTTTTCAAAATTGTTTGGCTGTTCTAGGTCTTTACCTATTCATGTCAATTTTAAAATTAGCTTGTCAATTTCTTAAAAACTGTTAAGACTTTTATTGGGAGTGCTTTATGTCTCTTGTCTGAGGAGATTGCCATATTAATATTGGCTTCATGGCGAATAAGTGTTCTACAGTCCATGAATGTAGTATGCCTCTCCATGTATTTAGGTCTTTTATTTTTTTTTCAGAATCTTATAATTTTCACTGTACAGGGCTTGCACATCTTTCATTAATGTATAACTAAACATTTTAAAATAATATTGTAAAAAAATAAAACAAAATAATATTGTAAATAGAATTGGTTTTAAATTTATCTTTCTTTTTATTGCTAACATTTAGAAATAAAAATGATTTTTGTCTACTGAACTTATATCCCACAATTTGCTAAATTCAGTTATTAGTTCTAGTAGCTTTTTTATGTAGGTTGCTTAGGGTTTTCCCCAAATACTTTAAATATTTGGAATTTTGTTATTGTTGCTTCCTTTTTTGCTACTGATTTCTAATTTGATTCCATCATAGTTAAAGAACATACCTTGTGTTAGTTCAGTCTTTTTAAATGTATTGATCTTGTTTTCTTTCTTTGTCTTCTTTTTTTTTTTGATCTTGTTTTATTTCTTAGGATATTTCTTTTCTTTTCTTTTTTTTTTTTAAGATTTTATTTATTCATGAGACACACACACAGAGGCAGAGGGAGAAGCAGGCTCCATGCAGAGAGCCTGATGCGGGACTTGATCCCTGGTCTCCACGCCCTGGATCAAAGGCAGGAGCTAAACTGCTGAGCCATCCAGGTATCCCCTATTAGGATATTTCTAAGTAAATCTACCATGCCCTTAAAGAGAATGTATATCTTTCAGTTCTTAAATAAAAGATTGTGACATCCACTAATAAGGATAGTCATGCCTTTTATTTCTTTTTCTTACCTTATTGCATTACCTAGGGCTTCTAGTACGATATTAAATAAAAGCCGTAATAGTGGACATCCTTGTCTTAGTCTTGATTTTAGCTAGAAAGCACAGAGCCTTTCACTATTATATATAGGTTAGTGATAGGGCTTTCATATATGCCCTTAATGAAGATGAGGAAATTCTCTTCCTAATTACTGAGAGGGTTTTTTTTTTTTAATTTAAACTATAGTGATTAATATATAGTGTATTATTAGGTTCAGTGTAGTTTAGTAATTCATCAGTTGCATATCACATGCAGTGCACATTGCATCAAGTGCCCTCTTTAATGCCCACCACCCAATTACCCCATCCTCCCATTCATCTCCCCTCCAGCAACCCTCTCAATTTACTGATAGTTTTCATCATGAAAGTGATATCAAATCTGGTCAGAGGCTTTTTCTGCATCTACTTAAATGATAATATGATTTTTCCCCCCCTTATTCTTCTAATATGGTGAATCCCATTGATTTTCATATGTTTAATTAACTTTGCATTCTCAAGATATACACTACTTGATAGGATTAATTTTGTGTATTATTAGATTTCCTATATGATAACATTCTGTTAAGAATTTTCACACCTATGTTTATGAGGGATATTAGTCTGTAGTTCCTATTTCTTTTTATATCTTTGTCTGGTTTTGGCATCAGGGTATTACTGGCTTCATGAAATGAGTTTGGAAGTATTTCCTCTGCAATTTTCTGAAAGATTTATGTTATTTCTTTCTTAAATGTTTGAATTACCAATGAAACCACCTGTGCCTAGAGATTTCTTTGTGGGGAAGTTTTTAAATTATACATTCTTGGGGCAGCCCGGGTGGCTCAGCAGTTTAGCACGGCCTTCAGCCCAGGGCCTGATCCTGGAGACCCGGGATCAAGTCCCATGTCAGGCTCCCTGCATGGAGCCTGCTTCTCCCTTTGCCTGTGTTTCTGCCTCTCTCTCTCTCTGTGTCTCTCATGAATAAATAAAATCTTAAAAAAAAATTAAACATTCTCTTTCTTTCATAGATACTGGGTTGTTCAGGTTTTCTGCTTCTTACGTAGTTTTGGTAATGTGCATCAATCAAGGGATTTGTTCATTTCAAAGATTGTCATATATATAGCTATTTACATACGTGTAGATATTTAAAGCTATAAATTTCCCTCTAGCTACTACTTTTTCCTGTGTCTCACAAGTTTTGATAAGTGATATTTTCATTACTATTCAGTTCAAAGTATTTTCTATTTTCTCTTGTGATTCCTTCTTTGAACCAATGATTATTTAGAACCATGTTGTTTAATTTCCAAATACCAGGAGTTTTTTTTTAATCATTTTTTTGGTATTGATATCTAGTTTGATTATATTGTAGTCAAAAAACATACCCTATATAATTTTAATATTTTTAAATATATTGGTCTTTTTCTATTTATCAAGATAGATCTGTCTTAGTAAATATACCATATAAAATACACCTTGCAAAGAATATGCATTCTTTTTTCTTGAGTAGAGTTTTATAAATACTATTAAGTCAAGCTGATTCATATCTTCTATGTGTTTGCTGATTTTTTTTTTTTTTTTTGGTCTAGTTCTATCAGTTGATGGTATTAAATCCTCAATTGCTACTGTAGAATTATCTTTCTTCCTTTAATTGTGTCAGTTTGGCTTCACATATTCTGAATCTGTTATTAGGTACATACTATATAATATGTATATACTATATAATATATATAATATGTATATACTATATAATATATATAATATATATAATATGTATATACTATATAATATGTATAATAATATACTTATTAGGTACATACCTATTTATGATAATTGTGTCATCTTGATAAATTTATCCTTTTATCATTTCTGATATTACATTTTGTTATGAAGTTTATTTTATATGATATTAATGTGATTATTCCAGTCTTTTTTTACTATACTTGCATGTTATTTTTTCTACTCATTTTCTTTCAATTTACCTGTGCCTTTACATTTAAAGTTTATCTCCTGCAAACTGTAACATTAGTTTTTTTTTTTTTTTAATTTTTATTTATTTATGATAGTCACACAGAGAGAGAGAGAGAGAGAGAGGCAGAGACACAGGCAGAGGGAGAAGCAGGCTCCATGCACCGGGAGCCCGACGTGGGATTCGATCCCGGGTCTCCAGGATCGCGCCCTGGGCCAAAGGGAGGCGCCAAACCGCTGCGCCACCCAGGGGTCCCTAGTTTTTGTTTTTTAAACTATTCTGACAATCTTTGCTTTTCAATAGGAATGTTTAATCTGTTACTGTTAAATGTTATTACTGGTACGATTAGGTTTTGATCTACCATTTGATTTTTCTGTTACTTGTTTTCTCTGCTTTTTGTTTTTCTGGTCTTCCTTTCTGTCTCTATCCTTACTTGAAATATTTGAAAAAGTTTTAGACTTCTCTTTTAATTTTCCTTTTGTTTTCTTAAGCTTTGCTTCATTATCTTTTTTAGCTATTACCTTATGGATATACATCGTTAACTATCCACAGTCCATTCAGAATTAATATTGTGTTATTTCATGTTAAATATAGAAATACTACAATTCACACATTCATATCTTTCTTGTCCTTTAAGTTGTACTTATTAAATGTGTTTCATCTACATGTGTTACACCACCAGTGTTATGAGAATTGCTTTAAGGGGCACCTGGGTGGTTCATTGGGCTGAGCATCTGACTCTTGATTTCTGCTTGGGTCATGATCTCAGGGTTGTGAGATCAGCCCCACAAAGAATCCATGCTGAATGTGGAGCCTGTTTGGAATTCTCTCTCTCTCTCTCCCCCTCTGACTCGGCTTTAAAAAAAAAAAAAAAAGTTACTTTAAAACAGTCATGTAGGGGATCCCTGGGTGGCTCAGCAGTTTGGCGCTGCCTTTGGTCCAGGGCGCGATCCTGGAGTCCTGGGATAGAGTCCCGCGTCGGGCTCCCAGCATGGAGCCTGCTTCTCCCTCTGCCTGTGTCTCTGCTTCTCTCTCTCTCTATGTCTATCATGAATGAATAAATAAAATATTTTAAAAAATAAATAAAACAGTTATGTAGAAAAAAGTCATGTAGTTTTACTTTTTAATTTTTAAGATTTATTATTATTTTTTAAATTTTAGAGTGTGAGCTGGGGGAGGGACAAAGGGAGAGGAAAGAATCCCAAGCAGACTCCCTGCCAATCATAGACCCCAACACCAGGCCTGATCTCATGACCCTGAGATCACTATCTGAGCCAAAACCAAGAGCCAGACACTGAGCCACCCAGATGCCCCAAAATCGTCATGTAGTTTTAAATAAACTTGGAGGAAAAAGGCAAAAACTAAACTAAACTAAAATACAAATTTTTTAAAAAGACTCTTGCATTTACCATTTCTGAAGCTCACCATTCTTTTCTTAGTATCTCAGTTTCGCTCTGATACAATTTCCCTGCAGTATAAAGAACTTTTTTTTTTTTTAAAGAACTTCCTTTAATATGTCTTCTACCATGAGTCTGCTGGTGATGGATTTCCTTTCTTTTATCTAAAAATGTCTTTCTTCTGCCTTCATTCTTTTTTTTTTTTTTTTTTTCTTCTGCCTTCATTCTTAAAGAACATCTCCTTTGGATATAAATTCTGAGTTGATAGGTCATTTTTCTTTTGACCCTTTTTAAGATATTTTTCCCCCTCTCTTTTGGCTAGGTCCCTGTTCCTCTACATTCACTATGGCTTTTTTTTCCTTGCTATTTTCAAGATTTGCTCTTTATTTTTGGTTTCAAGCATTTGATTGTGATGTGTTGGCTACTTTTTTTCCTCCTTGGTGTTCATTTAATGTCTTACATCTTCAAGTTTCTGTAGTTCATCAACCAGTTGGGGCCCTTATTACTTCTTCAGTTTTTTTCCTGCCCCATTCTGTCCCTCTCCTGTCCTTTTAGTATTCCAGTTAACTATGGTACACCATTTGACTTCATCTAGTAAGTCTTCAGGTCTCTGTTCTGTTTTTCTCCCAATCTTTTCTCTCTGTTTTCCACCTTGGATAATTTCTTACTTTCTTTTTTTTTAAATTAAGATTTTATTTTTAACTTATCTCTATACCCAGCATGGGGCTTGAGATCACAATCCCGAGTCTTGTGCTCAGGACACGTGGGTAGCTCAGTGGTTGAGCATCTGCCTTTCAGCTCAGAGCCTGATCCTGGTATGTGGGATTGAGTCCCACATTGGGTTCTCTGCAGGGAGCCTGCTTCTCCCTCTGACTATGTCTGTCTGTCTGTCTGTCTCTCTCTCTGTGTGTCTCTCATGAATAAATAAATAAATCTTAAAAAAAAAACAAAGTCTTGTACTCTACTGACAGAGCCAGCCTTGGTTAATTTCTCTTCATCTTTCTTGAAATTCATGTACACTTCCTCTTCTTTGTCCATTCAGCTATTAAGTCATGTCATGAATTTTTTATTTCAACAATTGCATTTCTTCAGTTCCAGAATTTATATTTAAATTTTTTTGTTTCTATTTCTCTATTGAGGTTTCTTATTTCCTTGTTGAGTTTGTATTCATTGAAAACATGTTTTATTGTACTTCACTGAGTTAATTTAATAGCTTTTTAAAAGTCTGTGTTTATTCCAACATATTGTTTCATCAACAGGGTAGGCTTGGGGTTGAACTAAAATTTGTTCCATTTTCTTGATTCTTTGTATGTTGAGTAATTTTGAATTGCATCCTGGATATTATAAATGCTAACTTGTAGAAACAGAGGTTCTGTTATTTTTTTTGCAATAATTGTTGTTTTCTTTCTTTTATCAGGTAATTTTCTTGGCTAGGTTTGAACTACAAACTTATTTCTCAGGGGGCAGTTCCCATCTGGTAGATCTTTGGTCTTTAGCTGAGCTGTTTTGGGTCTGTCCCATGCATGAGTGTGAGTAGTTCAACGGTCAGCCAGAAATATGAGTGTAGGGAGCTTGGAGATCACCCCATCTCTCTCTCTTTTCTAGGATTACCCCACTCTTTTTGGCATTCAGTTTCCTGGCTTCACTTTTCTGATTTACATTAAGTCAGAAATACTGTGTTTCTTTTTTTTTTTTTAAAGATTTTATTTATTTATTCATGAGACACACACAGAGAGAGAGAGAGAGAGAGAGAGAGAGAGAGGCAGAGACCCAGGCAGAGGGAGAAGCAGGCTCCATACAGGGAGCCCGACGTGGGACTCAATCCCTGGTCTCCAGGATCAGCCCCTAGGCCGAAGGCGGTGCTAAACCGCTGAGCCACGGGGTGCCCAAATACTGTGTTTCTTAATGCATGTTCCTATTCTCTCTGTATATATGACATGTCATACTATCAAAACAAGAAATTAAAAAAAAAAAAACAAATTACTAAAGGCAATAATTTGGAAACACACAACAGTAAATAAAATGATTACAGGAACTTTAAAAAATACTTTTTTCCAAAATGATTCCTGAGTATGCCAGAAAATTCAAACAGTCAACATAATATTTTGATGATAAAAAGGAAAGGAATCTGTTATCTGGCAGTGGAATAACTTGGTATTTTACAGAAAGGTAACCCAAATTTGAATTGTCTTTTTTGTGTGTTATCCATCTAACTTAAAAAAAAATATTTTATTTATTTATTCATGGAGACACACAGAGAGAGGCAGAGACATAGGCAGAGGGAGAAGCAGGCTCCCTGCGGGGAGCCCAATGTGGGACTTGATCCCAGGACCCTGGGATCATGACCTGAGCCAAAGGCAGACGCTCAACCACTAATCCACCCAGGTATCCCCATCTAACTATTTTCAATAAAATATTTAGAAGTCCTTTTCTTCATGAATATATTTGTTAACACTGCACCGACATTGCCATGATTTTTAAATACAATTCATTATTTCCTTCAAATTCACCATCTGTAGGCAGTTTATTTTTTCCTCAGATCTTTTTTATTTACCATTAATAATTGGCCCTCAAATTTCTCATCTGTTATCATTTATTAACTTTTTATTTAATCACTATACCTTCTTAGTTATATATTTAGATATTTAGAAATAAAAAACTCTGAATGGGGAAGCCTGAGTGGCTCAGCGGTTTAGCGCCGCCTTCAGTCCAGGGCCTGATCCTGGAGACCTGGGATCGAGTCGCACGTCGGGCTCCCTGCATGGAGCCTGCCTCTCCCTCTGCCTGTGTCTTTGCCTCTCTCTCTCTCTCTCTCTGTCTCTCATGAATAAATAAATAAAATCTTAAAAAAAAAACTCTGAATGATAATAAGAGTAAAGCTTTCAACTGTTGTTTTTTGCTTTTAACTAATTGTAAAATATACTTAATTGTATCAGCACATTAAACAAAACATTGTATAGATTATATTGATTTACCATCTTAATAAACTAGCATTTTCCTTAAAAGCATTTTCTTTCTTTCCAAAAAGAAAATTAGACAAACATTTATTGTATTATACACATATCCCTGTTTTCTTTGTAACCATTTATATTAAGTACCAACTTTATTTTTTTTAAGATTTTATTTATTTATTTATTTATTTATTTATTTATTTATTTATTTGAGAGAGAGAGAAAGAGCACACAAGCAGGGGGAGTGGCAGGCAGAAGGAGAGGGAGAAGCAAGGTCCCTGCTCAGGATGAGCTGAAAGTAAGATGGACAGCCTTAAACTACAGGAGATATATTATATATCTCCATGAAATCATCACCACAATTAAGTCTAATGAAAATATCAGTCATCCTCAAAAGTTTCTGTACGACCCTCTAAAATCCTTTTCTGGTCCACCCCCCTCAATTCCCAGTCAACCATTTACCTGTTTTTTGGCAGCATAAGTTAATTTTTATTTATTTAAAATTCTAGGAGATATAGTCATATGCTATATATTTTTTATCTGACATTATTATCTTTAAAATATTTTATTTATTGGGATCCCTGGGTGGCGCAGCAGTTTGGCGCCTGCCTTTGGCCCAGGGCGCGATTCTGGAGACCCGGGATCGAATCCCACGTCGGGCTCCCGGTGCATGGAGCCTGCTTCTCCCTCTGCCTGTGTCTCTGCCTCTCTCTCTCTCTCTCTCTGTGACTATCATAAATACATTAAAAATAAAATATTTTATT
Organism: Canis aureus; assembly: GCF_053574225.1. Taxonomy (NCBI): domain Eukaryota; kingdom Metazoa; phylum Chordata; class Mammalia; order Carnivora; family Canidae; genus Canis; species Canis aureus. The sequence continues at coordinate 7,911,548 of NC_135626.1, forward strand.
TATTTATTCATGAGAGATACACAGATAGAGGCAGAGACACAGGCAGAGGGAAAAGCAGGCTCCCTGTGGGGAGCCCAATGTGGGGCTCAGTCCCAGGACCCTGCGATCATTACCTGAGCCAAAGGCAGGCACCCAACATACTGAGCCACCCAGGTGCCCCAAGTACCAACTTTAAAGTTAAAAGTTTTTAGACACGAGAGGAAGCTAGAAGACAGGAAATCAGGAACTATCAAGCAATTTTTTTTCCATAAGCATACATTTTATGTCACTTTAACAAATTCCAAGATGGCAAAATAAGCATGGATCTAGTATCATTTAGAGAAATTTACACATCCAATTAATCTGAAGATATTTTATATAATAAAAGTAAGGAGAAAAGGGCACCTGGGTGAGTCAGTCAGCTAAGGACCCAACTCTTGATTTCAGCTCAGGTTATGATTTTGGAATTGTGGGATCAAGCCCCTCATTGGGCTTTGCACTGGGCATGGAGTCTGCATATAATATTCTTTTTCTCCCTTTCTCCTATATCTTTCCCCGCCCTCTCCCTTAAAAAAAAAAAAAAAAAAGGAAGACAGGCCACTGACTGGCTTAGTCGGTGAAATATATGACTCTTGATCTTGGGGCTGTGAATTCAAGCCCCATGTTGTTAGGTCTAGAGATTATTTAAAAATAAAATCTTTTAAAAAATGAGAAAGGGTAATTTAAAACTATATGTTTTAAATTGTGGTGCCCAATCTTTGGATCTTTTCCTTTAATTAAAAATTGTCCTTATGTCCAAAGATTATTAATTAATTCAATTTATTATTAGTTTAAGAGCTCTTTAAGTTGACCTAAACATCTGGAAATTAAAATTTAGGTCAACACATCAAACATTTATAATTTGAAACATAAGAATTTATGAGATTAAATACTTTTAAAAAGGTATTTTATTATAAGTTATTTTAATTAAATGCAGTTCTATAATTTTCTAATTTTAAACAATTTGTAGAAAGATCTTACTGAATTCTTAGAACTACTATTATTAATTTAGAAGGTTTAAATCATGAGAAATTAAACCTAAGTCTTGCATTGATTGTTGCAGTAACATTTTTTTAACATTTTAATATCATAATAAAATCAGGAGGAAGCATAGAGTTATTTTTAAGGTAATTTAAACTTAACTCTTATTTATAATCCAAAGAATCATCTAATTATCAGGAATATAACATAAAATTTTTATATAAATAGATGAATTATGATCATATATCCAAAAAGATTTTTTTAAAAATATTCTATTTATTTATTCATGAGAGACACAGAGAGACAGAGAGAGAGGCAGAGACAGAGACAGAAGGAGAAGCAGGCTCTCTGCAAGGAGCCCGATCTGGGACTTGACCCCGGGACTCCAGGATCACACCCCGGGCCGAAGGCAGGCGCTCAACCACTGAGCCACGCAGGCATCCCTCCAAAAAGATTTTTAAGTCTCTAAGATATACCAAGCTCTAAGTATAGGAACCAAGACTATTACTCAAATCCACACTTAAACTTTTTCTTTTGAGTTAGTTCAGCAAGGGGAAAGTAGAAGCTTAATAGTTTAATTTTTTCTCTTTCTTATGGAAATTCTGGACTGTTTATCTGGATATTTATTGAGTACGCGTATAATGACAGAACAATTATTTATGATTAATCAATCTCCAAAGTTTCCCAAGGAAAGAGAATAAAGGGGAAGGAAGGAAGGAAGAAGTGAGTGGAAGCTGGCTCACACAGACACAAATGATTGGTTATCTTCTCCCTGTAAGGAAGGGAGGAGACTTAGATGCAGGAAAACCCATCTGACATGCCCACTCAAACACACAAGAATGAAAGTCCATACGTCTGGTTCACATAATAATTCAAGTCCTTGACAATCCTATTAAGCCATGTCCTTAAAAAGCCAGCATATATTAATAAATAAGGAGAAAAGGAGAGAGATCTCCTGGTTAAACAAAGTGGTCATTTCTTTTTTCTTTTTTTTTTTTTAGAGATTTTATTTCATTTTTTTAAAGATTGTATTTATTTATTCATGAGAGACACATACAGAGAGAGAGAGAGAGAGGCAGAGACACAGTCAGAGGGAGAAGCAGGCTCCATGCAGGGAGCCTGATGTGGGACTCGATCTCGGGTCTCCAGGATCACACCCCGGGCTGAAGGTGGCGCTAAACCACTGGGCCACTGGGGCTGCCCTAATATTTTATTTCTTTGAGAGAAAGGGAGCACAAGTTAGGGGAGAGGCAGAAGGAGAGAGAGAAGCAGACTCCCCATTGAGCAGGAGACTAATATGGGGCTCAATCCCAGACCCTGAGATCATGACTTGAGTCGAAGGGAGATGCTTAACCGACTGAGCCACCCAGGTGCCCCTGATCTGTCTTTTAGACAGGCAAGACAGAGAATCTCCTCATGAGGTTTCTTCCCTTTTTGTTCTGAATTTTTTATGTCTCTTAGATGAACAATCTTTTCATAACAAAATTTTCGAAGTGGCAACTGCAGTTTCAGATTGGTGAAATTATACCAGTTAGAAATGCCTATGAGTGAAAATATGAAGACAGCAGGCATTTGGCCTAGAAGGCCAGACTAAGAAGACTCCATGAGAATGGAGTCATGAAGCTGGTACCTATGTAAATCTGATATCTCTAGAAACTGGTCAAAGACTAAATAAGCACGTGAAATAGAGTCCCAGTGACCCCCTCCAACAACTGTCTGTTAGCATCCTTAGAGAAGAGGGTTCATGGAACTTCCCTATAATACCATTTGCTTAACAGTAGAATTAGGTTATTAGTTCAGCCAACCCAACCAATCAATAATAGAATGGCTATATAAATGACTTGGCCCTAGAGATACTAAGATGGATCAGACATAAGACATAGTTGTAGCCCCCAAGGAGCTCACAGCTTAGCTCTTTTTTTTTGAGCAAATATTGCTTAAATTATTGTCTTCATGGTGGGATAAATCTGCCTTGGAATCAATCCAAAGTGATTTTATTACCATAAAATAGTTACACTATTAGGCTTGAATTCCAGAAAACCCCATTTTAGACTCCAGCATTTTGCAGACTATCAGGATTCCCATTCTTATGTTAAACCAAGCCAGACCTATTTTCTACAATGACTTTTTAAAAAATAAAATAATACATTTGCTAGTTTAAAAATTAGTGTATATATATATATAAACTAGTAGATTAAGAAATTTTACTCTGGTCCTTGTACCTTTCTACCTAGTTATCCCATCCTCATTTCTTCCATGAAAAAAACACTATAATTAGTTTCTTACATATTTTTCCATTGTTTGTGCAAATATACATTTATATATTTTTTAATCCCATTGTTAGACAAAAGCTTGCTTATCAGTTTAAAGGCTCTCAGGCAGAAGGAATTCTTACTTAGGAGAGGAACAGCCCTTTTTCCTGGTTGGGCCTTCAACTGATTGGATGAGGCCCTCCCACATTAGGAAGGGCAATTTCATCCAAAAACACCTTTACAGAAACACTTAGAATAATGTTTGACCAAATATCTGGGCGCCTTGTGGCCCAGTCAAGTTGACACATAAAATTAGCCATCACAAGTGTCTTGCCTCAATTAATTGTGTAATAAATGCTACTCGGTCTCATCTAACATCATTTAAGAGAAGACCCAAAAGGATCAAACTTTCCAAACTATCTCAGAACAAAATGAAGATTATTTTTAGCAATACAAAAATATCTAGGACCCAATATGGTAAAATTCACATCTGCCATCCAATAAAAAATTATTAGGTATATGAAGAAGTGGGAAATAAAACGAATAACTGACCAGAAATGACACCTGATAAAATTAGTCAATAGAGACATTAAATAATTATTATGATTGTATTCCATATGTTTAAGAAGCTAGCAGAGTGACTGACCATGTTAAATAGTGATATGGAAGATGAACGTTAAGAGAGGAAGACCAGTGGCTGAGATAAAGGCTACTACCCTGGATGAAATTGATGTCAGTCAATACTGTAGAAATAAAGATTAGTGACTTTGAAGACTTAACAATGTAAACACAGAAAGAAAAAAAAAACAAAAAAATAAATAAAGCACAAGTGAAGTGTGGGGCAACCTCAAGTGGCTAAGCATATGTAATTGGAGCACCTGAAGGAGCAGAATGTGAGGGACAGAAGAAATAATAGAAGAAAAATGGCTGGAAAATCTCCAACGTAATGAAAGCAATAAACCCACAGATCCAAGAATCTCAGGGAACTCTAACCCCAAGAAACGTTAAGAAAAACTTATCAAAAAAAAAAAAAACTTATCATACATTCCTTGAAACTAGTTATAGAGAAAAAGTGATACAAAGCAGCCAGAGGGGAAGAAAAAAGGCAACCAGAGGATACATTGTATACATTAAAGTGACAGCAGATTTGTTGTTGGAAACAGTGTAGTAACACTGAAGTAACATCTTTTTTTTTTTTTAAGATTTTATTTATGTATTTGACAGAGAGAGAGCAGACGCACAAGCAGGGGGTGCAGCAGAAGGAGAGGGAGAAGCAGGCTCCCCAGTGCGCAGGGGAGCCTGACTCTGGGGGCTTGATCCCAGGACTCCGGGATCATGACCTGAGTCAAAGGCAGATGCTTAACTGACTGAGCTGCCCAGGTGTCTCTGGAGCAACATCTTTACAAATACAAAAAACTGTCAACCTGGAATTCTTTTCTCAGTCAAAGTAGCTTTCAGAAACAAAGGCAACATAAAATCTTTTCCAGACATACAAAAACTGAAAGAATTCATTATTAGCAGACATGCACTACCAAAAACAAAACAAACAAAAAACAATTACAGACTGTCCTTGAAGCAGAAAGAAAATGTACTGGAAAAAGGAGCTACAAAAAGAAATGAATACAGTGGAAAATATAGTATTTTCCTATACATAGGAAAATAAAATATTTTAATTAAATACTTAATATTTAATTAAATATTTTAATAAAATATACATAGTAAATATATAAGATTTTTTCTTATTTAAATCTTTTTTTTTTTAAGATTTTATTTATTCATGAGATAGAAAGAGAGAGGCAGAGACACAGGCAGAGGGAGAAGCAGGCTCCATGCAGGGAGCCCAACGTGGGACTCTATCCTGGGTCTCCAGGATCATGCCCCAGGCTGAAGGCGGCGCTAAACCGCTGGGCCACCAGGGCTGCCCCAAAGTGGGTTTTAAAACAAAACATAACCAAGGATAATGATAAAGGGGTTAATTCATTAAGAAGATATAGTCCTAAATGTTTATATATATATTAACAGAGATTCAAAATATGTGAATCAAAAACTGATAAAACTGCCAGAAATTCACAATTATAACTGGAGATTTTAACCAGTTTCACCTCTCAGTAACTGATAGAACAAGTAGACAGAAAATTAGTAAGGGTATAGGAGATTTGAACAGTATAACCAACCAATGTGACATAATTTATGTTTATGGAGCACTCTCCCCAGAACAGTGGAGTAAGAACTGTTCACAAGACAAACCATTTTCCAGGCAAAAGTCTCAGTATATGCAAGGTGATTCAATTTATAGAAGGTATGATCCCTGACCACAGTGGAATTAAATGAGGAATCAGTGATAGAAAAATGTCAGGAAGATCTTTCAACTGCTTGGAAACTAGATAGCATTTTCAAATAAACCATGAATCAAAGAAAAAAAATCAAAAGTGAAATTAGCAAGTGTTCAGAACTGAAGGTGGGTGAAAATGTAATAAAATTTGTGGAATGGAACGAAAGGAAAATTTATATAACACTAAACCCTTATATATTATAAAAGAGTTCTCAAATAAATGACCTTGGGTTTCTACCTTAAGAAACTAGAAAAATAAAGAAAAAATGTAGAAATTAGTGCAATAGAAAACAAAAACCATAAAATAATCCATGAAACCAAAAGCCCGTTCTTTGAGAAGAGCAATAAAATTGATAAACCTCTAGCCTGACTGATCAGGAGAAAAAAAAAAAAAGAGAGAGAGAGAGAGAACACAACTTTTAATATTTGGAACAAATGAGGTAACCATCACAGATTCTACATATATGAAAAATATAAGTGAGTTAATCAGCAAATTCCTTGAAAGATACAAATGGCCAAAGTTGACACAAGAAGGAGCAGACAACCTGAATTGTACCAGATCTATTAAGGAAATTTAATTTGAAGTTAAAAATCTTCCTACAAGTTAAACTCCAGGCCCAGATGGCTTCACTGGTGAATTCTACCAACCATTTAAAGAGGAAATAATATGAATTCTCTGCAACCTTTCCAGAAAATAGAAAAAGAGAGAACAGACACTTTCCAGCTTGTTCACCCCAATATCCCTCTTAGTCTTCTCCTGGTTCAGCCAGAATAATCCCTTTCAATGTAATCAGATTCTTGTCTCCACCTCAAGCCTCTTGTGCTGTACCAGTTCCTTCAGAGTGAAAGCCAAAGTTCTGACAATCACTTTAGGCAGATAAGATCTTCCCATGCCCCTGCAGTCTCTGTCTCACTGCCTTTTACTCTCCTTGCTGACTCTGTTCCATCCACATGGGCCTGTTTGCTCTTCCTTCAACCTTCCTCAGTCATCCTCCCTGCCCCAGTGCCTTGCTGTTCCCTATGCTAGGAAAGTGCTTTCCCCAGAGTTTTACTCTCCTTCGTTTGGTTCTTTGCTCAATTTGTATCTTTAGCAGTAGTTTTTCTGTAATCACTTTGTTTAAAATTACAATCTAGGGGCACCAGGGTGTCTGCCTTTGGCTCAGGGCCTGGGATTAAGCCCCACATCTATTCCTGGCTCAGTGAGGAGTCTGCTTCTCCCTCTCCCCTGCTTGTTCGTTCTCTCTCTCTCTCTCTGTCTCAAATGAATAAATAAAATCTTTAAAAATAAATAAATAAAATAAAATTACAGTCTAGTCTCTACTCCCTGACCTCAGCATCCCCTCCCTCTTACATGCTTCTTCTCCCTAGCAGTTTTACCTTTTTATGTATTTTCTAATTTACTAGTTTATTTTGTTGTCTGTCTCCCCCTACTAGAATGTGAACTGTTGGGAAGAAGGAATTTTTCCCCTGTCATAACCCTAGAGCTTAGGATAGTACCTGGCTCTTGGTAGATATTCAATAAAATTTGCAGAGTGCTTAATGCTCATCTCTTAATGATGCTTCCTTTGCTTTGAAAGAAAACTTCTTTTTTGAAGCCATGTATTCTCAGATTGTCTCATAGTTTGGTGACCAGGAATTTTTAAAACTATAGGAACTTATGGGAGGTGTTCTTCTCCGTCATAAGGAAGGAAAGGGTAATTGTGAAAGCAGAATCAGGAAGGAGAACTGGCAGAGGTGTTCTCCAGCCGATCAGTTTTAGAAAAGATGTATAAAATTGAGGATCTGAAATTTTCTCCCTCTTAAATAAATATTTTCAGGCTTCTTGGAAAGCTTCATATACCCCCCTCTAGACACAGATGTACCCCATTTTGAAGGCTAAGACCAGTTTGTTTAACTTAATGATAGACATTTTACTACTTAAAAAAAATTTTTTTTAAGATTTTATTTATTTATTCATGAGAGACACAGAGAGAGAGAGAGGGAGAGAGAGAGAGAGAGAGAGAGGCAGAGACACAGGCAGAGGGAGAAGCAGGCTCCATGCAGGGAGCCCGACGTGGGACTTGATCCTAGGTCTCCAGGATCAGGCCCTGGACTGAAGGCGGCGCTAAACCGCTGAGCCACTGGGGCTGCCCGACACTTTACTATTTAAACAATGCTTCAGTGAATATGTGTGTGCATGTGTGTGTGTATGCATACTTAATGTGTGTAGGTATAGGTAAGCCTGTAGAATAAATCCCCAAAATAGCGTTGCTGGCCCAAAGAGGAGATATATTTGTAATTTTGATAGATACCGAATATTGCCAAATTCCCTCTCTGGGGCTTTTTGTGAACTGGGGAATCAGATATGCAAACTCTAAGCAGAATTAAGAGCTAACATTCCCTTCGTAATATGCAACTATAGGACAACATTAAAGACAGTTTTGTCACATAATGGAAAGTTGAGGAATTAAGTGGTACCTTCAGTCTTTAGGAGACCATGTACAAGACTAACACTCCTTGTCTATCTGTCTTCCTTTATTTTTAAAGATTTTATTTATTTATTCATGAGAGACATAGAGAGAGAGAGAGAGAGAGGCAGAGACACAGGCAGAGGGAGAAGCAGGCTCCAAGCAGGGAGCCCGATGTGGGACTCGATCCCAGGTCTCCAGGATCAGGCCCCGGGCTGAAGGTGGCACTAAACAGCTCAGCCCACCCAAGCTGCCCACTCCTCATCTTTATATAACTATTAGCAGGAAGTGAAAAACCCAGGTCTCTGGACACTGTGTTTTTTTGTTTTTTGTTTTTTTTTTTTAAGGCTTTTTGGTATTTTTGCTCCAGAAGTGTTAAGATAGGAATTGATCCCAGCCAGCCAGAGCTGATTGTCCATATTCTTGATGTGGTTTGCCCAAGACTTGCCCTTTATCCTCCTGGGGCCCAAAGGCTCCTAAGTCCATTTATGAAGATTAATTGGTTTTGGGCAAAGACTTCATGAGGGGAAGCTAGTCTTTGGGTCCAGTGCTGACATTTGTAAGGTAGCAGACTGCTCTTTCTAGTCAAGAAAATTTCCAGTCATTTTTTTAAAGCCCTCAACAAAAAGAAACCAAAATTTACCTTGGACCTTGAATTAGGTCACAGACTGAGAACCTGCAAATATGGTAACAGCTATGTGGTTCAGCCTCCATTTTGCAGGTGAGTGAGGTTCAGAGTGGGGCAAGTGCCTCCGGGGCCTCATATAACCCCCTGGAACCCAGGGCCCTGGTACCCTGCACGGCTTCTCTCCATCACCCACAGCTGCCTCTCCTCCATGGCCACCAGTGCTCTCCCATCCAGGTGCAGGGAGGTTTGTGTTAGACAAACAACTCTTTGGTTTGTGGATATCTACCCCTTTGAAGTGACAGTTCACAAAGGTACTTATTATTGCTGGTTTTACTTCTGATCTGTGTCCCACTTTGGGTCCTGTAAGGCCGAAGGAACAGAAAGGCAAAGCAACAAATGACATAATGGTAGTGCTCATTGAGGACCATGTCCTTCTAGGTTTAGAGCATGGAACCCAGCAGCTAAACCTGTTGCATTTCTAATCCTTTGTTTCATCCTTTGTATAACATCCAGTTAGGGAAAAGGGTCAAAAATCATAGAACACATCCTTTTTTTTTCCTTTTTTAACAAAAGTTTTTGTGGGTTTTTTTTTTTGAGGTATAATTTATATGCCATAAAATTGACCATTTTAGTGTACAATTCAGTGATTTGCAGTAAATTTACAGTGTGAAACCATTACTGCAGTCCAGTTCTAGAACATTTCCATTATGCCAAAAAGATTCCTTGTGCCCCTTTATAGTCGATCCCACCTCTCATTCCCAGGCAACCGCTAATCTACTGTCTATCTCTATAGATTTGCCGTTTCTGCACATGTTCTATAAATGGAATAATATGATATGTGGTCTTTGTGATAGGCTTCTTCCACATCACAGCACGTTGTTGAGGTTCAGCTGTATTGCAGCACATAACAGCACATCATTCCTTTGTAGTGTTGAGTAGTCTTCCGTTCTTTGTATATACATTTTGTTTCTCAGTCTACCAACTGAGGGACTCTTGGGTTGTTTCCAGTTCTTGGCCCTGATGAATAATGTTGCTGTGAACACTCACGGACAAGTTTTTGTGCAGATATGTGTTTTCGTTTCTCTGAGGTAGATTCCTAGGAGAATTGCTGGGTCTTATAAAGTAAGTTTGTGTTGTACTTTTTAAGAAACTGCCAAGCTGTTTTCTAGGATGGTCCTATGGTTCTGCATTTCCACCCACAGTACAAGGGTTCCAGTTTCTCCACATCCTCACCAACACTTGGTTTTGTCTTTTTGATTGTAGCTATTTAGTGGGTGTGAAGTAGTATCCCTTTGTGGTTTTAGTTTCCATTTCTTGAATGACCAGTGAAGCTGAGCATCTTTTCTTTTCTTTTTTTAAAGATTTATTTATTTATTTATGATAGACATAGCGAGAAAGAGAGGCAGAGACACAGGAGGAGGGAGAAGCAGGCTCCATGGCGGGAGCCGGATGATGTGGGACTCGATCCTGGGACTCCAGGATCACACCCTGGGCCAAAGGCAGGCGCTAAACCGCTGAGCCACCCAGGGATCCCCTGAGCATCTTTTCATGTGCTTATTAGCCATTCACATTTCTTCTTTGGTAACATCAATTAAAATCTTTTACCTACTTTTTAATTGGTTTGTGTACTATCTTATAATTGAGTGATAAGAGTTCTTTGTATTCTAGATACAAGGTCCTTATACCAATTATTTAAGATGTTTTCTCATTTTCTGCAGATTATGAGACTGTTTCAAATGCTTGCTTTCCAGTTAACAGGTTTTTTTTTTTTAATAACAAATTTATTTTTTATTGGTGTTCAATTTGCCAACATACAGAATAACACCCAATGCTCATCCCATCAAGTGCCCCCCTAAGTGCCCGCCACCCAGTCACCCCCACCCCCACCCCCACCCTCCTCCCCTTCCACTACCCCTAGTTCGTTTCCCAGAGTTAGGAGTCTCTCATGTTCTGTCTCCTTTTCTGATATTTCCTACCCATTTCTTCTCCCTTCCCCTCTATTCCCTTTCACTATTATTTATATTCCCCAAATGAACAGTTTTTGATAAATAAAGAAAAAAGTTGATTTAGGAAATTCTTAGATTTCTATGAGTTGAACTGGTATTTTAGGGATGACTGGGTGGCTCAGTGGTTGAGTGGCTGCCTTCAGTTCAGGTTATGATCCTGGGATCCCGGATGGAGTCCTGCATTGGGCTCCCTGCGGGGAGCCAGCATCTCCCTCTGCCTGTGTCTCTGCCTCTCTCTCTCTCTCTCTCTCTGTGTGTGTGTGTGTGTGTGTGTGTGTCTTTTGTGAATAAATCAGTCTTTTTTAAAAACCCTGATATTTTATTTTATTTTTTAAAAGATTTTATCTATTTATTTATTTATTTATTTGGGGGAGGGGAGGGAGAGCAGAGACAGGGAGAGAGAATCCCAAGCCAACTCCATGCCCAGTGCAGAGCCCAATGTGGGGCTTTATCTTACAACCCTGAGATCATTACCTGAGCTGAAATCAAGAGTCAGACATTTGACTGACTAAGCCACTCAGTGCCCCTAGAACTAATATTTTACTATTATTACCATAAAGACTATGTGACTATTACAACAGATGCAGAATACCAGCAGCTTTAAACAAGCTTGCTGTTCATTTCTCTCCTCTGTGACAGGCTCACATTAGCAGTCCTGGCTGTATATGGGCACTCCACAAGGTCAGACACCTTCATCTTGTGACTCCTTTTTTTTTTTTTTTTTTAAGATTTTATCTATTTATCCATGAGGGACAGATTTTATTTATTTATCCATGAGTGACAGAGAGAGAGAGGCAGAGACACAGGCAGAGGGAGAAGCAAGCTCCATGCATGGGACTCGATCCCAGGTCTCCAGGATCAGGCCCTAGGCTGAAGGCGGCGCTAAAACGCTGAGCCACCTGGGCTGCCCTGTTACTCTTTAAAATGTGGATTCTATCTCAATTCCAAATGGCCACTCTAGCTGTCCTGTCCTTGTGCAGGCAGTGGGGAGTAGAAAGGAGAGGAGTGGGGGAGGGCTGCCCATTCTTTTTAAGAAAGAGGCCCAGAAGTTGTATGTATCATTTCTGCTCATGTACATTTGGTTAAGACCTAGTGAGATGGTAATGTTGGGGTACAAGAGAGACCAGGAAACATAGTTTTTACTGTGGGGCCATGTGTCCACATGATCTACAAATTAGAGTTAATGTCTAAAACTTAGGGTTTGAAGGCAAGAGAGGAGAACAGATGCTGGTGACCATTGTTGGCTAGGCGGGTTCCTGTAACTAGCCTGCATGGGATTCCCATTAATTTTTCCTCAGAAGAAGTCTAGTTGATATGGAGTAATTGGCCTAAATTTTACTGAGAAGTTAACCTTTACTATTGTTTTAGAATTGCATTGGAATGCTCTTCTTGCTGAAATAGCCATAAATATGAATTATTATTGCTTAGGAAATGTGAAAATTAACTTAGCAGTTAAACCAATTTTGGAGTTGATTTTCTGAATATAGAGCTTATGCACCAGCTAGTCGATAGGGTGGCAGACAGCTTCTGCCAGTGACTTTGGAAGCCGGACTCTGTCATTTTCTTTTCAAGTGACTCTTTCCCTCCTGACATACCCTCATCTCCACTTACTGAGCAGTTTGTCCAGTGTTATCTGTAACCATTCTTTTCTGGTTAATATGTAATTTTGAATTAACATGCCCTATCTGGCGCTTTAGGAGGAAAAAGCAGTAACATTTTATTTTGAGATGCCATTGCTTTTCTAAGGACAACAGTCATTTCTAACAAGTGTAGAGAGAAATCTTCTGGCACCATTTGTCCTTTGTATACAGCTTTTAAAAACCTTGACAACAAAACAAATTGCTGCGGAATGTTTTGAAGAAACCAACATAAAACTCCTTTAGTGTTTCATTTCTAAGTTTTTCATCCTCACTAACAATTACTGACAAATTTGCCTTTCCCCAGGCGCAGCTCTGGCTGCTGAGAGGATCTTAATGCTGAGGGAGCCCATACTTGCATAGCCCATTTCAGCTGCCCCAGAGATAACCTGGATAAACACCAGCCCCTCCGAGAACCTCCTGATCCCTGCTGGGCCTTGCACTGTGGGGAGGTTCAGAAGACGTGTTTTCCTTCCCTACTGGCCTTTCTCTCTACACTCTCCAGCTGCCTGCCTCCCCCACCCCCAAGTAACGTGATCTCCCATGCCTGCTCACTGCTGGCCAGATTCTTTCAGTCTTAGAGAAAGAGAGGGAAAATTAACCACTAGTTTCCCAGGTCAAAGTGAACAAAAAAAGCCAAAAGTAGCATTTCAAAATAAAAGGAGTCTTGCTTGCAAATAACCAGTGTTCGGGCTCTTCTTTTAGCAGTGTTTCTGCAAAAGCGCCTGCTCAAGTTTACATCATTCTACAGATAGTAGTCAAAGGTTTTTATTTTTGCAACATTGCTATTTTTTTTTTGTTTTATAGATATTGTAATTTTTCTTTTTTTTATTCGTGAGAGACAGAGAGAGAGAGAGGGAGGGAGAGGCTGAGACACAGGCAGAGGAAGAAGCAGGCTCCATGCCCGGAGCCCGAGGAGCCCGACGTGGGACTTGATCCTGGGACTCCAGGATCATGCCCTGGGCCAAAGGCAGGCGCTAAACCGCTGAGCCACCCAGGGATCCCCGACATTGTAATCTTTATTCAATATTCAAATTAAAGGCAAACAAACAAGAGTCTTTGGGATTTAAAATAAAATTGTTTGGCATTCATTTCAAAAGTTAACCAAAGTAAAGGGACAGAGACAATTCATGAAAATGTATGAAACCTCTTTGAGTTGAATTCAAGCACTTAGACTTTTTTTTTTTTTTTTTTTGCACTTAGACTTTTAATGCAAATTATTCCAAACTATTTTTTGTTTCATAATACATCTGTTTATAACTTAACTTGTAAGTGGATTTAACTGGGTTTAGAGATTCAGGATTTGGTTGTTTCTTCACCACCAGCAATATTATGATTTAAGAGCTATAGTATGCAACAAATTTTAAATAGTTTTGCAGCCTGGTGTCCTAAAACTGGTCTGTCAGCTCTTGATTACGGGTACCTACCTACTCGGTGTGATATTAATGGAAAAAATCTAACAAAGGAGTTTGGAGATCTGGGTTCTTTTTCTGGCTCTGCCATACCTTACTGTGAGACCTCTTGCAAGTTATCTGTACCTCAGTCGTCTCATCTATTAAAATGAGCAAAATAGATTCTGATTAAAAATGAATAAAGATTGAAGACCTGTTTTTATCTCCATTTGCTCCCCATCACTGAAATGATAATAATTTTTTTCATTTTTTAAAAAAAGATTTTATTTATTTATATGAGAGAGATCATGAACGGTGGGGAGAAGCAGACTCCCCACTGAGCAGGGAGCCCCATGTGGGGCTCTATCCCATGACTTGAGCCAAAGGCAGATGCTTAACTGACTGAGCCACCCAGGCACCCCAAAGGAGTTTTTTCTTCTTCTTTTTTTAAAGATAGATTCATTCATTCATTCATTCATTCATTCATTCATTTAGGAGAGAGACAGAGACATAGGCAGAGAGAGAAGCAGGCTCCTTCCTCGGAGCCCAGTGCAGGGTTCCTTCCTTGGACCCTGGGATCATGACCTGAGCCGAAGGCAGACACTCAACCACTGAGCCACCCAGGCATCCCAAGATTTTTTTCAAAGTGAAAATTCATAAGGGCAAAAAGAACCAAAAAAGATAAAGTAGATTAAAAAAGTGAACACATTTTTGAAAATGGAAGGCAGTCAAAAGCAAATTGAAGCCTAACCTCTTCTGAGAAAGACATTAGAAGTGAGCACTGGCTCACTGGTAGGCAGAACACGTGATGCTTGTTAAGATCCTGAGAAAAAGGGGATTCCGTGGGTGGCTCAGTGATTTAGCACCTGCCTTCAGCCCAGGGTGTGATCATGGAGTCCTGGTATCGAGTCCCACATCCGGCTCCCTGCATGGAGCCTGCTTCTCCCTCTATGCCCCCCACCCCCCACTCTCTCTCATGAATAAATAAATAAAATCTTAAAAAAAAAAAAAAAGATCCTGAGGGGGAAAAAAAATCAACGTTAGAGGCATTGGTACTACGGAAAGCAGGGAGTGGTGAAGTCTATAACTGAAATTGAGGGGATCAATTCAAAATCAGTAAAAGGAGTGTTTAGATTCTTCATGCTCCTCCTCAACTCTGTACAGCCGATGACCACCTCTTCTTCTTATCTGTTTGAGACTAGAAGTATTATACTGACAAATTACCCTGTAGAGGCTCTGGACTTGGGGGCATTATCCCCACCATGTAGACAAATAAGCCAAGGGGCTGAAAACAGTGGGGTAATAAACAAGAGCAGAATTTTTTTTTTTTTTTTAAGTAAGCTCTGCTCAGCATGGGGCTTGAACTCACAACCCTCTAAGATCAAGCATCACATGTTCTGCCTACCAAGCCAGCCAGGCACCCCAAGCAGATTTATTTTTTTTTAAGTATGCATACTGAATAGTGAGATTCTCAGCCCTCTTCTAATAACTGTCAGCCAGGGCCCTAACAGAGAAGAGATGGAAAATTTCTTTTCTGAGGGAAAAAAAATTTGAATAGCTCTAGAAAAAGCCCTATAGACACCAACATTTGGGGATTCTCTTGATGGAAAAGTGAGCTCACCACCTTCCTTCACTGAAGTCCACCAATTGTTGTGCCCCTCCATACATATGTTTTAGTTCCTCATTTATTTATAATAAATGGATAATCACATTTCTCTATACGTTAAAGAAGAATCTGTAACATAGATAAAAGGTAAAACATTCACAGAAAAAAAGGAACTTGTTTGAAATAAAGACAATCCAAGAAACAGAAGAATTCAGAAGAACTTGTCTTTGCTGTCCTCAGAGAGATGTACTGCAAACATTAAATAACAGTAGTATTAAAGAGAATCATAATAATAGATAATGAGAATATCAGAATAATTATGAGCTCTTTAACACTGAGAACATTATAGCCAAAATTTAAAATTCAACAGAAGACTTAGACATGATAGCCTATTGCAGGAAGCAGAACATAAAGACAAGATGTGGACAATGAGAGAGAACAAATAAGAAAATTGGAAGCTCAGTCTCAGGGCTTCAGTATCCATCTGATAAGAGTTCCAGAAGGAAAGAGCCAAAAGAAAATGAAGGAGAATTTAGGAGATAGTAAGTGTCAGGGAAAACCTCAAAGTGAGTGTTCTCCAGAGCTAACTGACTTAAATCTTCAAATTGGTTTGGCTCCTGACTGCCAGCATGATAAAAGACTCACTCTTAGCTGTATCATTGTGAAATTTCAGAACACCAAGAGTATAAAAGGATACTCTAGAGTTTCCAAAGAGAAAAACAGGTTCATATATAAAGGATCAAGATTTCGAATGGAATTGCATATCTATACTGTACTGTCAACTAGAAGCTAGTGGAGAAACATTTCAAAATTAAGCAGGAAAAATTAATTTTAACCTAGAATTCTATACCCAGCCAAACTGTCAGAATAGAATAGAAGAAAGGCATTTTTTGGAATGAACCCCTCCACCCCCGTTTTGCAGGAAGCCAGCAAAATGAGGATATAAATCAATAAATAGAACTTAGGGGGCACCTGGGTGGCTCATTTGGCAAGCGTACAACTCTTGCTTTTGGCTCAGGTCATGATCTTGGGGTCACTGGATCAAGCCCCAAGGAAGGCTCCACGCTTTTAGCACTTAGTCTACATGTCCCTCTCTGTCTGCTTCTCCCCCACTTGCATGTTCTTTCTCCCTCAAATAAATAAATTAAAATCCTTTTTAAAATAAATAAAAATAAATAGAACTGAGAATGTTTTAAGTGTTTTAGTGTTTGGAAAAAATACTACTAGGGGTTTGACAGATCTTTGAACTATTTGGGGGGTAATAATAAATTATAGAAGATTAACCAAATGAAAAAAAATCAAGGCAATTAATATTTCTTGATAAATAAAGGACACATTCATAGTATATTATTGATGGAACAGTGAACAATATATCATCACAGTAATGTCAATACTAACTATTGACTTAACCAAAAATTGTGATTTTACTGTTTAGGGAGGTTGGGATACTACTATAATAAGTTAATAAATAATGTGGAAAGCTGATGAATCTGGAAACAATATGAGGATATTAGTTAGAAATCTGAAGGAGGCTGCTGGCCTCTGGGGCAGCAGACTGGGGGATGGAGTCAGGGGATTGCTGTGTTTATTACGAAACTTGGTTCTATTTGATTTTTAATCTCATATGTATATGATTTTGATTAAAATTAAAAATAATAAATAAAATGAGCACACTAATAATAGTTTCCTCTTAGAGAAAAATTAGCATTTAATAGTTGTGCTTGACTTGTTAATTATAAAAATGTAGTAGAGTGTTACTATAATGAGATTTTCTAGGAAGTAGATTTATTCTAATGATAGTTCAAATTTGGCCCTCAACTAAGAATCGTGGCTCTGGAAATACCAAGGGAACTAACAATTAGTGTTATCTGAAAGATGGTCCTGTGTGCAGCTAGTCCTGTGTGCAGCATCAAGTCCTGGGCCTGAAATAGGCCCCCATTAAAGATGTGGGGTGTGATTTGCCACAAAGCTGTGGTTGCAGTCCCTGGCTTTAGGATGAAAGGTAGGATTCCATGACATTTCAATTTTAGTTGCTACTCCTACTCCATAGCTAGTGTTTCTTTTCCCTAATAAAATAAATGGATTCCTTGTCCCTTGGAAAACCTCCAGACTACTTTCACTCCCTCAGACTGTGCTTTCTGGAATCATTTTCACATATCACATTTGTTAATTTTAGCTCTTGACTTAGTCCCAGTAAGACTTAGGCAGGAATACAGACCATCATCTGATCTGGTAAGAGGGCTCTTTTGGAAATAACAATAGCTACTGTTTATGGAGCCCCTTCCATATGTTGTTTCTAATCTTCATAACCCTGTGAGATAGCTCGTCTCCCCCAGCCTTACAGTTGAGACAGTAGAGGCCCTGGGAGGTAAAGTCATTTATCCAAGCCACCACAGTGGATGGCAGAGGTGTAGCTCAGAGCTAGGCTGTGTGATGTAGCTCACTCAGCATCCACTGCATTGCCTCCCCCAGTTTAGAGTCAGCGGGCCTTCGTGACACTTAACCCCCAGAAAACCTATGAGACAAATAGTACTATCTCCCAGAAAACCTATGAGACAAAGAGATGCCTGTGTGTCCTTAGACAGTGGCCAAAATGGATGTGACTGATATGGCCGCATTTTGTCCTTCATTTGGACATACACTGGACCCCACAGAGCTAGAGAACCCAGCAGGCTGTCACAGGAGAGTGTTTGCAAGTGGACTTTGTTGACAGGTGCATATGAAATAGCATGCACATGCCTCAAGATCTCTGCTCTCAGCACCTGCCCCCTTCAAGTTATTGGCTGGGCTGCAAACAGTGGAGGGGGTCAGTCACATTTGGGATCATTTGGTCTGGGGGTTCCCAAACCAGGCCCCATGTCAGATTCGCCTGTCTTCTTTCCATCCCTATCCTCATCCTGCAGCTCCTGCATCCTTCCTCCTGCCACCTTCTCTTGGCCCATTTCTGCCCTCCCTTTAAAAAATATATATATTTTTTATTTATTTATCCATGAGAGACACACAGAGAGGCAGAGACATAGGCAGAGGGGCAGAGGGAGAAGTAGGCTCCCTGCAAGAAGCCTAATGTGGGACTCAATCCCAAGACCCCAGGATCATAACCTGAGCCAAAGGCAGATGCACAACCACTGAGTCACCAGGTGCCCCATCTGCCCTCCTTTTAAATAGGACTGAACTCCAAACTTTAAAAAAAATAGTCTTTGGCTAAAATCTTAAGAAAGGGTCTTCTTTTGATAACTTGTTCTAGAATTATACATTTCCTAGATCCAAAAAAATTGCCTTCAAGGGAAAAAATTTTAGAAATACCTATTCCTGGGCAGCCCGGGTGGCTCAGCAGTTTAGCGCCGCCTTCAGCCCAGTGTGTAGTCCTGGAGACCTGGGATTGAATCTCATGTCGGGCTCCCTGCATGGAGCCTGCTTCTCCCTCTGCCTGTGTCTCTGCCTCTCTCTCTCTCTCTCTCTCTGTGTCTTTCATGAATAAATAAAATCTTAAAAAAAAAAAAAACTATTCATCTTTGTCCTATTTCCAGTGAAAACAAGAAGCAACTCTTCTCTCTTCTAAAACAGTGGTTTTCAACCTTAAGTATGCACACAGATCATCTGGGGAACTTAAGATACAGCCCATTCCATATTCTTATTCTAAAGGGCTAGAAAGAGAACCAAGAGTCTGTATTTTATTTTATTTATTTATTTATTTAATAGAGAGCTTGCACATGCGAGTGTGTGCATGAACGAGGGGAGGGGCAGAGGAAGAAGGAGAGAACCGCAAGCAGGCTCCAGCCCAGTGGGGAGCCTAATGTGGGCTTCCATGACCCTGAGATCATGACTTGAGCAGAATCCAAGAGTTGGACACTTAACCAACTGAACCACCCAGGCACCTGGCCCTGAGTCTGCATTTTAAGGAGGTGCCCCAGGTGATTCAAGATAGGTTGTCTAGAGGCACCTGGGTGGCTCACTTGGTTAAGTGTGTGCCTTCCGCTCAGGTCTTGATCCAGGATCCTGGGTTGGAGCCCCACATCAGGCTCTCTTCTCAGCAGGGAGCTTGCTTCTCCCTCTCCCTCTGCCATTCCCCCTGCTTGTGCTTTCTCTCTCTCTCTCAAAGAAATGAATAAAATCTTAAAAAAAAAAAAAAAAAAGTTGTCCATGAGGGCGCCTGTTAAATAGTTGTAATTCTCTGAATTGTTTTCTTTTAAAACATTCTAACAGTTAATTATTTTTATTTCATCCTCTAGCTTTGCTCATATTATCCTTTCACTTAAATTGAAAATTATGTGCCGGTTTAGAAAGGTCAGGGGCTTTGGACCATACTACTTCCAGGCTGTGTGGATTTGGACAGAACCATCTCCCGGCTTCATCAAGTTTCCTTACCTATGAAATGGAATTAAACTACACAAACTTCATGGGATTGTTGTGACTCTTGTGCCTAGAACATTTCAGGCACTTATTAAACATCTGTTTCTTTCTCAAACTGAATGCAAAGGAGCAAACAAGTTAGTTCACAGTCTTTTTCATTTATTCGCTTGTTTAAGTTAATGCCTTGTGGGTTTAAGGTTGCTTAAGGGGAAGCTTTCTTGGGCCTTTTTTCATTCGAAGAAGCTTGAAGTTCTTCTTTATTTGCATATAACAGTGCTTTTTGTATCTTGCAAATCAGTTTCAAAACCATCAAAAGCTGGATCTGGAAAGAATAGTTTGATATGGTAGTGTACAGTTTGGCAGAATTTTCAGTATTCGTTGTTGCTAATTCATTGTTTTGCCAGACCTGTTGATGCATGGTTTTATAACTAAATTTTAAAAGATTTGGACACAGTTTATAAGCATTACTCATTTTAGGAGGACTTAGGATAAGGTCATTGTAGACTCACAAAGAGAATATTGGTAATAGTTATTAGCTTTTTATTTTTTTTAATTTATTTATGATAGTCACAGAGAGAGAGAGAGAGAGAGGCAGAGACACAGGCAGAGGGAGAATCAGGCTCCATGCACCGGGAGCCCGATGTGGGATTCGATCCTGGGTCTCCAGGATTGCACCCTGGGCCAAAGGCAGGCGCTAAACCACTGCACCACCCAGGGATCCCTCATTAGCTTTTTAAAATAAACTTATATCCACTATAAAGTACAGGACATGCAAACAAATATCTGGGCCTATATTAACTGATAGTATTCAAGGATATGGTTAAAACCACAAAAATGCCTATCAATGTACAATCCTTGGCCATAACCTGTCAATTTGGATCTAGTTCTTTAAATCTGAAGTGTTGTATCAATGACAAACTTTATTATAGTTTGGTCCAGAGCCCTTGAGCTTTCCAAAATGGCACCAAAACAGATGCTGTATTTTTCAGTTTGTATTGGTGGCACCCTTTGAATTTTATTTTTGGCTTTAGCCTTGGAGTTTGAAAGTTTTAAAACAACACTAAACAAATCAGCAGTCACTACCTGTGGGCTCTCTAGCAGAATGACAGTGCCTCGGAGAACCTAGATAAGCACCCACTGTTAGTACACTTGTCACTTGTGTCTCCAGGTGGTGGGAACTGTGTACTTGCTTCCCAGCTTGTGCCTTCCTGGGTACTAATGAGGCCTGAGCTGGTAGCACAGCACTAACCATGCATATTGGTCCACTCAGTTGCAGTAAAAACACATTTTGTACATTGATCAGAATTTGGTAGGACACTTGTGAAAAGTTGATGATGCTCTGGCTGAGAGCTCCTGTGATATACACTAGTCATGTCCAGTCCAGTTGTGAATTTTTATATGCTATATTTGGCAGATCTACATGAAGATCTTGTTACTTAGCCATTCTAAGATATCCAGATTTTTGTTGTTATAGAATAGCCTGGAAAGTACAACAAATGAGTCCAGCTTTGCCTTCTGGGGTTGACCACTCACAGTCAAGGGTCTCTAAATAAACCAGCACTTCCTCTGGTATATATGATGTTAGCTATTTAACCTAAAATAGAGAAATCCAAGGCTTTAATCTATTTGAAATTTACTGTTGATGGGAGGGGGCTGTGTAATCCACTGATCAGGAGCCTGATTCTTGGAACTGGCAAAGCAGAGTTAGTTTCCAACTATGGTGCCTTGGGCAGGGTGCTTGACTTCTTTGACCATCAGGTTTTTACCTGAAGAATCCGGATAATCTCTTTTCCTCACAGGATCATTACGCAAATGCAGTGTTATGATGAATGGACCATGTTTCTCTTAAGTGTCTGACACACACTAAGGACACATCCTCAGTACACATCCTCTCATTATTCATCTGTTCTAATACGTGAGCTACATTAACTTTTCTCTCTGTTGCAGTTATCTGACACTCTTTATTAAATAAATAACTTTTCTTATTGTTATTGAAGTATATCTGATTTTCATTTGATTATTTGGTTTATTGGGTTCCCTGTTACTTCCCATCCATCTAGATTTCTGGCTTTGTGCCAAATATTAACTATTGTGATTATTGTTATTTTTTGTTATAATAATGTATATTGTCAGTCCTAACCAGAGTTCTAAAGATTTCAGCCCTCTACAGCCATGAAATGAGTTTTAAATAATGGTGCCTGTGGCACTTACCAAACAAGGGAAAAAAGTTTCCAGTTGAAGAAAATAAGGCCAAGCAGGGATGAGGGCCCTGCCTCTCTGATGGGTCTTCGTGGAAGCTGAATTTCCTTTACATATAATCAGAAATTATGTTTTAATTCAAACCGATCTCTCTTCCGTTTCCAGCCACCTCCTAGTCTGAATGTATGATTTAACTAATGTCTTAAATACCTGTGAGGTTGTCATGTGGGCTCTAGCTCTCTGATTATTCATTCTTTATACACCCACTGAGTTAGCCTTAATCACTGTCAACTCAGTGAACATAAGTGAGACCAGTATTGGTAACTGCAGAGGAATTTGCGTTATTCGCCAGCATTTTTGCGACACATGGTTTGCCAGAGCCCCGCGCACCAGCGTGGTTCGGCTTTAAGCCGCGCAGGTTGGGGGCATCTCGCCACAGAGATGCTCGAGTTTCCAAAGGTGGTGCTAAGTAGGCCCGCGCCCCCCGGCAGCTCGAGTAGCCAGTCTGTCTTGGGCCATTAGGACTTGCCATCGTTGAGAACCACTCATTGCTGTACCTAAAAACAGCCCCTCTGTTGACACAGAACCCGTCCCCGGGTTGGTTTTGGGCCTCGGCAGAGGGCCAAGGCCGGGGTGGGCCTGGCGGTCGCCGGGAGGACTGGGGCCGGCCGGCGCGGCGCCGAGGGGGTTAAGGCGGCGGCTGCAGCCGCGGCGGGGGCGGGCCTCGCGGGCCGGGCTCGGGGCCCTTTGTTAACAGGCGCGTCCCGAGCAGAGACGGAGACGCGGCCGCGGCCATGGGCTGGCGCGCAGGGCGGCGGCGAGGCGGCGTGGCGGGGCCGCCGGGGCGCGGGAGGGCGCGCGGGGCCAGCGGGGCGCGCCGGACCTGAGGGCGCGGCGCAGCGAGCCCGGGGGTGCCGGCCCCCACGCCGCCGGCACGCGAAAATGTTGGAGATCTGCTTGAAGTTGGTGGGCTGCAAATCCAAGAAGGGGCTCTCTTCCTCCTCCAGTTGTTACCTGGAAGGTAAGCGCCGGCAGGCGGGAGCGAGCGGGTCGAGGAGGCCTCGGGGCCTCCGGTCGGGCCTTCCCGGGCGGCGCCCGCGCGCGCGCGCGCGCGCTCCCTCCCTCCTCGCCCTCGCCCTCGCCCTCCCTTCCCTTTCCCTTTCTCTCCCTTCCTCCCTCTCTTGCTCTTTCTGTGTCCTGCGACCGCGCCTGGGCGCTGCGGGCGGAGCGGGAGGGTGTGGGGCTCCGGTCCCCGCGCCCTAACCCCGGGAGAGCCACGCCAGGATGGCTGTGTCGCCGGGCCCCCAGCCCCGGGGCTCTTCCCGAGAAAGTTTGAGAAAGTGAGCTCTACAGGCCCGAACGGCCGTGTGAGCCCACGTTGTGGAATTTTTACCGTTAATTGGGAATTATGTGTCAAAAAGGTCGACCCGTGTTTGTGAAACATGTGACTTTCGTTAAGGATCGTGTACAAAGGAATACGGCTCTACCATTTATGGATACGAAGTTCAAGCAATCTTTGTACCCCACACCCCACTCCCACAACCCCCAGCCCAGTGTTATCTATAGACCACGCAGAGGTCTTAGGAATTCTTCCTTTTCGGGGAGAGTCGGGGGGAGCGAAATTTACAAATTTTAGGGAGGCTTCGTGAATGAGTACCAAGTACTTGGGGGAGGGGAGCCTCATGTTAAGTTCGCTCCATAAAGTGCAGAGCCAGGCGCATCTTACTTTTGCCTTCTTTCCATTCTGCTTTGCTTCTCTCGTCTCTGTGTTCATCTTTCCTGTTGTCTTTCCTTTCCTGTGCCAGTAACAACTGAAAAAAAGTGAACTGGGGATGGTGCGTCGTCATTTTGTAACTTCGAGTGGACCTGAAATCGATGTGACTTAGGGACTGGTCATCCCAGACGTAATCCTGCTGGCATTTCTCTGTTGTTTTCACTTAGGACTTAAAATAGGAAAAGAAACTTAAAGCTCATTTTAGAACAAGTAGAATTTCTGCTATAGTGCCATGAAGTTCTAATGTTTTTCTTTTGAAAATGAAAGAGAATAAACGGAGGCCTCATAAATGGTTAACTTCTCTTCCTTACAACTTTTTTTTTTTCACCCCACAATCCTCACTGGGCACTGTTTTGTTTTGTTTTGTTTACTTTTTAACTTGAGGGCCTGCCTGGAGTCACAGAAGCAGCTTAAACCTTAAGCACCAGTGAGGTAGGTAAAACCTGTTTGCCTCTGCTGCCACAGTACGTGTATGTACATCGATCACTTCCCTGTTTGGGATGTCCCCTTCCCTTGGAGCAGGCCCACAAAATCCAGCATTTGGAAGGAGGAGACAGTTTATTTGTCCCTAAAAGTTGGCATCTAAAGCAGCCAAAATCATCTTCAGTTAATCTGTTGCTTATTTTCCAAGTTGCTCAGAATTCTGAACACATTCTCATTTACATCTGTATCGAGTTAGTGTTAGGCATTATCATCTCCATTTTGCAGATGGACTCCTTTGGCGGAGTATATGAGCAGACTTTTGTAGCTGCAGAGCTAGAGGAAAGTTTAGGTCATAGCAGAGCTGTGATATTGTTTTCTTGGGGGTAAACTGGAGATTTAGTGTTGACCTGGCTGCTTTAATTATTGGGGCTTGTCGGAGGAATCTAATCTAAAATGTTTTACTCCATTTTCCTCCATCCTGGCTTGAAATAATAATGTAGCCTCCCAAGTCTCAAAAAATCCCCAGCTCTGGTACCACTGACTACCTTGATTAAAGCTGCCTCTAGGAAGGAATCACTGTAGGAATTTTTTCTTTTTACTGACTTTCCCTTATTTTGTTGGTATATTTAATTGGAGAAAGTAAATGGAATTACTCTTTTGTAAGTATAGAGAATTTAGTAATTGTTTCTTGAAGACTGGATGTGCTATTAGTCTCTTGGGGAGAACAGTTGCCAACATCTGGATAAGTAATCCAGCCTTTCGGTTTTTACTGACATCCTAAATCAATCAATCACTGTTTATTGACACCCACTCAGGGCTCAGGCAGCTCAGGCCACAGAGAGAATTGAATATGATCAAGTTTTCCATTCTGTCGAAGAGGATTCCACCTTAAATGCAATTTGATCACACATCTACTTGCTACCCAGGCCTGGCTGTCAAAGAAACAATTAAATACTTACTGTATGCCCAGCTTTGTTTCGGCATAAATTAAATACTTACTGTATGCCCAGCTTTGTTTCAGCATTCTGTATGATTTGGTTTGCTTGTTTCTCATGATGGCCCTGTGGTTAATTCCATTTAATAGATGAAGACTCTAAGTCACCAAAAACAAAAAGTTAGGAAACTTATCTGAGGTCACAGGGCCTCAGGCAAGTGGTGGTGTCGGGATTTGACATGCTGTCTGGTTCTAAAGAGCCCAGTTTTATGTGTTGTGCTTTACCAACTGTAACTGTGACCTTTGGCACTCTCTGTGCTGTTAAAATAGTATCTTCAAGAAACACTTTTCTAGAAAACTAATACTGAAAAAAAATGATTATCTTTACCAATAGGATTATTTTTACCAATAAAAATTTTAAACATGTATTAAGATAGCTGTACTTGATAAAAAAATTCTAAAAGGTATTTTGTGAAAAGTACTTTGTATCCTATCCAGATTCGCTATACCCAGAGACACTCAGAGTTTCTCCTGTATCCTTCTGGAAATATTCTATGCACATAATAAGTATTTATAGTATTTGAATTTTGTGTTACAACTCTGTAAAAATGTATGTTTATAGAAGCATCTTTCACCATGACCACATTTAGCTTTACAACCTTAGGTCTACTTCAAACACTGAATTTTCTGATTATTCCTTCTCCTTACAGATGTGGAAGAAAATATGAACACTAGCCGTCTGAATTTGCTGTTTTTCCTACTTTTCTTTCATCGTGTTTGTATTTTGCATACATCATGCGTGACTGTTGTACATGAACATGCTAGTTCTGTAGTGTGGAATCAAAATTTAATATCTTGTGAAGTGAACTCTTCTTGAACTTTCAAATTTTATTTTAAGGGCCCGCTTTTAAATGCTTCTTTTCAGCAGTTAACTTTCTGGCAAATGCTTTATGTGGTGCCAGCCACACGGATACACTGTTAGAACTTCTGGTTCAGAGAATCTCATGCTCTCTTTCTAAACACTCTTTCCTGAGGTCATCACATGCTTCCCTTGTTTAGTAACAAAGAAAATGTGAGACTCTTTCAGGAACCTAATAGAAAGCCAGCCAGTCCTCTGGTTTGAGGTTAGGCTAAAATTGTGGAGCCTTTCTGATGTGACACTCCTCAGCAGTAAGCGTTTCATACACATCCTCACTTAATTCTCACACACCAACACTATGTGGTTCTAGACAAGAGGAGGAGAAAGACCCTGTTCACTTTGAAATACTTTTCAGAAGTACTTCTGAATTTGGAGTCAGGAGATCCCAGTTTTTGTCTGACTCCTCAGCTTTTCTGCTTCTTGCTTACCTCTAAGAGCAAACATCCTCTCTCTAGCCCACCTTACAGAATTGTTTTGAGGATCTAGGAGATGATTCTAGTGAAAGTTTTAAAAACCAATAAAATGCTAAATATTTGTATTTATACCGACATAGGGTTCCTTTGAGATGATGTCCCTAGGTCCAGACGGCTCTGTTGTGAGGGTATAGCAGAAGTCCCATTCTCAAGTGAGGCATGCAGCTCCAAAGCCAGTGGCCTGGGCCTGGTTGCCAGCCATGCTTGCCTGCTGACCTGAGGCATATTGCTTTCCAAGCATCAGTGTTCTCATTTCTAAAATACAACTGAGTAGCAGTCTGCCCCTCGTTGAGTTAGGAGATCTGTGTGAAAGATTTCGTTTAAATTGTTCAGCCAATTCCTTCAATGGCAGAAGTCACAATAGAAGTGAGCTGAACCTACCGTAGTTTTTCTTAACAGAACAGTTTGTTTCCAAATTTGCTTTGATGCATAGAATGAATACTTCCTGTCACTGGTTTTGAGGATGAGTATCTTATCTTCCCTTTCTGTAATCCTTTCTTTCTCTCTCTCTCTCTCTCTCTCTCTCTCTGTAAATTTTACTTATTTGTGTAATCTCTACACCTAGCCTGGGGCTGGAACTTAATAGGCTCTTCTGACTGAGCCAGCCAGGCAGGCCCCTCTCTGATCCTTTCTTATGCCCATGGTGAATGTTTTAGTTGTGGAAGAAGAAATCCCACTGGTTCATGATTGGCATCATAATCTCTCCAGAGGCAGTATTTCCACAGCTCCAAATATGTGAAAACCGAACATCTTATACTACTCATTACCTTGTTCTAAAATCGTCATAATTTTGCCAGTGTAATCACTGATCTGAGATAGAAACAGGAAAAATTGTCTACAGATAAGTTTAAAAATATATGACAACATTGTACAACATGATGACTATGGTTAACAGTACTGTATATTTGAAAGTTGCTAAGAGAGTAGATCTTAAAAGTTGTCATTGTAAGGAAAAAATCTGCAACTGTGCGGTGATGGACGTTAATTTACTGTGATAACTGATAATTTCACAGTATCTACATGTATTAAGTCATGTTGTACACCTGAAATTTATACAATGTTTTATATCAATCATATCTCAATAAAACTGGAAAAGATAAATATATACAACAAGAACTAAAGATCAAATGGGATATTGGAAGAATTTAACTTTTTCTCTGTAATAGTGGATCGTAATTAAACACGTTAAAAGATTTATAAAGTAAATTCTTAGATTTGTTTTTTTTTTTTTTTATGGAAAATTCTAAGTCTGTAACAAGCAGACAGCCCATTGAACTCCTTGTACTCATCACCCAGCTTTCAAAATGACCAAATCATAGTCAATCTTAAATTTGCCCTCCTCAAACCACTGGCAGAGCATCAGTTTCATAACCTGAAGGTCCTGAGTCTGAGCCTCAGAGAGCATGGATTAAGTCACTTCTCATACTTAGCTGGGCCCAAGGTTACTGGTTAAAAAAAGAACACAGAGCACATTATGGTCAGTCTTGTTTTCTTGCCTCGTGAAGTTATAGTTCCAAAGACATTTGGGAAAATAGCTTGCTGATTACCAACACATGAGAGTCTAACTCTGCCCTCAGATGAGGAGAGTTGTTATTTTCTGAAATTGGCTCTCAGATCTTTCTTTCTTAACCCACATCATAGGTGCCTTGTTCTACTGTCTGTGGTGGTAGTGACAAGGAAGACAGACAGGTGAAGGAAACAGAAAAGCAGGTGGGGAATTAAAGAGGAGAGGGAGGCAGAGAAAGGCTGAGACCAAAACGAACACAGATGAGAAGGGGTATGGGGTACCGAAGAAGGATAGCCCAAGGCAGGCAGAGGAAGAGACCCAGAAGGGAGAAAGGGAAAAAGCCAGATTCTGAGAGAGAAGTGCAAAATGTTGAGTGGGAGCCATACGGACTGATGGACAGCCTGATGGACAGCCTGGTGCAAGGAAGCTACAGGGAGAGGTAGAGGAGTAACCTTAACTCTTCTTCCATCTCCTGCCCTCCCAGTCAAGAGAGCATCAGCCTAGGCTTGTGGGGTTTGGTACAGATGAAGTGCTTGGCACAGTCCTGGCACCCAGTAAGTGACAGATAAATACTGGCTATTATTCTATTACAGTCGGTTGCATAAACTTGAACCTCATTGCTCTTAAATTTTCTTTAAAGGCCCAATCCGGGCAGCCCTGGTGGCGCAGCAGTTTAGTGCCGCCTGCAGCCCAGGGTGTGATCCTGGAGACCCTGGATCGAGTCCCATGTCGGACTCTGCATGGAGCCTGCTTCTCCCTCTGCCTGTGTCTCTGCCTCTCATTCTCTCTCTGTGTCTCCATGAATAAATAAATAAAATCTTTAAAAAAAAAAAAAAAAAGACCCAATCCTTAGCAATCTTACCAGTCTTCAAGTGTAGCTAGTAGCACTGGACATTGCATACCTTAACATTGAATTTAAAGGTGGGTCATGGATAGAATTAGCCATTACTTTTGGGAACTCACATACCTTTTTTGGGTCACATTCGCTCAGATTAACAACAGGAATAATAATGGCTAACGAGACATCTTGGGGACATTACCTGCCATCAGGTAGCCCCTTTACTTCAGTGAGTCGAATCTAAACTGACCCAGGAGTCCTTGGTGACCCTTTTGGGGAGAACAGGAAATGTGAAATGAGTGCTTTCCAAACCATCCCCAGGCCCTGATGGCCCAGCAGGCAGAGGGGGAGGCTTTCAGTCGGCTGCAAATGGCCTGTGACAGAATAAAAATGCTTCCATGCTTAGTGGGCCCACTGCAGATGGTTTGAATCAGGGCCAGTGCAGGGATTCAGGGAACCATTGCTCACCCCACCCCACCCTGCCCCCGACAGAATGTATGTGGAGGTGCTGTGTGCCTGTTCTGGGACTATAATGAATCCTGTTTCTCTTGAAAGTGCAGAGAAATGGACTTCTATGTTGCCCTTGTTTTAGTATCTTGACCATGGTTTACATTCCATTAAAAAAAAAAAAAAAAAAAAAAAAAAAACTGCATTTCTGAGATCTTTACAAAAGCTTCCCTGGCAGCATGTCATTTCTTTTCATCCTGCTGTCTTTTTGCTGTTCTTACTGCAGGTTGACAGATAATTAAGGTACACTCTTCTGTCATGACTTAATATTTTACCTTGTTGCTTGAGACAGGTGCAGGGTGTTCTGTCTGTATAGCGGATGGTTACAGTAAACACCCAGCGGTGCTATATGCCCTGCCTTGCAGGAGGCAAGGGTTGAAGACTGTGGTAAGATCGCTGGGCTCTGTCCCAGAGTTCACACTGTCATGAGGACAATAATAAATGAGGGAGTACTTGCCCTAAGGTGCAGGGACCTAGGGCCAGGTACCACACTTGGCATTTGTGCAGAAATTCCCTGCATGCAGTGTGCACGGAGCCTTTCTGACAGCCTGGCTAGGTAGACACCATTGTTGCCCTGTTGTGCAACTGGGAAATTAATTACTTCAAGACAGGGTGGACAGAGATTTAAATAAGTCTTGTTGGCCCTGGAGTCCAGGCTTACCAGATTTCCTTGCTGACAAGGTGAAGGGGAAGCAGTCAACTAGGGGGAAGCGATAGGGAAGAGAAAGGACCGGTCAAGCTCCATAGAGGAAGTGAGGTCAAGAGGATGGGGGGGAATCAGCTGGGTCGGCATTTCAGGGAGAGTTAAAGGCACTTGTCAGGGTGCACATAAGATGCAGCCACAGGGTTTGTGTGGGGGAAACCACCAGAGAGGTTTAGAGAGGCTGGAATGGGGACCTAGGGGTTGTGGGAGAAGCTGGTCCCAGACCAGACCCTGAAGAGCCTTTTGTGCCCCCACTTTGGGAGCACGGACTTCTCCTGCAGTAGTAGTAGTAATGAAAACCCTAGCTGTCTTTGAGTGCCTGTTACCTGCTAGGAGTAGTGTCTTCTATGTTATCTGCAAACTGCTAAGGACCCTGCAAAGCACTTGACCGCTCTGGGCTTTCCCTTCTGCCTCTACCAGCAGCTATCTCCATGGGATTTTAACAGGAGAACCACTTGGTCAGTCTTAAATTTCAGAAAGTCCCCTCTGGTAGCAGTGTGGAGGCAGAGTGGAGTGGGGTAGGATTAAAGGCCTGGGGGTGTGGGGTGGGGGTGGAGGGAACCAGTAAAGGGGAACAAATCATGGGGATTTAGGAGGGAAAATGGTTACAATGTGAGTATAAACTTAGCTGAGATGAGGTGGTGGTGGGGTGTTGAAAATGGTGGGGTGTTCTCTTTATTATGCTCCATCTCCAGGAAGTAGAGGCTTCTTTGACAAGAGAGTCTTAGAAGGTAACAGAATTCTTTTTATTTTTTGCTTTCTGATAGAAGGAGGGGACTGTGTACCTTTCAGAAAGGTTTAATACTTGGACTGCTGATAGAGACCGAGATTAGCACGGAGAATTCTGTTTTCTAAACTTGACTGGCTAGGCACATTATAATGTAAACAGATTCCAGGGGAAATATTTAAACCTTGGGCTAATTTAAATAACTTTATTTTTTACTCTTTATTTCTTAAGGGAGGTTTCTCTGGAAACCTATTTAACTTATTGCCTATAATGCCCATAAGTGAGAAGTGATAAAACTGCATCTATTTAAAAAGGAGTTTGCATAATTTGGACTTCTTGACTAATTTATAGCAGCCTCTTTTCTAGACCCATCTCCAGTTCAGATTATTTGGGTTCTACTGAACCACATCTGTAGTGTAGGAGTTGTTAACCTGGAAGGCCCTTGGGATCTGGGATAGAATTCAGAGGCTCCATGTCCTTGGAAGGGGAAATATTAGAACTTTATTTCACTAACCTCTAACTGAAAATTAGCGTTTCACTTTTTCTTAAGAATGTAACAAACCACAGTAATATTAGCAGGTACTTGTGACTTCATCACCAGTAAAACTCAGATATTTTTATGTCATCTAATGGTTGTAATTGTTGCTTACACATACCACTACTTGGAAATGATAGCAGTTACTCCTGGATCTTTTTTTTTTTTTTTTTTAAGATTTTATTTATTCATGAGAGACGCAGAGAGAGAGAGAGAGAGAGAGAGAGAGGCAGAGACACAGGCAGAGGGAGAAGCAGGCTCCATGCAGGGAGCCTGATGCGGGACTCCGTCCTGGGACTCCAGGATCACGCCCTGGGCCCAAGGCAGGCACTAAACCACTGAGCCACCCAGGGATCCCTGGATCTTGTTATTTAATGTGTTAACAAAGAGGCATATATTTAATGCATTAATAAAGAAGCATTGTATCACAATGCTTAATCTTAATTTTTAAGATTTTGAGGACTATTTCAGTATGTTTTCCTTTGCAGTCCTCCACATTCTCTGCATTTACAGACTTTATCCTGAGGCATACCCAGACATCACCAGAGGGGCCACAGCACAGTACAGATGAAGACCCCTCCCTTAGCAGCCTCAGGGTGTCAGGCTAGCCTTGGACCTCTGTGTTAGTCCTGCTTCCCTTGCTAAGCAGCGAGATCTTGTTCAGGATCCACATCCTTCCTGATGCCAGTAAGCTGGTCCTTTCACAACTTCTGGCCCTCAGTGTCTTGTTCTTATAATTTAGTCCACAGGGCAGTGCCTGCCTGTCTTCTCTCTGACTTCTGCCATTGAGGCTGTGTACGTTTTCATTAGCTGTGTTCCTCCCACAGGGACACAGGTCATGTGGTGATTCTTTGCATCATTACCACCTTGCCCTACCCCTGCTCCCAGCAGCTAACACAGTGTTTGGGGTGCTGGGAAAATTTTGTTGAGTGTGAAGATAAGACCAAGGCCATATTTAATAACTAAACTTATTTTTTAAATAACATTAACTGCTCTGGGTGAGGGTGTAAATTACAAAATAAAAAGACCATGTAGGATGTAGATAAAATGACTTTCATCAAGTTCAAATTATGGGAAATAATACTTTTCCTCTAAGCTCATATTATAAGTTGTATGAG
Source organism: Canis aureus (assembly GCF_053574225.1). Lineage (NCBI taxonomy): Eukaryota > Metazoa > Chordata > Mammalia > Carnivora > Canidae > Canis > Canis aureus. Next base: position 7,943,853 of record NC_135626.1, read on the forward strand.
ATTGTTGTATACTGACTTGAGAATAGTCTGAGCATGATCTCATCAGTTGGAACCAAGTCTGAAATAAAACACGAAGCCTTCCCTCTTTTTTGAGGGATCTGTTTTATAGATTTCTGAATTACAGAGATTCCTTGAACTGGAGGGTAATAGTCAAAGGCCCACAAAGGAAATAAGAATAAGGCAACAAGGGTTTAAATAATTGAAATTGAACAAAAGTAAAGGGAATGTTTATCTGTTTATCATGCCTGACACACCCTGCCCTCTCCCCTCCCAACCCCAAAGGCCCAGCAGCCAATGAGCTGCTCTGCAAGAGGAGGGTGGCCTGGGGCAGGAGCACCTACAGGAAGGTGGAGGAGCTTCCCAGAGGTGCAGTCTCCCTCCCCTCGAACCCCTGAAGTTGAGGAACATTTTACCTCTTCCTGTTGGCCCACAGAGGGGGTTCAGGGGCAGCTCCTGGAAGTCTAGACCAGATAGACCATATCAGAGAATCTTTTGTGAACTTTTCTGATCAGTGACTCACAACTTTAAGAAAGGATTACTTTCATATAAAAACGATTTTTAAATTGTGCTCTAAAGACCCCAAGCCGTTTCTTAGAATACTATCCAAGTGAGTGAAACATGCACAGGCCCAGTGAATTTTGTGGCATTATCCTTACTGGATTTTTTTAAACAGTTTGATATTCTCACGGTTGGAGCCATAGCTTTTTGGAGGCTTTTTATTTTTTTTTTTAAACCTATCACCGTTTTTGGTGTTTAACTGGCTAATTAATAATGACTTTTCCCAAGTTTTATGGGTGAGTGGAAGCCTTTCATGAACATTATACTAAAATAGCAAAAGGGTTTTAAAAGGAGTGAGAGGCACTTTTGAAGATATGAATCTTAAATAGATTTAAATATGACTCAGAAAGGATGCTGCAGAAAATATTCACTAAAAAAAAGTAAGAGAATAATAGCAGATGCTGAAATTTCTCTCCCAAGACTTAAACAACAGCCAAAAGATCCACTGGAAGAGCAGAAAAGGGAAGCTATTTTGGGCATCTTTTTAGAATGAAGCCTCGGGGCTTCAGGGGTCTAACTTCCTGACAGTGGGCCTGGCAGGGAGTCCTCGCATTAAGCCAGGTTGAAGTACATTATTCAGTGTTGGCCTTGTAAGCTGTGATCATTTTTAAGGTTGACAAGCGTAGTTCACAATGAAATGAAGCAAGGAACTTGGCATTTATACATTGTGAGTCAATTTTGACATCAGCCTGGATTGGGACTTGACTGGAAGGTTTTGGTGTTGGGCTGTGGCTATACTTCAGGGTCTTGATCCAGAGGCATGCATGAGCAATACTTCCCTTTGGGCTTTGGCCATTAATTTGTGGAATGGAGCAAGAACTGGAGAGGAAAATCGAGAGACTGCCTTGGATTTCCTGCTGTCCATTGAATCAAAAAGCTGTGGGAGGCCCTTTCCTTCCTGACAAAGGGCTCATCCCCTCACATGAAATTCCCAGCAGCAGTCTCCATGTTAGGGACAGTCCCTCTTCAATCCCAGACTTGAAATCCACAGGCACCCCTGGGCGGGTATCCGCCTTCTGCCTAGTCCAGGTGTTTTCCAGGCCACTTCCCCTGATTATGTAACTTTGATCAAATCCAGATGCTGCAGAATGTTTGATAGAAGAGGTCAAATGGCAGTGGAGAAGAAAAGCATTTCTGTATTCATGACTTTGGTTTAATTTCCTGTGTGGGCCGGGGCTGCCAGAGTTGTGTGCTCATGGCCACGAGGTCGGGACTCCAGAGGGAAGCACGCAAATGTTTTTTCAGGACAGCTCCAGGAGATTCCCCCCCCCCCCCCCCCCCGCGCCCAGAGTTCTTTTTCAGGTTAGATTATCAATTAGGGAAGCATCAGCTGGCTCCTATTTATGATGGCAGTTTCTCTATTTTTGTGACTGTTTTCTGAATTACAAAAAACAATCCCCATTCATTGTGAGAAATAGGCCGTAATATAGAAAAGAATAAAGGAAATTGTATGTATTTATTTATTTATTTATTTTTAAATATTTTATTTATTTATTTGTGAGGGACACAGAGAGGGCGAGACAGAAGCAGGCTCCTCACAGGGAGCCTGATGCGGTACTCCCAGGACCTCAAAATCACACCCGAAGCCGAAGGCAAACGCTAAACCGCCGAGCCACCCAGGCATCCCAAAATAAAGGAAATTTTAAGTTTGTAATCCCACCACCCCAAGTTAACTACTTTTAATGGCACTGTTAATACACACCACCCTGTGCTAATTACTGTTCACATTTTGGTGTAACTCCTGTACTTTTTCAGTTTTTACAAAATTGGGATCACCGTGTATATAACAGGTTGTAATAGCATTATTATGAATGTGTTCTCAAGCCAGTAGTTTTTTCTAAAAATATTTTTAACGGCTTTATGGATATATTCTGTATTATGGATGGACCACCTGCTAACTTGCCTTATGTTGATAGATATTTTGTGCTCCTCTTTTTCTGTGCTACTATTTAAAAATCAGTATATAGAAATAATGGTGTAGATCTCAGGGTAATTCCTAGAGGTGGATCAAAGGTTATGGAATGATTTAAAGATATGGTTTGTATTTCCAGTTGCCCTCCTAAAGTGTTACGGCAATTTCTACAGTAACCACTGGTATTTTATGAGAGTTACTTCATTGAGGTCTTAACACTGACTTAGATTCTAAAAAATGTATCTGCCAATTTGATGAAGAACTTGTATTTCTTTGATTACTAGCCAGGGCTAGCCTGCTTTCCAAGTTTAATGGTAATTTAAATTTTCTATAAATTGCTTATTCATGGTTTTGGTCCATTTTTCCATAGTGGAGGGATTTATCTATTTCTGTTGATATGCAAGACTACTTTTATGTTAAGAATCCTTAGGCTAATGGTGTTGCTTAATACAATGACATTAGAAGTCTTTTGACTGGCTTCCACTTAATCCACGGATTAGGTTGACCAGCATGCTCCACTTCCTATAAAACCTGCCTCCCTAGTGCCTACCGCCCATAGAACAGGGCAGCCACCCCACCGTCATCCTCTGTCACTCACTGCTCCAGCCACACCAAGATCTGGTTACGTTTCTTTCCAGATCTCCAGATACACTTGTTTTATTTACTGGGTTAATATGAAACCAGTGAAATGCAGGTGTAAAAAGAGAGTGGTTTCCATGATAGTCAGATGGATGCCTTAGACTCAGTAAAGGCAGGTGATTTTAAATGTTGCTGCCAGACCAGGTGTGAGTGAGCCAGCTGTAAGCAATTGGAAGGGACTGTGCTGGGGCCACAGAGCATATAAATCCCAGTCCTTCCTTGGCCGCCAGAAAACCGAAGCTGGAAGCCAGATAGATGATGGGGACAATCTCCAACTCTCACCACATACATACTCAGCCCCAAGAGGGCAGACCTTGTCCCTGCAGTCAAGGCCAGCAAGCCAGTGCACTTTCAAGTGGGAATGATGGATCACACATTTAAAAAAAAAAAAAATTCTCTGCCTTAACCAGCTTTTTTTTTTTTTTTAAGATTTTATTTATTCATGAGAGACACACACAGAGAGAGAGAGAAGCAGAGACACAGGCAGAGGGAGAAGCAGGCTCCCTGCAGGGAGCCTGACCTGGGACTCCAGGATCACACCCCGGGGCTGAAGGCAGCCGCTAAACCCGCTGCGCCACCGGGGCTGCCCCTTAACCAGCTGTATTTGGTTAATTGATCAATTCCTGATCACAATGGGTGCTAGGCTTGCTTTTCAAGCCCATGTAAAATATTCAAGAGACGAGGCCTAACTCATAACTAAGGCTTTTCTGCACTCTAGGAAGTGGCAGTGTTACAGACCCTCTTCCTTGAAATTCTCTTTGCCCTCATGATTCATACAGTGAGATTACCAAACATAATAATGACGTAGTTGGGGATTTACTCTTTTAGCAAAAACAGTTCCCGAAGGTTTACTTCAGTCAGTAGTATAAAAGCTAGTATTGAAAGACCCTAGTTGGGCAGCCCCTGATGTGGAACTTGATCCCCAGACCCAGAATCACGCCCTGAGCCGAAGGCAGACACTCAACCGCTGAGCCACCTGGGCATCCCCAAAGAGATATTTTAAAGAATGCCCATTTCTCAAAGTTCTCCAGTCCTGGTTCAGCCTCATCCCTCAGGTGTCTTAGATGTCTCTAGTGGTTTGTTTTGTTTTGAGGGGAAGTGAATACTGCAGAATCAGATCTATCCCTGTTATTGCCCAAGAAAAGATGTTTGGGGATTCTCTAAATCCATAAAGAGGGAAAATTTTAATTTTTCTCTTATTTTTTTAAAGATGTATTTATTTATTTTAGAGAGAAAGATTTGGCACAAGCCAGGGGAGGGGCAGTGGGAGAGGGAGAGAGAATCTCAAGGAGACTTCCTGCCTAGCACAGAGCCTGTTGCAGGGCTTAATCCCACGACCCTGAGATTGTGACCCGAGCTAAAACCAACTAACTGAGCCACCCAGGCACCCATACATAATTTTCTTACCATTTGGGTTTGGCTTACACATATGGGAAAATTAAAAGTTTCCCCTTATCCCTCCTTTTGTAAAGGTTGGTTTCTTATTATAGTTTCCTTAAATGAGTATTCCAATTTCAATCTAGAATATCCTATGACTGTTAAAAGGACCTACCTGGAGTTCATTTGCTGGCTTAAAAAAACTCTCATGTATATCACAGAAATTCTAGTGAGGTTGAGCATAGTTCAAGAAAAAAAAGAAAAGGAAAAAGATTTCAGGAAAAAATAATGAACTCTCTTTGACCCTGTAGTGAACAATAGCCACATGTACTTTAAGAGAGATTGATCGATGTTCACCTTTTACAATCTACTTATATACAAAACATGAAGGACTTTATAATTACAAAGTGGAAGAAACTTTACTAGTTTTCACAAGGTAAAGGAAATATAAGAAGGCTGTCTTTGAGAGTGTCGAGAGAGCTGGAAGGAAGGGTGGGATGTTATCTTGGGAAGTAAATAGCGAGAGACGCTGTCTATAGCTGGAGAACAAGAAATGAAGCCTGTGCAAGTGTGTTGCTGAAAATGCAAAGGTGATGGTAGAGGTTGGCACAGGAGCTGTGGGGGCAGAGGAGTGGGGTCAAGAGACTCAACTTCTCCTCAGAGAGATGGAGGGTCACCCAAGGCATGCATGGCTGTTGCCTATGGGTGTAGAGAAGAGTGAGGTAGAAGGTGTTTGTCCTTTATCATAAGCCTGTCTGTCTTACTTGATTTTTAAATTATATACACATATTAACTTTAACATGTTTTGAAATGTTTTAAAGAAACTTTTGTTCTCTATTATATGTAAGCAATGGCAAAGATGTATGAGGATGGACTCTTTCTTTCTTTCTTTCTTTCTTTCTTCTTTCTTTCTTTCTTTCTTTCTTTCTTTCTTTTTTTAAGATTTTATTTCTTTATTCATGAGAGACAGGGAGAGAGACAGGGGTAGAGACAGAGGCGGAGGGTGAACCAGGCTCCATGCAAGGAGCCACGTGTTATTTCTTTATTCATGAGAGACAGGGAGAGAGACAGAGGCAGAGGGTGAACCAGGCTCCATGCAAGGAGCCCAACGTGGGACTTGATCCCAGGACTCGAGGATCACGCCCTGGGCTAAAGACAGGTGCTACACCGCTGAGCCACCCAGGGATCCCAGGATAGACTATTTCTATTTTTAACTATTACAATGAGTTCATTTTGAATTAATGAATTTAAAAAGCTGAGGCTATTTGGAAACCGTGATTGCCACTTGGGAATGAAAATATTTCATACTAAAAAAGAAAAGAAAATACTTCATACCTTTCACAGGATTTGGGAAAGGAAGAGTCCATTTTCATTTTACCACCTTTCTTATTAATACAAATTGCATATAGATGTTAAGAAATGAAATAAATCAGGGGCACCTGGGTGGCTCATTGGTTGAGTGTCTACCTTCGGCTCAGGTCATGATCCCGGGGTCCTGGGATCGAATCCCACATCGGGCTCCCCACAGGGAGCCTGCTTTTCCCTCTGTGTCTCTGCCTCTCTTCTCTGTGTCTTTCATGAATAAATAAATTATACCTTTAAAAAAATCCTAAAAAAAAAGAGAAATGAAGTAAACCAAAAATGTTTAATGATGGAAACAATTTATGGCTCCTGAGAATAAAACTAATTATTTCCCCCAATGTTTCTTGTTTCTTCTGTTTCCCATTTGTCTTCCAGAAGCCCTTCAGAGGCCAGTAGCATCTGACTTTGAGCCCCAAGGTCTCAGTGAAGCAGCCCGTTGGAACTCCAAGGAAAACCTTCTTGCTGGCCCCAGTGAAAATGACCCCAACCTTTTCGTTGCACTGTACGATTTTGTGGCCAGTGGGGACAATACCCTCAGCATAACTAAAGGTAGGAGAACTATGGACCACTGCTGGTGCTTGCAAGGGACAGATCTGGTGAAACTGTGGCTTGGCTGGCTACCCGTTTTCCTAGTGAAGGATGCAGAGCCAACAATGAAAAAAAAAAAAAAACAGTATCTTTATGAGAGAGCCACTTAAGCAGAAGAGTTCCCGTACGGTAGTTCTTAGGAAAACCAGAGCATGATCGTGAAAAGAGTGCCTGGACTAAGCACCAAAAACATTTTTTTTTTTTTTTTTTTAAAGAGAAAGTATTTTTTCCTCCAAGAAACTTCCTTATGTTGTTAGGAAGAGAACACTTGAATAAGCGTAACAAATTTATGAAAATTGAGGCAATCTCTCTTGTAATGTTCAGTTACAAACAAGAAGCTTCATGTATAAACATGTACTCTTTTTATATACACTTATAAATGCTTATATTTATGTGGATTTGTTAAAGGGAAGTAGGTGTTTAGGAATTTGGAGATTTTTAGTAATCCTATAAGAATAAATGGGAATGAATGAAGCCAGCCTGTAAAGCTGATGTCTGATTTGATTGTCTTCTTTTTTTTTTTTTTTTTTTTTTTTTGGATTCTCTTCTTCTAAGGTGAAAAGCTCCGGGTTTTAGGATACAATCACAATGGGGAATGGTGTGAAGCCCAAACCAAAAATGGCCAAGGGTGGGTTCCAAGCAACTACATCACACCAGTCAACAGTCTGGAGAAACATTCCTGGTACCATGGGCCTGTGTCCCGCAACGCAGCCGAATACCTGCTGAGCAGTGGGATCAACGGCAGCTTCTTGGTCCGGGAAAGCGAGAGCAGTCCTGGCCAGAGGTCCATCTCACTGAGATATGAAGGGAGGGTGTACCACTACAGGATCAACACTGCTTCTGATGGCAAGGTAGGGGACCCCAGTTGGGGGAACTGATGGGCCGGGGGTGTTAGTCTTTGGCCAGGAGGACCCAGAACTCTTGCCGCTGGGGTTGAGAAGTTACCAAAATAAACCTCAATTGGGAAGATGCGAAGGAAACTTCTTCAGATAAACAGCAGGCATCACTCCATTAGCCTAGGAAAGACTCTCTTGAGGACCAATCACAGGATGTTACAAGTCCACAGGCCTGGTGTGGCTCTTTACCTGTCCAGCTAGAGTTTTGTTGTTAGCTATTTCATAAGATGGGTGATATTGGACATACTTCTTATTTTAAGAGTCTTCCTTTTTTAAAGCATTTAAAAATCTCTTATGATATTAATTCATCTTCAGTGAGTAAAATTGCAATAATAGATGGATATTTTTAAAGTAAAAGATCTCCTTAGAGCAATTCCCCAAAATAAGTATGGTACATGGCATCCTTCCCGTAAACAAAGCCACATTTGTGTGTTTGTATGCCTGCATACGTATATGTACATACATTCACAGTTTTTAAACACAAATGAAATCACATAGTACCAGTAGATTTCTAAACCCAAACTGTAGTTTCCTAAAAGAGTTGATCAGTATACAGTTTTGTGATCTTTATATGAACAATGCTCAAGAGTCCATGAAGGGAAGGGAGAGATTAGCATTTTCCAGGTTCCTGCTGGTGGCTGGCACATTTTTTTTAGGCATCCGGTCATTTAAACCTCACCTTGGGGATCCCTGGGTGGCGCAGCGGTTTGGCGCCTGCCTTTGGCCGAGGGCGCGATTCTGGAGACCCGGGATCAAATCCCACGTCAGGCTCCCGGTGCATGGAGCCTGCTTCTCCCTCTGCCTGTGTCTCTGCCTCTCTCTCTCTCTGTGTGTGTGACTATCATAAATAAATAAAATTTAAAAAAAAAAAAAAAAAAAACCTCACCTTGGTCCTCAGGGCAGAAGTCACCATAATCTGCATTTTTGCATTAAGGAGAAGGGGACTTAAAATGGAGGAAATTTCTTGCCCGGGATCACATAGTGCATGCCTGGTGGAGCTAGGTTTGGACACCACTGTCCACCCTGCTGCACATGTCATCATCAGGGGTGGAGATGGGTAGATTATTGGGTGGGGCCTAAATGGTGGATATATTTTTTCATTAATATGTAATGTGTGCACATGTTTAAAAAAGGAACAAAATGGATTACAATGAGAAATCTGTCTCCTAATTCCACTCCGCTGCCCAGAGGCAACCCCTGTGACTAGTTTCTTTCAGAGTTCCTCTGTAGATGTATACGCATAAATTTTTTTAAAAGCACAAATGATGCAGACTCCACACTGTTCTGCATCTTACTTTTCCCACCTAACAATGTTTTTTAAAGATTGCTTTATGGTAGCACACTTAGAGTTGCCTTATTCTGATTAATAACTGCCTAGTGTGGATGGACCATCATTTATTTCAGCAATCCCCTGCAAGTTGACTTTTAGATTTTTCCAGTCTTTAGCTGTTCTAAATAACACTGATAGGAGGTGACTTTCAAACCTTTAAAAAAAAAATAATCTCAGCACACTATATAAGAACATTTACATCAACACCCAGTGCTCACATCAGTAACAAAAGGTCCTAGAAGCCCTTCTTACCCTCGCTATATGTAATGCACTCTAATACTTCCTATTCTATTCTGTTCTGTTTCATTTTTCTAAAAACTTATGGTCCGAATCCACTAAATTTATTTCATAGACCCGCTAGTGCGCCAGTGACCTGCATTTTTTAACATATTCTACATACTTCTTCATGTACAATGTAACTGTATACAAGATAAGTTGCTAGAACTGATCTTCTGAAGGTTATATGCCTTTAAAATTTGTATAGATGTTGGCCTGTTACCTCCTTAGAAATTATACAGATGTGTTTACTCACATGGTTTACTTGTTGCTGGTGAGAAAAGGAGCTTCCATGAGAGTCAGGAGTGCATGCTTCCCTTCACCTTAGCACTGTGCTGTCAGGCCTGTAAAAACATCTGTCATTGATTGGTAAAGATGGTTTGTCATTATGTTTAATGTACATGTGTCATGTTTACAGGGATCCCTGTGTCATTTACTAAATTTATCCTTTCCTGCATATTTGAAATGTACCAAACTTACATATGCATTTAGGTCTGTTGGTCAACTCTCTTTTCTGATATTAGACTTTGAATTATTACAGCTGTATAATATGTTAAAATGTGCAGTAGGGCTAGTCCCCTCCACTTAGTCCTCTTAGTATTGTATGGCTGTCCTCATTCATTCATTTGTACCACAGATTCACACTCATTTCTCTTTTTTTTTTAAGATTTTTTTTTTTTTTTATTCATGAGAGACAGAGAGAGGCAGAGATACAGGCAGAGGGAGAAGCAGGCTCCTCACTGGGAGCCTGATGCAGGACCCTATCTCAGGACCCTGGGATCACAACCTGAGCTGAAGGCAGATGCTCAACCGCTGAGCCACTCAGGCGTCCCCGAGAACAATATATTCTTAACAGGCTCCTCCTGCCTTTGAAGCCCAGTTTGTCTCTCTGCCCAGAACACCCCTTCTTTAGAGAGCTGCACAGACATCTCCCTTGTCCTATCCCTTGTCCTACTCAAGTCTACTGAAATGTCACTTTCTCCATCTAGGCTATCTGACTTTTTAAAGTCATTTATTTTTTTTTTAGGTCATTTAAAATAGTTACCCACCCCACTGCCACCACCTCCACAATATTTCCAGCCACATTCCACCTCCCTGCTCAACTGAGCCACCCAGGTGCCCCCCCGTATTTCTCTTTTTAACCTTCTTCTCTGTTGTTTCTTGCACATGTCTCAATCTTCTGGCCGAAGTCTTTAGTGCTAATATTGTGCTTTCTGTGATGACAGAGGTCTGTGCAGCCAGCCTGGCCGCTTGCTGATGTGTGACTAGAGATCACCCTTATGAGCTTGCCTTTTGGGTCTTCATTCTTGTCCCAGATGTGGGGCTAGGTCGTTCCATTCTTCAGGATGTACCCCGGGATGGTGGGTTCTTTGAAACCGTGCCTTCAGCCCACAAGGGTTGCTCTTTTGTGAGTTAGAATCCCAGAGCACACCGCCCATGAGGGAGGTGATTTCCTGGAGCTGACGGCTTGCTTCCCATCTGTGCTGTTTATCCAGGGCGAGCCGTGCTGCACCACAGTAATCAGTTGAGGTTTTCTACTGAACAGGGTAATGGTTTCTTTTCCCTGGATTTGTTTAACTAGCATCCTAGGAACAGATTCAGGCAGGCATGATTTAGTTTGACAACTCATTAGCTGGGGGTTGGTCCCAAATACCATTCAGAGGGAGAGAGCAAGGTCTGCATGTGGGAAGCATGATTCACAGGATTTGAGAACTGTCTGATGGGGATGCCAGCCCCTCTGTCTAACAGCTGGTATGTGCCAGGGGTTCCTTTCATTCCAGGTGGAGCACAGGGAACTCATTTGCTCAGGCAGCATCCACCCCTGGGCAACTCATCCAAGTGGCCCAGGCCTCCTGCCTTCTTCCCTCCCTCCCTGGCAGAGACTCTCCCTTTCTGCTGTCCAAGCACCCGGGGACGTCTCAGCCCACGGGGTTATCAGTCCCGGCCATCTGCGGAGGCGCCTCTCTGGGAGGGCAGCACTTGAGGGGCTGTGTCAGTGGGATCATGTTCCTGGAATGAGTGGGACAGTATCAGAGGTATTGGGCGAGGTACTACAGCAATGCATGAGACAGTGTGGCTCGGCACTGAAAAAAGCTCACATAACAGAGCTTTGATGCAATCCTTTTTGGATTTCTGAGGGGAAAATTTAAGGTTGGTAGGAGAGACAGGCTAGGGTTGCATAAGCTTAATGCTTATTTTCAAATAGCTAATCTTCAGAAAACAACTGAATTTAGAAGATTCTTCTCTAAGGCCCCAAAAGATTTCTTTCTGCCTCCACCCTCTTGGCCCTGGTTTACCTCTGTTGTCATGTTCCTGAGCTTCAGCGGCAATTGTGGCTGGTCAGCCAGCCCAGGGCTTGGGGAGCTTCAAGCTGGACTCTTGCAAGGCCCAGATCACACGGAGCCATCGCTGCTCCAAGGAGTCTTGACGGTCTTGAAAACCCCCACATACCTCGGGATCCGACTGTCGTTCTCGGGGCTCTCTGCCAGCGTGGTGGAATTGAAGGCTGATTTTCTTTGCCACCCGCTACCTGAATCATTTTAGCTCTTCCGGTTATTTGTGTCTACACTTTATTTACTTTTCTGGGATGCCACTGTCAAGTTCCACAATACCTTATAGCCGTTGATAGATAGAGTCTTTCCTTTTCTTCAAAGAGGTTCCCAGGTGACATTTATTTTCAGTCTGCTGTAGTGACAGGTTCAGGTTGACAGGAATGGAATTTGGGCTTAAGCTTTAGCAGAGGTGGCGGGATGGGCCAACTGTAGAGCCTCTTGAATTTTTAAGATTTACCGACCCTGACAGTGGTTTGGCAGGTGCAGGCATCCCAATGAAAAGCCTGCTCAAACGTGACTGACCTTCCCTTGTCGAGGAGACTGTGAGCACTATTAAGTACTGCTTAATTTCTAAGTCCTGCCCTCCTGCTGGAATGTGAGACAGTGTCAAGGTAATTTTGCTTACTGGCCCAGCAGCCTGTAAGCAGTACATCCCGGGTATGGGTCTCTGAGGTCCGAGTGCTGATAAGCCTATAAGTCTGGCTGTCGGGGAAAGCTGTTTCTGGTGAGTTTCTCTGACAAATCCTATCTTCCAGGTTCCTGCATGATCAGGAGGAGGCCCGGTCCTGGCTGATCACCCAGAGTATTTATGTAACCAGGTGCATAGCATAATGACATGCCATTCATAATGCTAATTTCACTTTCTTCTCCGAGCATGCCAGGAATTCCTGATATAGATGACCCAGTTCACTAGCACAGTGCTCAAAACCCAGAACTAATCAGAAGGAAGCCAGCAAGCAAACTTAACTATTAGAAGGTGGCTGTGCAGTGCATTGAGAAGGGAGAGTAGTTTTAATATTTAATAAGTGTTGGTATGCAGATTTTATTTTGAAAGATGAACTAAGTCACAGGGCCTGTAAATTTAATTATTGAAAAGGATATAAAGTAGGCCCATTCAGTGAAACCTGCTACAACTCTGAAATCTCTAACAGGAGCACCTCTGAGGGAATCAGAGGAGACCAGGAACAAATTCTGCATAACTAGGGCTTGGAGGAGCCATTAGCATTCTGTGCGAAGGAAGGAACTTAATCCTTGGGTTGGGGAACACTCCTTTCAAGCTGACAGGGAGAGGTAGGTAATGAGCCTTGCTCCCTGGTGACCAACCTCAGGAGTCCAGCAAATGAAATGGACGCACCATGCCAGCGATGTCCGAGGTGGGAGGGGTGCTGTGATGCCAGGGAGCGAGCCAGGGAGGCTCTACCCTCCACGGAAGTGAAAACATCAGCAGCTGAGCTGCCCCAAAAGAAGATGGCTTAGAACACTTGCCACATGAAGTGAAGTAAATGGACAAATGACAGGCTTTTCTAGAGAGAGGCAGGATTAGCCGCTGTCCCCACATGCCTCTCTGTCTTCTCTCTGAACTGTACTTGTGTCAGCAGTGCCCACTCACAAGAGGGCCGTGGACGTCAGGCCAGGCGCAGGCTCAGCGGTGCTGATTCTTCCGCACCTCCCCTCAGCACCTTTGTGCACTCACTCTGGGCCCTGAGTGTGACTTGTCACGTGTCCCTAGAGACTGAGGTTGTCTGAGGTGTAAGGGCTTCCTGGTGGGTCCTCTCCTCACCTTGAACGGTCCTGCCATTGAGGGCTGCCATCTTACAGAGGGACAAGTTCCCAGAGCTATGGGGTCTTTCTGGACAAATTCTTGGGTTGCTCAGAATTGTATTTTAGTAGGATTGCAACCAGAAGATTGTATATTACAAACCTCTAAGTCAGAGTCTGTCATTGACTTGTCTGAGATTTATTTATTTATTTTTAAAAGATTTTATTTATTCATGAGAAAGACACACAGAGAGAGGAGGCAGAGACATAGGCAAAGGAAGAAGCAGGCCCCTCGCAGGGAGCCCAATGTGGAACTCGATCCTCAAACCCGGAGATCATGCCCTCAGCTGAAGGCAGACGCTCAACTGCTGAGCCACCCAGGCTTCCCTGCCTGAGTTTTTTTTTTTCCCCTTGCCTGAGTTTTAAACATCTGTTTGTTATCTCCCCGAGCAAAAAATTAAAAAATAGAGCATTCTCTTTATCTTCTTGAGGGTTATAAATGGGATAAACTCATGTATTTGTTAATATTTTTTCTTCTATTTCAATTATCTAATATTACAAACATACCAGAAGTGATGGAGCCTTCCATAACCAACCCTGCCATGAGTTTCAGGTTTTTCTTCCTTTTTCTGTTTTTAAGTAATAGAGATACTACAGCTACAGCTGACTCAGCCTATTCCTTTTTCTCCCTCTTTCCCCATGGGTTACCGCTGTTCCAAACACGTATTCTTCCTCTGTGTCTATAGTCAGGACAAGTCGTGATTTTTAATGTCCTTCCCACCTTCTGCAATCACTGACTGCCCATCATGAGCTGGTAGGTTCAGTTACCTGCTGTCTGCCTGGAGCCCAGATGTCCTGTGTAGATTTTAACATGGAATTGTTTTTTTGCAAAGGAAGCATTCCCCCACCACCGTACTGAAATGAACCAAAGAAGAAGAAAACTAGCCGTCCCCATCCACACCTGCTTCTGTCAGCCTGCTCCTTTCCTTTTTCCTTTCCCAGTGCATCCGACCAGAATGACCCATGGACAGACTCCACGTGTAGGTTCGTGCCCACCGTAGATCTCAGAGGCTCACATGTGCTTGTGTCTGCAAGCCCCTCTGCTTGCTTCCCCGCAGCAGAGGTGGCTACGTGGCCTTTGTGCAGGCCTCCAGTACCACTCTCCTGCCCCACTCCATTTCTGGAGGGTGCTGACTGGGGCATCCCACAGGGGTGTCCAGCTGGGGTCGGCATGTCTGGACCTCTGATGCTACTTAGCCCCAGTTGAGGGTGTAAGAATAAGAATGAGAAGGAGATTTATGTTTTATTATTTTTTTTTTAAAGATTTTTATTTATTTATTTATTCATGATAGTCACAGAGAGAGAGAGAGAGGCAGAGACACAGGCAGAGGGAGAAGCAGGCTCCATGCACCGGGAGCCCGACGTGGGATTCGATCCCGGGTCTCCAGGATCGCGCCCTGGGCCAAAGGCAGGCGCCAAACCGCTGCGCCACCCAGGGATCCCGAGATTTATGTTTTATTTAGTGGTTTCCGTTTCTGATTACTGCATAGTTCTGGATAGTTCTACAGTTATAAATTAGAGATTTTAAGTAATAAGCATAATTATTAAAAATTTAATTTCTTTTCCAGTCAGCAAATACATAGTGAATTCTAGTCTTCATTAATTTAATCAACAAATTTATTTATTATGTGCTCATTTCTTGTTCTCCACATTGGGGACACAGGATAAAAACAGCTTAGGGCTCTACTCTCATGAAGCTGACATTCTAGGAGGTCATTGGCAGGAAGTAAGTAAGCTAATAAGCAGGTGAATACAATGCAGAGAAGTAATAGATGTGATATGATAACGAGTGCTGGGCGATGACCAGTCAGGTGACTGCAGCAATAATGATATTTATGCCGGGCTTGGGATCAGAGGAGAACCAGGCATGTAATGCTTAGGTGGCTGGAAGATTTCAGGCTGAGGGAACAGCAGATGCAAAGGCACTGAGGCATTTTGTTGGTTCTTTCTGCTTTCACAAGTGCATTACAGCCGGTGTAGAGAAACACAGTATAGGTGGTTTTCTGCACGCTCCATCCTGTGTGGAAAGCTATTTATCTGAGGTTTTGCTGTGCCATGACTTAGGCTTAGCAGAGCTGGTTCATTGGAGTTGTTTGGGTTTGTGTGCACTCTGGGAGCTGAAAGTTGTCCCTGTTTCCCTCAGCTCTACGTCTCCTCAGAGAGCCGCTTCAACACCTTGGCGGAGTTGGTTCATCATCACTCGACTGTGGCAGACGGGCTCATCACCACTCTCCATTACCCAGCTCCCAAGCGCAACAAGCCCACTGTCTACGGCGTGTCCCCCAACTACGACAAGTGGGAGATGGAGCGCACGGACATCACCATGAAGCACAAGCTGGGTGGAGGCCAGTACGGGGAGGTGTACGAGGGTGTATGGAAGAAATACAGCCTGACAGTAGCTGTGAAGACCTTGAAGGTAAGCTTGGGACTGCTGCTGCCGCTCGCGGTACCATGGCTAAATACGGTTTCTCATGGTTTGTCGCGGCGGGTGCTGGAGTGTGGTGGTGCTGCTCTCCGGGTGGCCTGCTTCTGTGCTCAGGTCCTAGGGGTAACTGGTGCCCGGGAAGTGCCTCTTTGGGCCCCTGTGGTCCTTTTCTTCGAATGGGGGCAGTCCCTCTCCCAGACTCAGTGTGATACAGTGAGAACTGAGAAGTGCTGTGGTTTTTTGGTGTAAAAAAGATGAGTCATTTGGAGAAGTGTTTTCATCATATGGCAAGATTCTTTTAAAGCTGTGAGTTTTTGTTCTGTTTGGCATTTAGATCATTTCCTATTGACAATTAAGAGAAAGAGGAGGAAGAAACTAAGATTTGAAAGAAGGGAGATTTAACCAAAATGCATTTGACTCTTCTGTGGATTTTTGTTGGCAGATTTGAAAGGCAAGTGCATTGGGTGTTCCTAGCAAGTTCCAGTTTTGTGTAGTGGGAGTGTAGATTTCTGGAAATGGAGGTGTGGAAAATCATGAGGGATGCCTTCTTACTAACTCAGGCAGTGTCCAGTCATTCTTTTTTTTTTTTTTTAAGATTTTATTTATTTATTCATGAGAGACACACAGAAAGAAAGAGAGAGAGAGAGGCAGAGACACAGGCAGAGGGAGAAGCAGGCTCCATGCAGGGAGCCCGATGTGGGGCTTGATCCCTTGATCCCTGGGCTGAAGGCAGGGCTAAACTGCTGAGCCAAACCAGGCTGCCCCATCCAAGTTGTTCTTATTAACTAGGACCTTCGCCCTCTCCACCCAGGTGTGGGGCTTGTAGTTTTTAGGTGTGTTTGAAGTCCTTTGAAATCTTTAGGTGGCCAACCAAGGGTTTCACTTGCAACCCTCTGCCTTCTGAATGTGATTTGAGCTTTTACCTGTGGTCAGAGCATCCCCTAGTGTTGACCTGCACTATTTTCACTTGCTTTATTTTTTATTTTTTTAAAGATTTATTTATTCATTCAGAGAGAACGAGAGAGAGGCAGAGACACAGGCAAAGGGAGAAGCAGGCCCCATGCAGGAAGCCCGATGCGGGACTCGATTCCGGGTCTCCAGGATCACACCCCAGGCTGCAGGTGGCACTAAACCACTGCGCCACCAGGGCTGCCCTATTTTCACTTGCTTTAAACGAACCAATTGTACTACTTGTGCACAGAGATTAAGAGGGACCCTGTAGTCACTGGACTAGAAGAATGGAAACATCCACAGCTAGAAGGGACCCAGGTGCATGCACAGACTTCTCTGAAGTCTGTGGGACACACACTTGGAGACTGCTGAAGTCAGATCACTTGCCTATTAGGGACTCTCTTATTTCCCTGCTGCCTTTACTCAGAGGCACAGTAAAGTGGGAATTATGGTTTCTGGCTGATATAAAGTGACAGCTTCAGAGAAAGGATCACATTTCGTTCTAGAAACCAAGGGTGGCTTCCTGGCACTCCTATCGATTGTGCCCCCTTAGACCAGTCCTTAGGGCAGGACTGATACTTGTATGTTTGGGGCTGACATGATTTGAGGTCACCTTGAGGACTTCTGGATACTTTCCAGACACGATTTTTTGAAAAGACAATAAGCATTTATTGAGTTCACTGTATTCTTCTGTTCACTAGGCCCTGGGCTTAATCCTGGGATTGTGAAAATAGAGTTGTTCACCTCAGGCCAGTCTAGGTAGTAGAGCAGTGTAGTTAGGAGGAGAAATAGGCAATATGACGGTAACCACAGTCTGGTTCGATAGGTACCAGATTAGAGATGGGAGCTTGGGAATGGGGGAGCAGGCACCACTGCTGAGCTCCACTTGGCAGGGGGAACACAGGAAGGGAACCATAGTTGGCGCCATAGGCCAGGAACAGGAATCGGCCAGGGGAGCAGAGGCCTAGACAGAGGTGGACAGCAGAGAGCCCGCGCAAAGTCACAGGGTTTGAACTGGCTATGGAGCTAGGACGTTACCTCAGAGGCAGTGGGGCACATTGAAGGTTTTGATGCCCAGATGATTGGATTTACACTTCCCAAAGATGACTACGTTGGCGAGCCTTAGAAAAAATGAAAGAGCTGTTGCCCTGCCTCCCGCAGACCAGATGAAGCCAGGGAGAGATGTGTGCATGTGCTCCAGCGTTTCCATCTGGCACAGGGTCACACAGGGTCGGAGAGCAGGCCCAGCCTTGGGTCTTTTTTTTTTTTTTTTTTTTTCTTCAAGATTTTATTTATTCATGAGAGATAGACACAGAGAGAGGCAGACACACAGGCAGAGGGAGAAGCAGGCTCCATGCAGGGAGCCCCATGCAGGACTCAATCCCGGGTCTCCAGGACCACACCCTGGGCTGAAGGCAGGAGCTTAACCGCCGAGCCACCCAGGGATCCCCCCAGCCTTGGGTTTTGACCAGAGTGAGAGACTGGTAAAGGCCCAGGCATTACCCACACATGTGCCATAATTTGCAAAAATGAAACAAGGAAGATAGAAGCACAAAATTAGTGAGGTGTCCATCCAGGAAAGACTTATTTGGAAACTTTAGAAAGAGGGTGAGTTTGCACAACTTGAAATATGGGAAAAACACAGCCCAGCAGCTGATGCTGTGGATTGTTTGCTGAGGAACTGAAGATGGGTGTTCCAGAGAAGAGACCCCTCTCAGAGTTCTCTGGTGGTGGTGGCTTTCTTACACCAGTGAATCAGAATTATCTGGAAGTTGAGTGCCTTTTAGAATATATTTCTCTAATGATGTATTCTTAAACTTTATTATACTTTTGATGGTTTTCCCCGAGAGCTCTATTAACTTTATGGTTGCACAGTTGGTAAAAAAAAAAAGTTACAGAATCTCGCATGGATCTCTGGGAGTCATCACCCCCGCTGATAGCTAATTAGGGAAAAGGGAATGCATCATATTCTAGAGATGTATGTCATCCCAAAATATGGTACTAAGCAACTGCTAAATAAATTATTCCCTTTTCTGCCTCCCCTGCACAAAGCACATTTCTACAATAGGTTTCCCACTTGTCCAATAAGATTATATCACTATTTTTGGCATTTGTCTCCACTAGAGAAGTTGAGAACTTTGAGTGGGTTCTAAATGACAGTAATGGCTAATGTTTGGGGTGTTTTTGTTTTTATTTTATTTTATTTTATTTTATTTATTTTATTTTATTTTATATTTTATTTTATTATTTTATTTTATTTATTTATTTTATTTTATTTTATTTTATTATTTTATTTTTAGATTTTATTTATTTATTCATGAGAGACACACACAGAGAGAAAGAGAGACAGGCAGAGAGAGAAGCGGGCTCCTCGCAGGGAGCCCGATGTGGGACTCGATCCCAGATTCTGGGATCACACCCTGCGCTGAAGGCAGATGCTCAACTGCTGAGCCATCCAGGTGTCCCTGTTTTTGTTTTTAAAGATTTTATTTATCCATTTGGCAGCACAAGCAGGGGTAGGGAGGGGCAGGCAGAGAGAGAGAGAGAGAGGTAGAAGCAGGCTCCTGGCTGAGGAGAGAGCCCAACATGGGGCTTGGTCCTGGGATCATGACCCAAGCTGAAGGCAGCCCCATAAGTGACCGAGCCACCCAGGCGCCCCTTGGCTAATGTTTATTGAGCTCTTACCATGTGCCCGGCAGAGTCTGAGTGCTCCCATTTGTAGCCTCTCTTTTCATCCTTTCACCCATCGTAAGGGTATGGTTCTCCTGTCACCACTGTTTCAGGCCTGAGGAAACTACAGTGGTAGGAGGCTGGGTAACTGGCCTGGTGTTAGCTAATGAGGTACCGCAGAGCCAGGATTCTGGCCCAGGCATCCTGCCTCAAAGCCTGGCTCCTTTCTTCTTTCTTTAACTGTCATTTGTGTTCCTATTCCTCATAAGCTGTGAAAAACGCACAAACCACAGTTCAGCATCTTAGAAGTTCCCTTCCCTACCCCCATTCAATTACCCTCAGGCTGCAGCTGCGTCCTTTCTTTCCAGGACTCGACTGGACACCTGAGTCTGTGTCTGCTCCTGTGCTACACACCCTGCCTGTTTTGTGATGATGGTGCCTCTTGAAGCAGCACAGCACCAGGCAGCCCCTGGGTCCTGTACCATCAGGGCCTGAGACCAGAGAGATCCAGAGAGACAGGAGTGCATGAGGCTGACCCCAGTGGGTGGAAAAGTGGAACTAAAGCAGACACCCACTGTTGGGAACTGCTAGTTTGAGTTCTGATGGAATGCAGCAGGTTGTAGACTTCACTCTACCTGTGATTATCAGTGTCACAGGTAGGATATACCTGAGAGAACCGACTCTTAAGTACAGGAAAGCCCCACATTTCATATAAGCTGTATTCTGAAAATTTGTTTACATGTCTTTTTTCTATGAAACAGTTCTGTAAGTCTTAGAATTTGAGAAAGACTACTGTTGATTTAGTGTGGCATCAGGACTGACTCATAAGCAACTGAAAGATTTAACCATTAAAATAGTGGAAAATAACATTGTTGAAAAGTGTTAAGACTTAAAATTGTACTCATTTCTTTACCTATTTTACTCTTTACCTATTGTGCTCATTTTCTTTACCTATGTATGCAAATAGGTAACATGCACACATGGTATCTTCCACCCTTGATTTTTGTGACTTTGCAGAAATAGTCCACATGGGGGTATCTTTGTTAACCATATGGCAGCAGGCTATAGACACTGCACTGTGCCTTCTCGTGTCCGTGTATCCTGAAGTTCCTCATCAGTGTACATAAGGTGGTCTTGTTTTTGCACAGATACAGTTTAATGTATATCAGCTTTCAGTGGGCATTTGTGTCCTTGCCAGTACTTTGCAATTACAGACAGTGCCACAGGGATTCTTCTTGTTAGGCATGTGGAGACTGTCCTGGTGGTCAGCTCCCCAGAGTATCCTAGATTGAGGAGCATACACCACTTTGTACTCAGCCAGCAGTGTTGGCAAAGTGCTTTGATTACCCTGCCCTTGCCAAGGCAGTCTGTTTGGGTTTGGTTCTTGCTTGTTGTGTTTTTCCCCAGGAAATTAGTTCTATTAGAGAACTCCCAAAATGAGCAGAGAAGGAAGGGCTTTCCATGATGGCACTGGACAGTCACATGCTCTGGCCCTCTGGCTCCCTGAGGGGGCTGTGCACAGGGAGAGGGGCTGTGTATCTCAGAGTCCACCGTTTCTGTGTTGCTCACTCTTACAGTGGATTCCATCCTGACTATGAGCAGGATACACCTGTGTGCTCGAGGGCCAGAGCTCTGGGGCTTCTGTGTGCGGTGGTTGCTTATGCATCTGGTTGGTGAACCACCTTCCTCAGCCTGGCTCAGTGCCTCTGCCTGGTCTCTGCAGCCCCATTGCTGCAGGCTGTGGGATGGCACCTCACTGTAGTGATAGCCTTGCTCACCTCATGTTGAGAACTGGGGGACAGATGTGGAAGCAGCTCTCTGTGGAGCCTACTCCGGGGCCACGGTCCCTGAGAGCAGCATGAAAGGCACTCAAGGCTGCACAGCACCAGTGGGACGCTGAGCCATTTTCAGGAACACTGCGCTTTGTTAATGCCGAAGGATGCCTATGCTCGGGGGAAGCCAGTGAGCAGAAAGGGTGAAATGGAAAGAAAGCACTCTGGGTGAGAACCTGGGTCTGGAGAATATGTATCTGTGAGAAAGAAACAGCAGCGTTAACTCAAGACCCAGTCTGTTTTATGCAAGGAATTGTATTAGCCTGCTTCCCAGGAATAGAGATCACCTGTCTTCCTTACAGTCCAAGTGGGTCTTGCTGATGGAGTGCTGCCCACAAGGCAAGTGCTGCCCTTCTCCCCATTTGTGGATGAGAAGGGGACGTTCAGAGAAATCTCCCTTACCTGGCACGTGAGTGACTTAGCGTGGCCATGCAGTGGCAGGGCTTGATCTGTGTAACTCAGAGGCCATCCTCTTGACCTACTTGCCCCCCATACCAGCCAGGCCTTCATTTGCATCGGGCCCAGGCTGTTCCATCCCTGCGAGGACAGCCTGGCTGACCCACCACTCTCCCAATAGACGGGGATGAAAGTCAGTGTTCACTCAGTGTTGCTTTCACCCTAATTGATCAGAGTTAATTTTATTTTACTCTGTAAATGGAAGACTTTTCAAAAAGAGTGATGGAGGGCAGCCCCGGTGGCTTAGCAGCTTAGCGCCGCCTGCAGCCCAGGGCCTGATCCTAGAGATCCAGGATCAAGTCCCATGTCAGGCTCCCTGCATGGAGCCTGCTTCTCCCTCTGCTTGTGTCTCTGCCTCTCTCTCTCTCTCTCTCTCTCTAATAAGTAAAATTAAAAAAAAAAAAAAAGGTGATAGAAAGTTTTTAGATAAAAGGAAAGGGATAGAACAGAATAGCATCAGGCTGCTTCCAGTTTAATACAGCTACAAAAGTCTGAATGCTGCTAATACTTTCTGTTGTAAATTGAACCAGGCGGGATTCCAGCAGGGGGAGACAAGTTCATGCAGATCATCCTGAAAGAAACAAACAAGGAATTATTTATACTGTCCACACGTGGACGTGCTTGTGTGTGAATGAGGGGAGAATGAGACAAAAAGAGGAAAGGGTGCCTTTTGAAAGCCGCATTGTTCCTTTTACGAGTCCACGCCTCTCAGGATCCAGACATGGTTCTTTTAGAAAAGAGCCAGCAGCTATAAGAGCACATGATTTTTCTGAAATGACTTCACTATGGGTGGTTTATTATGCGGTACTTTAAAAAAGGAAAACCCCACTTGCCTAGAAAGCTTTATTTGAGAGCCACGTTTTGAACATATTGTTGTCCAGGCAAGGTTCTTGAAGCCCCCAGTCCTTACGTGAGCAGCATTGACTTGCCAACTCTGGCAGGCATTTGCTCTCCAGCCTTTGACATTAGCATGTCACCCGGTGGATCAGAGTGTCCCATGCACCAGCAGCATGGCCTGCTGAGCATGTTAAGGAGCAGAGAGGACTCTGAAGAATTGAACAGCCAATGGGGCGGTGGCAAAGATGAGTTCTTATCCCGTACGGCTTGACACGGAGACTACCAATGATGTTTAATTGACATCAGAACAACTGACCATTGTTAAAGAGCAGTAAATTGTTTCTGAGTTTCAGCCTCACAGCCCTAAGCTGAGTGCTAATGGGCTGACACGTGTCCTCAGCGGTCATGCTCCGCTTATAAACATGACTGCAACAGGCACACTAGGTGGAGGATGACCTGTCCTCTGGAAATCTATAAGGTGCCACATTGAAAATAAAGTTGATAAAGGGGCCTCTGGGTGGCTGGTCAGTGTAGTGTCCGGCTGGCTGTTGGTTTCAGCTCAGGTCATGATCTCGGGATCATGAGATCAAGCTCCACGTGGGGTTCCACGCTCAAAAGGGAGTCTGCTAAGGTTTCTCTCGCCTTCTGCCCGTCCCTGTGTGCGTGCTTACGTGCATGCATACACACTCTCTCTCTTTCTCAAATAAATAAATTAGTATTAAAAAAAAAAAAAAAGGTTGCTAAAGCTTTCCTCTCGGGCGAGTCTAGTTTTCCGGACATTCACTCCCCATCTGCCATGCAGTCTTTCTCTCCAGACAAATTCAGATTCCATGTTGAAACTTGGAGGGAGGTGTCCTGCTTCTCCTGCTGGCCTTTATAGCCAGGCTCTGGCAGCAGACTGACCAGGTCAGTCCCTCCACCTGCTTCTGATTGTGGTGATCAATCAGCGGACAGTCAGTTCTTTAAGTCAAAAGAGGTGTACGTGACCCAAGCCACAGGCTTCTGTGTGGTAGTGCCAACAGCGATGTGTAGGGCTAGGCGCACAGCACTCCAGAGTGGGGAAATAGCATCAAGTTTGCTCTGGGCAATTGCTCATATCTTTGTCTCTGCGTGGCATTTAGATACAGTGAACTTGCTAAAACATGACCTATGTGATGATCCTTGTGACTCCGTTGTTAGGGGGGCTGCTGTGGAGGATTATCTTAGGACCTGAGGAAAAGGACCAGGTAAGTGGTAGTGATTGCTTCATTAAGATCCCCTAATGACACCAGGCTTTCAGAATCCTCTGCAGTTCAGTGTCCTCTTTCATGTTTTGAGGTGTGGGTCTTATTTTGTAGGATAGTATCTTTTTATGTCATCAGGGTCTCTTCCATTAAATTGTGTTTCTGATTCTTCAGGTGGTTGTGGATTTTTTTATGTTAAGTGCTTTAGGACTCCTTGGAAACCACCTATTCCTTATGGGAATAGAAATATCCTCTACATAGCAGCCCCCAGAAACAAGTTGCCAACATGTATTTATGGTCCCGGGTGAGAATTCCCGAGTTCAGCAACAAAGGAGAATAATCCTCTGTGCTGCTGGGGCAATGATCATCTGTAGGGGCCCTGTCCAGAGCAATGTGCAGGCCGGCACTGGTGGGCCAGGGTGGTGGTTGGCCAAAGCTCCAGTTGTATTAACCATTCAAGCTGTACCTTCCTACTTAAATACTTTCCTTGCTGAAACAACTTCACCCCTCTTTTCCTCACAGGAGGACACCATGGAGGTGGAAGAGTTCTTGAAAGAAGCTGCAGTAATGAAAGAGATCAAGCACCCTAATCTAGTACAGTTACTCGGTGAGTGTGCAGAGCTCTGGAGAGAGGGCCTTTTAATTAAACCCTCTGGGGTGATGCAGGCGCTGTGAAAGAAGAGGTGCATGAAGATTTCTAATGTGGACATCTGTCCTCTGCTAACACTCAGCCTGTGGTAAAAAGGAGGCCGGTGTGGGATGGTGTGTGTGTGTGAGAGAGAGAATATATTACTCATTTTTTTCTTTCTCCTTCATTCCGTCCTTTTTTTTTTTCCCCCCTGAGAGGAGACGGGGTTAGTTGGGGAGGGAGAAAGAATCTTAAGCAGATTCCACACCCAGTGTGGAGCCCAGCAAGAAGCTCGGTCTCAGGACCTGAGATCACGACCTGCACCAAAACCAAGAGCCACCTTGGGACCCCGCTGTTTGTTTTAAGAGAGGGAGAGAGGCGAGGGAGTAGATTATTACTTTGTCAATACTTAAAAGCAGTCAAAAGCAAATCTCGTATGGCTTCTGAGACTGGAATTTTCCAGAGTCCCTTCACTGGAGTTATTCTGTTAAGTAGCCATCATAGTGCAGGGGTGAACTGACAGTGGTGTAGGCTGTTTGGTGTGTGCTGGACCTTTGCTTCTGAACTCAGTGGCAGCCTCTTCTGTTGGAGTTCAAGGGCCTGAGAAGAAGAACAGAGCATGGCCACATCCCTCCCATAGGAGCCTAATCACAAGCCATGAGTGCTGCTTGCAACTGTGGTAGAGGTTGGGCCCTAGACTTAGGGGCAGACACAGAACCCATTTCAGGAGCCCTTTTCTGTCATTCTGTCTTCTCCGGGATTGGTGCACTCAGGAACAGAGCAGCACACTGAAGCCCTCGATGTCTTTCTTATTGGCAGGTGTCTGCACCCGGGAGCCCCCGTTCTATATAATCACTGAGTTCATGACCTATGGGAACCTGTTGGATTACCTGAGAGAGTGTAACCGGCAGGAGGTGAACGCTGTGGTGCTGCTGTACATGGCTACTCAGATCTCATCAGCCATGGAGTACCTGGAGAAGAAAAACTTCATTCACAGGTAGGAGCCTGGCGAAGCAGCCCTCCCCACAGAGCCATGGAGCAAGCTTGGGGCCTGGGCAATCTTTTACAAAAAGCTGCAACCTGCAAGGTTTTAGGGCGCAGCCTCTTGCTTTAGTGCCAGTGGCACAGAACGAAAGCAAATGCTGGGTTCCTGACCTCACTGGCTTCAGGTATGTGTCCAGGACCAGATTCAGCAGGCCTGGACCCTGGACCCACCAAGCAGTGGATCCTGGCGGTAAGAAATATTTCCCCCTTAGCACCTTTTTGGACTAAGTGGAATACTAAATGAAGTTCATCAAAGGCATCCTTCCTAATAATCAGTGCTCCTTGGGAAGCAGAGTGCTTGGTGTACCTGCCAGGCGGGCGCTCACCAGTCATGACCTCCCACAGGGAGGCTGGTGTTGCTTCTACACAGGATCACAGTCACAGCCGGTGCACAGGCTTTGTTTTTGCGTGTTTTCTCCCTCCTTTCTCTTTATTGTCATTTCATTATCCACTTAACTTGCTGTCCTCTAGTTCAGGGATGTTTCCATGATCGTCAGAACTGTGGATATGTGGTTCTAAATTAAGCATCTTTGCTGTTTTGAAGGCTGGAGTGCTTTGACCTTCAAGTGTGCCACAATTATCTTGGTGTTCGCATTCCTTGCTGGTGGAAATGGCTCCTTAGCACAGTGATGGCCTAAGCAGGACAGAGCCTGATGGGCTTTGCCAGTGACTTTTATGCAAGATGTTCTCCACGCCAGCGCTGTGAGCTTTCCTACTCAATTAACTCAAGTATGAAACCCATACATGAGATTTCATAGTGAGGAATACGAGGAGCATGTGTGAGAGGCTGGCCATTCCTTGTAAAACAGATTTCCAGTGCTGCATGAGAGCCTGATTCACCTGCTCCTGTCACTCAAGAACGTGAACCCTCTGAGGCTGCAAATTGAGATTTCTTGACTTTTGGTTTGCTTTGCATGGCTAGATCCAGTCCCTCTTCATTTCATGAACTTAAAATGCTTTACCAAAATCCTGTTAGGCACAAGTCTTCTGCGTGTAATTTCTCTCTGATTGCTGATGATCAGGCTATCTTAGGCAGCCATCACCCAAAGGTGCTGCCTCTTGTCATCCTCCCTTCCATTTTGCCTTGTGATTTCACGAACCACAGCTTAAGACTCCCACCTCCCTGGGACAATCAGGAGACGAGAGCAAGCTAATTATACAGGACAGAATTTGTACGATACCTTTGTTTTTGTTTTTTAAAGATTTTATTTATTTATGAGAGATACACAGAGGCAGAGACACAGGCAGAGAGAGAAGCAGGCTTCATGCAGGAGCCTGATGTTGGACTCGATCCCTGGTCTCCAGAATCACCCCTGGGCTGAAGGCAGCACTAAACTGCTAAGCCACCAGGGCTGCCCTGTACAATACCTTTGGATAAGCATCAGGACAAACTAGGAGAGTGCAAAACGCAATTTGGGGGAAAGTGCCATGGGCTTTATTTTGTCCTCTATCAAGTCTGGTTAGACCAAGGGGAGACTCCCTTTTTTCCCCTTGCCTGATGTAGGGCTAGTGTAACTGGGCAGACCCTTAGGTGGCCATAGATATGTAGGCATCAGTGGAAGCACTTTACCTTTTAACTCATGACCTCTCATAACAACCCTAAGAGGTAGATGCTGCCATTATCAACTTCATTGTCAGGATGAGGATGACAGAGGCCCAGGGTGAGAACTTGCTCCCACCTACTCTCTGCTGCCTCTCACGTTGGTGGGAGCTCAGGTGGATGCTGAGGGATAGGTACCATTCCTGGTGGGGTGTTCACACACACGCGCGCGCGCGCACACACACACACACACACACACACACACACACACACACGTTCCCAGGGGACTGGACCCAGTTGTCAGCAGTATGCCTTCACTCGCTGCTGGTGGATTTGTAAAGCTGGGAAAGCTGACCACAATACTCATGGATGAATGCTTTCTTTTCCCAGAGATCTTGCTGCCCGAAACTGCCTGGTAGGGGAGAACCACTTGGTGAAGGTGGCTGATTTCGGCCTGAGCAGATTGATGACAGGGGATACCTACACAGCCCACGCTGGAGCCAAGTTCCCGATCAAGTGGACGGCACCAGAAAGCCTGGCCTACAACAAGTTCTCCATCAAGTCTGACGTCTGGGGTAAGGGCTGCTGCTACTCTCAGTCCTCTCCTGCTAGGGTGGGTCCTCTTCTGTTCTCTCTCTCCTTGCCTTTTCTCAGCCTCTTTCTTGTTCCTTATTTTCCTTCATTACTTAGTTCTCTCTTATTTCCTCTTTCTTTCTCACTTTACAATCTTTACTCCTGTTTTCTCCAAAATGAAGTAAAAACCCATGTTTTCTTCCAAAATAATTCGGATTAACTTCTTTTCTCCTCTACTAACTTAGTGCCTTCATCTGAAGTGTGCTGCTTAGGTCTGTGGGGGCAGTTGGCCAACCCTGCAGACACCCAGGCTCTTCTGAGCCAGTATTTTTACTTTTGTTAAAGAACTTATTTTGACAGGTAGGAAGTATATACTGAGGAAGGCAGAGTTGCATCATGAGCCCCATGCATGCTCACCCACCTTTCCTGGCCATCAGCTCCTGGTACTCCTGTACCCTCTACCCCCCCCCCCAACCCTTATTATTTTGAAGCAAATTCCAGATAGCATATTATTTTATCCTTAAATATTTCAGTATGAGCTCTCAGAGATGTTTTTTTGTTGTTGTTGTTGTTTTTGTAACCACCCTTCTCCCCAGATTGACTAATTTCTGAGTATCACGATCTGGTCAGTGTTTATATTTCCAGTTGGGTCGTAAAAGTCATACCTTTATGACCTGAGTTGAGATCCAGGTGCTGCTCACACAAGGTGGGCGGTCAATGCACCCTCTGTGTCGTGTGGTCTGCAAGCTCCTGCCCTGTCTTTTCACTTCCCTTGCTGCCTATTGAAAAAAAAAAAAAAAAACTCCTCACTTGTCTCCCACACCATATGCCTGTGCTGTGATTTAGTACATTCCTCTATCTTCTGTACTCCCTAGTAGTGGGCAGGAGGTCCACAGCTGGAGTATATTCAGATTTGGCCTCTTTCAGCAGGACTGCTTCATGTGCTGTCGTGTGCTTTTTCATCAACAGCTACACTGGGCTTGATTTTCCCTCTCTTGTGTGATTTTAGCAGTTCCTGATACCCAGTGCCTAGATCACTGACTTACTAGGATTTGCCAGATGGTAATTCCCTAATTCTGTCACTTTTTATTCACTCATTAGCTTAGTACTTCTGTAAGAAGAAAACCCTCATCTACTGTTTAGTTACTCGGGGGTACAGTTCATTTAGGAAAGGTGGCATCGTTGTCTGCTTCCTTGCCGTTGCTTACCAGTGTTCATGAAAATGAGTCGGTTTTTTTAATACCCTCCAGTGTTGACCAAGTAAGGTTTTGGGTTTTTTTCTTTTGTGACATTATGATACATGTGTGTACATATGTGTACATACATGTACACACATACTCATGTATATACTCAAACATGTCATGTATGCCATTCAAACACGTGGGTGCATATAGATATGTTTTAATCCACTGTAGTTATTTTCCTTATTGATAGTCGGATTGTCTCTTTTTTGGCCAGTGGGAACTTCTAATTGCTCCTGGTTCTTTTGACAAGACCCTTGTAGTCTTTGATAGTGTCTATGCTGTCTGGAGCAATAATAAGATATTCCATGGTCATTCTCTGCCCTAGACCTGAATCACCAATTTCTCCCAAGAAGTCCTGGTCTCTTTAATGAGAGCTAGAATTTCAAGGCTATAATCTGGGCTTTTAGAACTTTCAAAGATTTCTTTTTTTTTTTAAAGATTTTATTTATTCATGAGAAACAGAGAGAGAGAGAGGGAGGGAGGGAGAGAGGGAGAGGGGCAGAGACACAGGCAGAGGGGATAGCAGGCTCCATGCAGGGAGCCTGATGTGGGACTCAATCCCAGGACTCCAGGATCATGCCCTGGGCCAAAGGCAGGCACTAAACCACTGAGCCACCCAGGGATCCCCCTCAAAGATTTCTTAAGGTTTTTATTTAAAGACATGAGTCAGGGAAGGGACAGAGGGAGAGGAAGAGAGAGAATCTCAAGCAGACTCCCCACTGAGCATGGAGTCCCATGTCGGGCTTGATCTCATGACCCTGAGATCATGACCTAAGTGGAAATCAAGAGTTGGATATTTAACTGAGCCACCCAGGCACCCCAATTTTATGTGATTTTTATGAAATGTTTAGAGTAGGAACATTGTAGAGACAACATTGTATACCAGAAGGGAGAGGTGTTCTGTCTTAGACACTTAGCTAGTTGATATCAGAGCTAGAAGTAGAAATGGCCTCCTGACTTCCAGGCCTTAGTTCCCTCCATCACAAATCCCAGCAAGGTGGTTAGATTACCTCAGGGACACTGGAGGGACCAATCAACCCAGTTTCTTCTCCCCTTCAGCTCATTTTGGATGGGGGGAGGCTATTAGCTGAATGTCTCATTTTGTCCTGGGCTATTGGTCATTAAGAGCCTGGTAGAATGTGCCTGGTTTGCAATGTCCACTGCATAGGTAACCAATTTTAAATGTAAAATAGTTAAGTTTCATACATCTTGAACCACCTTTCTCTTTCTTTTTACTCGTAGCATTTGGAGTCTTGCTTTGGGAAATTGCTACCTATGGCATGTCACCTTACCCAGGAATTGACCTGTCCCAGGTGTATGAGCTGCTAGAGAAGGACTATCGCATGGAGCGCCCAGAAGGCTGCCCAGAGAAGGTCTACGAACTCATGCGAGCATGTGAGCCTTCCACAGCCAGTTCTGAAACTTCTGTGTGGGCACGAGTATATTCCCCAAGAGAAATTGTGCTCTCCTTCCTGTCTTTATTCACATTCTTCAAAAGCATGCAATGTACAGTTCGGTGCATATTCACTCAGACTTTTTTCAGTGTCTATTTGTTGTTTATACATAGTATTTATGTGTGGGGGGTGTTTTTTTGTTTGTAATGCAAACATGGAATTGATGGATACCAAACTTGAATTTTTTATTAATAAAAACAAATTCCTGGGCCCTACTTCCAAACATTCTGCTGTAGTAGGTAAATGCTCCAGGTGTGTTTGTCTAGTTGGTTTAATTTTATGTATATTTATATATATAAACTCATTCCATCAACTTTTTTTGCACATAGCTGTATGACAGGCATATCTTTTGTGTCTGTATTTCAAAAAACCTCTCCCTCTCCCCACCTATTTTTTTATATAGCTGTTTAACTCCCCATTAAATGATTTATTCATTCATCCAGTCCCATTTTGGTGGACATTTGGTTGTTCTACATGTTTGTTTGACTTTTGCCATTATAAACAAAGCAAGGATGAACACCCTCATACATATATCTCCATGCATTATGCTGATATTTCTAAAAGTTGAACCGTTGGTTCAAAGGGCTATTTGTATTTTAAATTTTGATAGATTTTACCAAATTGTTTTCCAGGAAAGGTGGTATACCAATTTATACTCCCACCAGAAGTGTGGGAAAGTAACTACATCCTCACCAACACAGGGCTGCATCAGTCCTTAATCTTCATGTTAATCTTGGGGCACCCGGGTAGCTCAGTTGTTTAACCATCTGACTCTTGATCTCCACTCAGGTCTTGATCTCCAGGACATGAGTTCAAGTGTCGTATTGGGATCCACACTGGGCATGGAGCCTATTTTTTTTTTTTTTTAATTAATTAATTTATTTTTAAGATTTTATTTATTTATTCATGAGAGAGACAGAGACACAGGCAGAGGGAGAAGCAGGCCCCCCACAGAGAGCCTGATGTGGGACTCGATCCTGGGTCTCCAGGATCTGGCCCTGGGCTGAAGGCGGCGCTAAACGGCTGAGCCACCGGGCTGCCCTTTTTTTTTTTTTTTAAAGGTTTTATTTATTTATTCATGAGAGACACAGGCAGAGGGAGAAGCAGGCCCCCCGCAGGGAGCCCAACACAGGATTCGATCCTGTGTCTCCAGTATCACGCCCTGGGCTGAAGGCGGCGCTAAACCTCTGAGCCACCCTAGCTGCCTCCACAAGGAGCCTACTTAAAAAAAAAAATCCTCACGTTAATATTGTTTTAATTAACATTTCTTTATTGATGAGGATTTCAGACTTTGATAACCCGGAAGTAAGGGTAAAATAGAAGGCAAGCCATTTGACCAGAGTGGGGCTGGGGAAAAGATTTATAAATGTAGTTCTTGCTGTCACGTCTCTGGGGCTTTACAATCCATATTCCTGCCAATATCTAAAGCCTTTGTGAATTCTTAATGTCTGTAATAGGACACAGTGACATTTGTCACTTTAACTTGTCACAGCAAAAGATGGTTAGCAGGATTGGGGTACTTTTTTTTTTTTTAAGATTTGAGAGAGAGGATGCACACAAGTGGGGGGTGGAGGAGGGACAGAGAGTAGAGGGAGAAGCAGGCTCCCCTCTGAGCAGGGAGCCCAATGTGGGGCTGGATCCCAGGAACCTGGGGTCATAACCTGAGCCGAAGGCAGACAGTTAACCGACTAAGCCACCCACCCACCCCTCGGGTGCCTCTTTCATTACCAGACTTTCCTTGCTAGCCACCCCACTTATTAGCAGGGCCTCATGCATGGTGTGACTGGGTCTCATCCATCCAGGTTGGCAGTGGAATCCCTCTGACCGGCCCTCCTTTGCTGAAATCCACCAAGCCTTTGAAACAATGTTCCAGGAATCCAGCATATCAGATGGTAAAGTGCCCATTATTCCTGGGATTGCCTGCAGTAGAGTGAGAGGTTGGGATAGAAGGGAGAGCCGGGAAGGACTCCAGCCCTGGCCCTTTAGTTCACTTCCTGCTAGAAGAACCCAGGCCAGTGAGTCACCTGAGCAGAGGTGTTGAATGTGGAGTTGTCTTGCAGCCATGCACAATTCTAAAAAATACTGAGTGTGGTTTTCTCGGCCTGTTTCTCTTTTCTGTGACTGTGCACAGATGACCACTCTTATCTGAGGGGGAAAAAAAAGAATGCCAGCATATTAAACTGATACCTTTACTGATGGCTGTTGATTTTTGGTTTTGGTTTTGTTCTTAGAAGTGGAAAAGGAACTGGGGAAAAAAGGTGTACGAGGGGTTGCAAGTACTTTGCTGCAGGCCCCAGAGCTACCCACCAAGACAAGAACCTCCAGGAGAGCTGCAGAACATAAAGACCCCACTGATGTGCCTGAGACGCCCCACACCAAGGGCCCAGGAGAGACTGGTATGTCCCCCAGCCCCACCAGATACCCAAAGGAGGCTACACCCTCAGGCCAGTGTAAGCAGATGGGGAAGCGGTGAGTGCACCTGCACAGAAGGGCAGGCAAACTCCTTGTTAGTAATCCAGCTTTGAAAAAAGGAAGGTTCTCTCCCCACCACATCTGGCCTCTCCTTCTGGGAATCATCAGGAACCATTGGCTTCAGCGGTTAGTTTGGTCAGGTAGGCACAGGTGCTTATGAAACCGACTGAGAACAAACCCACCTTTTCATGTATTATTCACAACATTTGTGGCTGCTCTTGCAGGGCAGATAGAACAATAATAAATATTGAACCAAACGAAGAGCAGCTTGTTGTGAAAGCACTGATATGAAAAACTCACTGGAACTCAACGGAGCCAGGAAACGCCCGTGGCACAGAGCTGGTGTCCACATGTGGTCTCTGAAAGAAGAATCTCTTGGCTACTGTTCCCTAGATGAGTTGGGGAGGTGGGAGTGGTGCATGGGATTCCAAGGTGCTAGGAGGGGTAATCCCCGAAAACACTGACCTAGCTCCTCCTGTGTGCCATGGTCTCTTTGTTAGGCTGCTCTGAGGTATTGTTATTCTCTCCCCAGGACCCCGGAAATCTGGGTTCATGGAGGCTCCTCGGGGATGCTCTGATAGACCACAGATGAGTGGGTGGGAAGCCAGAATAATGAGATGTTTAGCCATCGCAGGATTACCAATTTTTTTTTTGTGTGTGCACCCATAATAGAAAAAAGTCACATGTGCAGACTATGTATACATACGTACTATTGCACAGACATGTGTATTATAAAACATACCAAAAATGTATACCTAGAAGATTTACATTAAGAAGTAAATCCAAATTATAGGGCTTCCTTTTATAGCCCCCTGGATCGTCTTGCTCACTCACTTTGGAGTCCATGGCATATAGTCTCCAGAAGCTCAGACCTTTGTCCTTCTGTTCGTTGTCATGATTTCAGGTAGTTGAGCAGTGGGGATGGGGAGAGGCCCCTGTGGGAACCTCAGGCTGATTAAAAGCCCAGTGATAAGCAATCATGTTCATTTATGCCCGTCAGTATTCATTTTGATACGTAATCTCATGGTGAGCCCAGAGCGTCAATTAGCTGTTCAGCACTGAAATAGAGCCGTGCATAATTCATTAGAATTTCGCGTTCTTCAACTTTTTCTCCTGGATTAAAGTTTTGGAGGTCCTCAGCTTCCCCTGAGTCAGGTGGCCTGCATGCTGTCTGATGTTCTGATAGATGCCCCATTGTACCTCTGCTCCGGGTGTAGACATGCCCTAGGCTGCTCTGGGTGCTGATAGAAAACTACTCTCCTCACAGCTGCCCTCTGAGGGAGAAGTCTATCATTCACTAAGCCGGGAGCTTGGCAACACCAGAAAGATTTCTTAGGAGCTATTATTCATACATAAAGAATGCCCATTTAAAAATTTGTAAAGGTCACTCTTTCTTGTTTGCCAAGCATAATAGCCTATTGTCACTGTGGTGCACAACCCCTTCCCTTTGGACCTTACCTCCTAGGAATCTCAATTGGCAGGCCCGAAAGGCACAGGGCCTGACCCTTTGCTCAGCCCTGTGGTGGTTTTTACACTCCAGATAGTGGTATTGGAGGGCTCTGTGCTGTCAAGGAAGCCTCAGTACAGGGATGAGGGGCTGGGTTGCCCAGGCTTTCTGTGCTGCTGTCCTGTACCTTTCCTAGAAGTATTAACAGTCCGTGAGAAATTATGTACTGATAGCTGGGACAAACGCTGTATGCTCACTGCATGACGTTCACACAATGCTATGGGTAGGTGGTGGTCTCCGGTTCATAGATGAGAGAGCTGAGGACACTCACAGGCCACAGTTGGGAGTGGCAGAGCTGGTGCTTACAGGTAGGCCTGCCAGAGCCCTGACCCTGGGCTGCTCCTCTGTAGAGGACAGGGGCCAGCCCCAGGTTCCCCCCACAAAGGAGCCTTTGGTCTGGAGATGTTAAAAGTCTTCCCATTGTGTTTCAGATCCTCTGGATCACGAGCCTCCTGTGTCTCCACTGCTCCCTCGAAAAGAACGGGGTCCCCAAGACAGCAGCCTAAATGAAGATGAGCGCCTTCTCCCCAAAGACAAAAAGACCAACTTGTTCAGTGCCTTGATCAAAAAGAAGAAGAAAACGGCCCCAACACCCCCAAAACGCAGCAGCTCCTTCCGGGAGATGGACGGCCAGCCCGAGCGCAAGGCAGCCGTTGAGGAGGAGGGCCGAGAAACCAGCAATGGGGTGCCAGCCCTCACCACCCTGGACGCAGCCGAGCCAGCCAAGTCCCCAAAGCCCAGCAGCGGGGCGGGTGTCCCGAATGGAGCCTTCCGGGAGTCGGGGGGACCAGGCTTCCGGTCTCCCCACCTGTGGAAAAAGTCCAGTACACTGACCAGTAGCCGCCTGACCGCCAATGAGGAGGAGAGTGGCGGCAGCTCCAGCAAGCGCTTCCTGAGGTCCTGCTCGGCCTCATGTGTGCCCCACGGGGCCAAGGACACAGAGTGGAGGTCTGTCACGCTGCCTCGGGATCTGCAGTCCACAGGGAGGCAGTTCGACTCGTCCACATTTGGAGGGCACAAGAGCGAGAAGCCAGCTCTGCCTCGGAAACGGGCGAGTGAGAATAGGTCTGACCAGGTGACCAGAGGCACAGTGACCCCCCCACCCCGGCTGGTGAAAAAGACTGAGGATGCAGCAGATGAGGTCTTTCGAGACATGGGGGAGTCCAGTCCAGGCTCCAGCCCTCCCAGTCTGACTCCAAAACTCCTCCGCAAGCAGGTGTCGGGGGCTCCTTCCTCCAGCCTTCCCCACAAAGACGAGGCCGGGAAGTCCAGTGCCTTGGGGACCCCTACCACAGCTGAGCTGGGGACCCCTGCCAGCAGAGGAGGGCCAGGGATGTCCGGAGGGGCCGGCAAGGCTCCCGCAGAGGAGCCCAGAGCCAGGAGGCACAAGCCCTCCTCCGAGTCCCCAGGGAGAGACAAGGGGAAACTGTCCAAGCTCAAACCTGTCCCACCGCCCCCACTACCAGCTTCCATTGGGAAAGCCGGGAAGCCTTCTCAGAGCCTGAGCCAGGAAGCAGCTGGGGAGGCCAGCACTGGCGGGAAAGCCAAAGCCGCAGCAGTGGTTGTGGATGCTGTGAACAGTGACACCGTCAAGCCTGGTCTGCTGGGAGAAGGCGTCAAAAAGCCCGTGCTCC
The DNA here is from genome assembly GCF_053574225.1 of Canis aureus. Classification (NCBI taxonomy): domain Eukaryota; kingdom Metazoa; phylum Chordata; class Mammalia; order Carnivora; family Canidae; genus Canis; species Canis aureus. The sequence continues at coordinate 7,979,432 of NC_135626.1, forward strand.
CATCCATGCCAAAGCCGCAGTCGTCCGGCAAGCCGGCGGGGACCCCAGCCAGCCCGGCTTCCGCCCCTTCCACGCTGTCATCCGCATCCTCTGCCCTGGCTGTGGACCAACCAGCCTCCACTGCCTTCATCCCTCTCATATCAACCCGTGTGTCTCTTCGTAAAACCCGCCAGCCTCCTGAGCGGATCGCCAGTGGCACCATCACCAAGGGTGTGGTCCTGGATGGCACGGAGGCTCTGTGCCTCGCCATCTCTAAGAACTCCGAGCAGATGGCCAGCCACAGCGCTGTACTTGAAGCCGGCAAGAATCTCTACACATTCTGTGTGAGCTACGTGGATTCTATCCAGCAAATGAGGAACAAATTCGCCTTCCGTGAGGCCATCAACAAACTGGAGAATAATCTCCGGGAACTTCAGATCTGCCCGGCGACAGCAGGGAGTGGCCCGGCGGCCACTCAGGACTTCAGCAAACTCCTCAGCTCCGTGAAGGAGATCAGTGACATCGTGCAGAGGTAGCAGAAGCCAGGCATCAGGCCAGCTGGAGCCGCCTACAGTGTGTGAGGCTGCCCCATGCCTGCCACAGTGGCTGACACAGACCAGAGAGTTGGGACGTTGGCCGGGGAGCTCCATGTGAAAGGAGCTGAGAGGGTCACTGTGGAGCACAGCCCTACTACCTAACATTTTGCGCCAGCTGTTTTTCTGCACTTTTCCTGTCCCCAGCCCAGGCTCCCTGAACCACCTCTGTCCTGAGTTCTATCTGTGGGGTTCCTGCTCTGTGGACTCCAGTTGGCCCGCCAGCCTCTTCCCCATGCCGTGCTCCAGAACTGAGCTCTTCAGGCCAGGTGGGAAAGCGGATGAGCATTTCCTTTTCTCTCTTGTTTCCAGAGGCCTTCTTCTGGCCATGCCATCTCCTCCACTTCCCCCCAAGAGCGAGTGCCCTGCACAGGAGCCTTGTCATCAAGGCCTAGGAACTATCCCTTCCACTTACCGCATGGAGGCAGCCTGCACTCCTCTTCTGGTGCCTCCTGCACTGAAGACATGTTTCCAGAACTATATCCTGGGAAATGCTGTCACTCTGCCTTCCATTGCTGCCGGGGGCTGGTGCCCTCACACTTCCTCATATGAAGGACAGCTCTTGATTTGGGGGTTAAAACAGGGTGCTAAAACCAACCAGCCTTTGGGTCCTAGGACAGGTAGGGGAGCTGAAGAGGCCTTTGGGGTGGGAGGTTGTCCTTGTTATCTGTTCTTTCAGCTCCTTGCTGTCTTGTGACATGCACTGCTCATCCTGGATAGAAAGCTTGAGTCTTAAGGGTAGGAGGGGTTGCAGTCAAAGAACAGGGGAGTTGGAGGGGGGGTGCTCCCTGGGTGAACAGCTGGTGGCCTAGGGCTGGGCCTAGGACAGATCTGCCACGGGCCCAGGTCACCTTCCTTTCAGATTTCCAGGTACTCAGAAAAGCCACTTGGTCTTGATTTCTGACCGACCTCCTCCTCCTCCCTTGCACTCCTCTGAGACAGAGTAGATTGATGCAAAACTCTTTCCTGTGTGACAAGCCAGTCCTTAGTTTTCTGGAGTTCTTGAAGCATTTCATGGCTCCGCCCTCAGCCCAGCCACCCTCGGTACAGTAGGACCTGCCATCTGCCACCAGAGCACGGGAGGATGAGGACTGTGGATCCAAAGCCTCAGCCACTGTTGGCCGTGCACTAAGGGGCAGACGTCCTATTAAATGACCGTGAGCAGCATGGAGTCCCCTGTTTCTGTTGGGGTTATCAGGGATGAAGAAGACCATAATCAAGTGAAGCTCCAGAAAGTGTCTCAAAGAGCAGGCATTGGTCTCTCCCCAGGCGGCCCCGGACCATCTTGACCTTGACCTAGAGCAGCTACTGAAGAGCAGACAGGCACCTTCCTGGGCCTCATGCCAAGCCTGGGAGCAGCCCTTGGAGAAACCAAGACAACCACCTTCCACCCCCACACCTTCTCATGCCATGACCGCACACGGGCCCCGTTTTTAATGCTCCTTGCCTAAACTTGTATTTTGTTTCTCTGGTAGAGATGGTTTCCTCTGGATCAATTTACGCTGTCCTCACAGTGCATCACCTCTTCCCCCCCCCCCCCCCGCCCCCCCAGGCTGCTTGTGTTAGGCAGACTGAGGGAGGTGCTCAAACATCACCAGCGGCCTTGCAGACAAAGTAAAACAGACCCCACCCAGGTTCCCACCAACTGCCCTTCTATGAGGTACTGGTTTCTCTCTGTTCACATGATGTGCCACTATATTTTGCATTTATATCTTGGTATTACACTCTTTTGTAGACTTGCTCTTTTATAAATGACATGTAAATAGTTTTCCACTATTCTCCCTTCTCAACTATGGGGCCTTTTTTTTTTTTTTTTTTTTTTTGGTCCAGTACATTTTTTTTTCTGTATATGACTCTGTTTTTTGAATCCACATCTCTCCGTAGTATTTTTTAAATAAATGTTTACAACATTAAGAACTCGGGCAGATTGCTTTGGTCTATAATTTTACCCTGTTGTTCAGAGCCGTGGCATTCATTTGGGGAGGTGAGGGTCCTTGTTTCCCCGAAGGGGGACCAGTAGCCCCATGGTGGGTTTTACAGGATGGAACAGTGGCAAAATTATAGCATAAAACCAACATCCCACCTCTTCCTTGGTCTTCCAGAAGACCTGGTCTGGCCTTGGGTCCTTCTTGTGCCCTTGACACTGATTTGCCAGCAGCCCTGGGAGTGAGTGGGCTTTGCCACCGCAGGGCCCACGCCTGGTGTTGGGAAGGAAGAGGAGTCCAGGTGCTGTGCTACCTGTCAGGCTATCACAGCATCAATGAAATGGGGAGGAAGGATGGCCTGGATGCCACTGGCTGGAAGCACCAGTCCGTGCACAGGTGTGCTCTTTCCCTACACCTGGGAACCCATCCTGGCACCCTCTGCCCCGGTGCCCGAAGTGCCCCTCTCTCACTGTGGTCCACACGCCCTGTGCCTTGTCTCTCTATGTACGTGAGGAGGGGCAGGGTGATGGAAATGCCACCCTGTGGACTGTGGCCTCTCCCAGCCCCCTACCAAGGGGACCGAGGGAGGTGTGTGCGGCTGTTTCCCCATCTGGGCCTCCATTTAGTGCCAGCTGACAGCTTGGAAAGTGGAAGTCAGGGAAGTAAGTAGTGCTCTCTGATAATGATACTTATTAAGCCACAGACTTGTCAGGAGATACAGATCCTGCTCACCAAAGCATGGTGAGGAGCACGGTTCAGTGGAAACTCAGCAGAGGCTGTGCTGCACGTCAGGTGGTGAAGGTGAGGACGCTGAGCTGAGGCAGGGGCTGGTGGACCACGGAGTGGGCTCACACTGAGGGGCTGCAAGATCTCCCTCATTTCCTGGAGGCAGGAATGGAGGCCCAGGTTGAATGATGACTGGACACCATATCTCCTAGGTTGCCAGAGGGAGTTTCCTTGAGTGACAACTCTTCAGTCAAGAAGATGCAGTGACTATAGCGACAGCCACAATCAATGGCTGCTCCCTTCGTGCCATTCAAGGGTCCTCACAGCAGCCTCTTAGAGCACATTATCCTGTTTTCTCAATGCCCAGCAGTGAGCTACCAGCTAGTCACGGTTCACACGTGGTGTCCTGTACCAGTCCCCGTGGTGGCTGTGCCAGTGGGCAATACAGGTCTTGCAAATGAGAATCTTGTGTCACCTAAGCTTCAGAAGCTTCCTTGGGTCTGGCCATCCGGGAACAGTGGTTCTTAACCTTTTTTGGGTCACAGAACCCCTTGAGAACTTAATGTACCTGGATCTTGCCATAGGAGAATGCACACACGTGCACACACAGTTTTCAGATCACCTTCAAGGCCCACCCTCGAGGTCCAGAACCAGAGAGTGGGGTCAAGCCCTCCAGAAGAGCCAGCAGCTACTGTTGACGTCAGACCACAGTACAAACCTTGATGTCCAAATGTGAAAGGGCAGTCACTTAACAGAGCCTCAGGCTGAAAATGGTCCTGATGCCATCGGCAGAGAGGAGCCCTACATCGTGATGTGTTCACAGTGGGGTATTATGGAGCAGTTGGAGACAGACAAATTTGGCCACAACACAGTATGCACAAGTCTCGCAAAGGTAACATTGAGCAGAAGTAGCCAGTTTTGCTAGAAGCTTCTGTTTATTTAAAGTGGCACGACTAGTCTGTGGTTTGGTGTTAGAAGGACGGAGGGCCATGCCTGGTTGGAGTGCAGGGGAGCTTAGGGGGCAGATAATGCTCTGTTTCTTAGTCTGGGTCCTGCTGGCTAATGGGTATGTCACTTGGGGACAGTTTATTGAACTGTACACTCAGAATTGGAGCACATTCTCCCATGTCTGTGCGATTTTACTTGAGAGTTTTGGTTTAGTTTTGTTTTTTAAGATTTTATTAGCACAAGTGGAGGGAGGTACAAAGGGAGAGGGAGAAGCAAACTTCTGGCTGAACAGGGACCCCAGGGACCCCAGTCCCAGGACCCTGGCATGACCTGAGCCAAAGGCAGATGCTTAAACCACGGAGCCACACAGGCACTCCTCAGTGAGAATTTTCTTAAAATTACACAGTTCACATGTGAGCATTTCCAGCTACTCTACAGATGTGCTCTGCATGACCACGTAAAACCCTCTCACTGTTTTTTTCGTAAGTTCTGTCTCTGTCCGCATTTGATATGAGAGGAAGTAGAGTCTCAGAGATGTGAAGCAGCTTGCCCAAGGTCATACAGCACGTGCCACTGTACACCCTACTCTGCCGGACTACGCTGACCATGCAGATGGCCCCAGCATAACCAGCAGAGATCTGAGCTCCAGAGTCAGGCTCCTCCCTCTATCATGGAGTAGAAGAAGTCAAGAACTACAGCTAGCCCAGCATCTTCTGTATCAGGATGTGTTGTAGGAGGCATTCCCAAATTGATCCTGGGGCAGAAGGCATCAGGTGGGACAAGGCTGACCAACCGCAGTGTCTTTGTCAATGCCTGCCCTCATCCCTGATGGCTTCCTAACATCTAGCGGGGCCCCAGCTCCCGCTTGGAGGGTAACAGCATCTTTTCTGAGTGGGGTCCCCAGTGGACTCAGTCATGCATTGACTCTGGCCCTGGGGCAAGTGAGGACAAGGTGGCTTCTTGTTAACTACGGCAGCTGCCGGATGGCCCACTGTCCCACGAGCCTCTTCTTTTCTTAAACATTTTTGTTAATATTTCAAAAGGAAAAGGTAGACAAAATATTCCCTACCCAGTTTAATAGCTAAATGCTTTTAGATCTGCACTCCAAGATGAAGGCTCTTTTTTTGTGCCTTGTATAAACAATGAAAGGATGCAGACAGCTAGCTCTCAGGTGCCTGGGCTAGAGGAGACAGCACCACCACACCAGGTGGAGCTTAATCTCTGCTTGCAAAGTAAATGTTTTCCGAAGAGCCTCACCTTCACTAATCTAGAGAGTGATCTTCCCCACTAAGGAGGCCGCAGGGGTGGCGTGAGAGGCCCCCAAACCTGGAGCGAGCCTCCCTTGGGTAGAGTGAGGGGTGGGGGTTAAAGAGAGATAGCCAGATACCACGGGAGTGGATTTAACAGAGCAATGCCCTTAACGGTTTGATCGTTTGGATTTTCAGGGTTATTGAGTTCCAGTGTACAAGCAACTGGAAGGAATAACTTTGTTGTTGATTGCCATTGAATGATGAAAGCCTAATGACAGGATATCCAAGCCTCTGAAGGCCCTCCCCCTCTCCTTTCTCTATCTCTGACTTCTCTGAGGTTAATCTCATCCTACGAAATTAAAAACCAGCCAGTATATTCCCATAGTGTGTATAAACACATGCAGGAGTTATCTCAGCCTCGGTGACCTCCCAAGTTCTTGTAGTTAGTGACCATAGAGGCTGCTCCTGTTATTCTAAGAATAGAAATTGGCAAGTAAGGGGCACCAGGGGACCTTGCTGTGGGGCATCCATCTGCCTTTGGCCTTTGGTCTGTGCTGTCTCACCTGGTGTTTCACCAGCATGTTCTCTGGCTTCTCTGTATATGAGCAAAGGGAGGAGTGACCAGCTTGCTGCCCAGCCCCCTACTACCCCGCAAAGTGGAAATGAAAACAGACTGGGGTGAGACCCTGGGCTGGAATTGCACTTCCTTCACCTGGCCACCCTGTGATGTCTGTGATGTCTGTCCTCAGCTCCGGAGCTGTCCTTTATGGACATACTAGGACTCATTTTCTTGAAGTTTGCCCTCTGTGGCTTGAGGGCTGAGTGTTTGCTTCTTTTACCAACAGACGAAGACCCTGGTATGTGTTCCATCCCCGTCAGTCTGTCAGGTTAGCAGGACTTCCACTTCTCTGGAAGTGAAGGCCCCTCTCCTGGCGGGGCCCATGTGCCCAAATGTAGGGGAGAAGCAGTGAGGAGCTCCAGGAGAAAGCAGCTCGCTTTCACGTAAGGTGATGTTCTGATTCCTGTCTTCCTGGCCCATCCTACCACCCAATTTCCACACCCCCAGTCAGCTTGGCTCTTTGGTGGTTCAGATCTGTCACCCCTTAATAAAGTGGCTTTCTGGCTGCCGGGGATTGAGAGCTGCTACCGGGGAATGTAAGTCACTAATAGAATGGAAAACACTGTGAAATGCTCCGAGGTGCCAAGCTGGGCCCAACCCAGTGTGGTTCTAAAAGGCTAATAAAAATCCACCAATTAATTGTGACAGCTCAATGGAAAATTATTCAATTGTGAACAGGGCCAAGCAGCAGCTCGAAAGGAGGAGGGGAGATGTTGCCATAGTAACATCAATCTAAGTTCTCAGCGGTCGAAGCCAGCCTGGGAGTGAGCAGCATTAGCCTGCCGCATCTGACACGGGATGGGATGCAGGACACAGCAGAGCAGCGTTTGAAAGAGATGCTCTGCCTCGCCCTGGGCCTGTGGCCACTACTCCAGGCTGAGCGCTGGCCTCCCCTGGGGTAGAGAAGTTGTTTGCAGAATGCTCTTTGCTTTGAGAAAACTGGGGAAGGAGCAGTCAAGCACAGGAGGAAAATACACCCCATGTTGTGTTTCCCTCTACCTTTGACCATCGGTATTTTACCAACTGCCAATTAAGGGGCTGCTGGGACAGGTGTGGATGCAGGCAGCACGATTTCCATCTCCCCAGAGTTAAGGCCCTCACTGCTCGGAGAAACCAGACTCCGAGGGGACAGAGGACCCGTAGGCAAGAGTCAGGTGAGCTTTCCATTATGGTTTTCAGTTGCAACTTTTATTTCAAAAGAGGCACACAACACATTCATATTCTGAACATTTGAAATGCAACCTTGCTCAAGCAAAAACGTATTCCTTCCTTGTTCATCTCCCACTAGACCCTTGGCTTGGTAAATAAACACTGTACCACCGAGGACAGTTATCAGAAGGGAATGGGCAGCCAGTTCCGAACAGTCTCCACACCACAGCGGGGTTTTCTTGCTAGAGGGATCTTGTGTTAATGGGGTGGAGAACAAGATTTTTTTTTTTAACTTTCAGAACCATACTCTCTACCCAGTGGGGTGTACTCACTGAGAGCTGCACTTCGGATGTCAGCTACAGGCATTCTTATGGAGACTGTCAAAACTTTACTCTGCTGTCATCATCAGCCCACCTCGCTTCAGCTCAGAGCAGCACAGCCAGCCCTGCCTGTTCATTGGCTGCCGGGCCAGGGGACTGCTCAGAGCTGGGCCACCAGGGAAGGGGGCTGGAACAGCTACAGTAGGGCAGTGCTTTCTTCTTCACCAGGATACAGCTGGCTTTAGGTCACCTCCTTTTTGACACCATCCAGGTCTTTGCCTCGGCCAAGTTGGAAGTCAAAAGCAAGCACCCACCTAAGTGATCCTACTGCTAAGAATTCATTGTAATAATCCCCATGCCTTTATAGTGTCCCCGTCTTTCAGGCTCAAGGAGAAGACAGGAGCGGGAGTGGCAGCAGGAAGGGTCCACGGACGCCCTGGTCCCTCACCGGCGGCCGAAGCGGAAGCTGAAGCCACCCTTCTTCCTGCTGTAACTGCTGAGCTCCTCAGCCAAGGTCCCCAGCGGGCCGTGGGCCTTCTCACCATCTGCCGGGAGGAAGCCAGTCGCCTCGCTGCCGTCGTCCTGCCTCCCGAACCGGAACCTGAAGCCAGCACGCTGCCGGCCCGACATCTGCAGTTCCTTGGCCGTGACAAGCAGCCCATGTGGGTGTGGTGCTCTCAGCCACCGGGAGGAGCCCCGCGGGAGGGGGGCGCGGTGCCCCCCGGGCAGGTTGGCCCAGCTCATCTCGCCTCCGACACCACTCATGGCTGCCACGGGCTCTTCTCTGTCCAGTAGAGGAAAGCAGGCACCCAGTGGCAGGAGGACAAGGCACGACAGGGACCGAGGGCTTATCATCTGGCTCAGAGGAAAGAGAAGAAGTTACAGGCTGTACACATGGGCCTTGCACGACAAGTTGTCAACAGTGCTTCCCAGGGCCTGGGCAGCCCTGAAAGGCTGGTGGCTCAGCTGAGCCCAACTTGCAAACAGCTTGAGGAAGTGTCACTATGCGGGTGGATCAGGCCTTTATTTTCTTAGCAGGCTCAGGAGCTGATTGAGCCAATTAGGCTGATTCTCCTCTCCGGCAGTCCCCTGGATCTGACGGCCTTGGCAGCTTAGCATTCAGATACCCCCGCTGCTGGGACGGCTCACAGCCATGCACCAGCAGCCCCCCTGAGTGCTGTGCAAATTCAGGCTCGTTCTTTTATTATAATTATTGACTCTTGGGCCATATCGTCTCAGAGCCACAGGGTAGAAAATTCATAGCATCAATCTCAGTTTTCAACCTGATAGTCTAGCTAAGCTGTATAGCTGGGACACCCAGCTAACGTCTCTTTAACATGGAAACGAGTTGCTCCCGGAAGCAGGACACAGATTTGATGTTCCTGGCCTAACTCAAACACTCAGCTGTGGAGGAGCATGTGGACATGCCTGGGCTGTTGATGAGCCCTACAGAGCACCGTCTGTGTGCGTGGCTGCACGTCCCCTTCACAACAAGCTTAATTTTTAGGCCCTGTTAGTCCCATGTTTTCAGGCAAAAAGACTGTCAGGCAGGCTAGGAGGTGGTGCCTAGGCCACACAGCTGGCAGGTGGAGGCCCCGAGATCCATGACTCTAATGGCCACACAGCTGCTTGGTTTGCCAAGCCTGTGGGTAGTGCTTCCTGGCCATGTCTGGTACCGTCCTCACAGGCCTCCCGCAGGAGGGTCCTACCCCTTTTATGGAGGGTGGCATGCTCAAACAGGTGACTCACCCAAGATCTCAACAGCGTTACAAGCGACAGAGCTGGGGATACAAGCCCAGGTCTAAGTGACTCAGAATTGCTACTCTACCCCATGGAGGTCCGGGCTGGGCGGGGACTTGAAACAGAAATAGAGCTTCCCAAAATGCCCCTGCTTCAGCAATAGTTGCTCATTCCCTCTTAAAGGAAGCCTTTTTGGTAATGACCATGGTGAGCTGGAGCCAGCTATTCCTCTGAGGAGTAGAACTGAGACTAGAAGAAAGAGCTAGTTCTGGAGAAGAAGCATGGGCTCCCCAGTGCTCTTTCCAGAAATGGCTCCCTTGAAGACATTTCAAAGTGAACTCAGCCAGAAGGCTTTAAAAAATGATAAAAGCAGCCCTTCTCTCTACCCAAATCCAGCCCTCCTAACTTCCATCATCACATCCCCCGGGGCTGGAGCCAAGTCTGGCCTGTGTCAGGGAAGCCTCTCCGTCGGGGCCTGGGTGGAGGGGAGGGCTTTCCACCTGGTAGACAACTCCACTTGGGGATGGCCTCTGCGTCTGGAGAAAGGGCGGATTGATGCATAGAAGGAAGTGGCTCCTATCCCTTTTTGGGGGGTCGTGGACCTCTTCAAAAACATGGTGGAAGCTTGGGACACACACCACCAAAAATTGGGCCCCAGCATAAGTCACAGCTTCAGGCCCCCGTGTTCAGGACAAGGCAGGGGAGGCACATAGTGGGAAAGCTGAGTCGTCGAACCAGCTGTGGCCAATCTGGCCTGTAAGAGGAGGTGCTGGTCTCCACCCGCCCGGGGCCTAGCCACCCCCTGACCTGGCCCCGGGCCCCAGTGAGCAGGGCTCCTGCCAGGGATGGAGCGGTGGTACTCACTGTGCTGCGGGTCTGCTCCCCAGGAAGGCTGCTGGGCAGGGTGCCTCTGCCTGGGAGGTGTGGCTCCTGGCTTCTCCTGCCTTATATCCTACCCCCCCCAACCCCACCCCCCCACCCACCCCCACCCCCGTGAACTTGCTGCTCTGAGGTCTGATTGCTGCACATTCCTGACCCTGAGATTCCATTGGGGACGCTGGTGGTGAAGGACTTTATCACTGCGTTGATGAAAGACCCAGTGCAAACAGGATGTGGTCTGATGAGAGGAGTGGAGGGGGCTGCCCTTTGCCCAGAGGCCCGCCTCGGGTGGAGGAGACTGGGTGGCATCATTAACTATAAATCTCGGGCACAGCCCCTCAGGCCCCCTGGAAGAGGCGTGGAGGGCACACCCACCCTTGATCCTAGCGGTCCCACCTTTGTCGGGTCTGCCTTACACTTAAGGTGTCCCCACCTCCTCCCCTCCCACCCCTCCCACCCACCTCCACCCCCGCAACATCCCACCAGCGCAGCTGTCCCGTGGGCGCAGGAAGTCAGACCTGTGAGGCCAACAATTGCCCCTCCCTCCCTCCCTCCCTCCCTCTGGTTAGGCAACAAGTAGGCCAGGTGCCATGGTTCGTGGCTCGCCAGTTCCCAAGCGGGGCAGCAGGAGGGCTGCTAACCACGACAGGGCCTGTGGCAGGGGTTCGGAGCCCACTGCCTGGCCCAGCCCCTCTCCAGCTGTATCCCCTGGACCACGGTCGACGTGTTCCTTAGAAGGGAAGCTTGAGGTTCCCGCCACCATAACCCCAGTGCTGGCCTCGGTGCCTGATGCCCATTTGGGAAAGGAAGGACAAATGTTTTCCAAACTCGCTGATGCTCCCCTGGGTGGCTGACAGTGCCTCCTCGCTTTCTGGACCTCAGCTGAGAGGGCTCACAGCGACGGATCCCGGAGAGGAGGCTGTTGGCCCCGTGTGGGACCTGCCGAGGGCAGGGGGAGGGCTGTCATGGTCACAGCTCCAGCTCTTCCCACAGCTGGCACCCACAGAGGAGGACACCAGCAGTCGTCACTCCCAGGGGCTTTCTCCCCAGGAGAGCTCACCGGTGGGCTTGGGGAGCATCACGTGCTGTCACCTGTACTTCGTGCCCACAGTGGAGTATGGAGCTGGAGGGGCAGTGCTGTGGGCCCACCTGTTCCACACGATCCCCTCTGGTCCAGGCATGGCCACTGACTGGGCACCTTGCTCACCTCTCAGGGAGCTCACCCCGTGGTGGTTCACTCTGCCTGCCCCGTGATCACAGGGCGACCCTGGGGGCTGCTCCAGGTATGAGGTCTGCACGGCTGAGCCAGGGTGAGGTTCCCAGTTGGGCAGAGTGCACTGCACAGTACTCTCCCAACACTAGCCAAGGTGCGAGGCAGGTGCCCGGCATGGGGGTAGGCATCTATGTGGGTGCCAGCGCTTGGGCTGGCCCAGCCTGCAGCCCCAGGAGCCCCTTCGCCTGCCTCTGCTGTGCTCCCATCCCGCTGCTCTGTATCTGAGGAGCATCTGCAGGACACCAGCCTGGACAGGTCCCTGGCCACTACTTCTTGCTCGGCCTAGATTTTCCCTCCACTGACAGCGAGCTGGGCAGTGAGGGGAGCAGGTGCCTGGTGAGGCTGCAGCTGCCCGTTGCCATTCAGGGGGAACCGCTCAGGTGAGGCTGGGGATGAAGCACAGAGGCATTGCCCCAGTCTCCGGGGCCCTTGCCCACCTGTCAGGTAGGTGCTGGGGGTGTGGAGAATCACCCCACCATCACACAGGAATAGAAGTGGCCTCATGGGCACTTCCTCGCCCCCGTAGACCTGAGGAAGGGGCTAGAACATATACCCCCTACAGGGGGAGGGTGGAGACTGAGGCTCAGAGGCTCAGAGCACTTGGCTGTGCAGGACAGGCCCAGCCCCCACCCTGCACCCTCTCCAGCCCCGTCTGTGCAGGAAACCTGGGCTCCCCTTAGTCTTGTCTGGAGAGAACAGGGTCAAGAAACGGCAGTGTGGATTGACTTTGGGCCTCTCCATGGGCGGGAGTGGGGAGAGGGAGCACCACGCGCCAACCAGAGCAGGTGCAGGGCCAGCTTCGTCCATCGGGTAGGGGCTGCACTGAGGGGCTGGGGTGTGTGCGCGTGTGACAGGGAGGTGCAGGGTCATGTTATTGCCCTAGTTAGTGCTGGTGACGCTGGTGACACTGGTGCTGGTCAATGATGCTGTGGGGCCTGCAGTGGGCCGGCCACTCATACTGTGAGGCCTCGGGCCAGATGCCCTGCCCTCTCTAGGCCTCAGGTCCCTGGGTGTCAAATGGAAGGTTCTGGTGCCTGAACTGAGCTCTGTGAAATTTCTCAGGGACAGCCGTGGAGAATAGAGAGGGCAGAGGTCCAACCCCAAAGGCCACCCCATCCTGCCGGAGGAAAGCTCCCCTTGGCTGTTCAACACACTGAGCTCCTAGAAAAGCTTCCTCTGTGAGAATCACCACTGATCCAGGTCCTGCTCAGAACTGGCACCAACGGCTCTGAGAAGAGGCCACCGACAGTCCAGAGTGTTGGGGCTTGGACTTGGGGTGGGGGCAGGCCTGGGGGTGAGTAGCCCACAGATTCCCAGCCCCGAGCCCCCTGTTCCCAGGTCGGAGTGCCTGGAGTCAAGTCTGCTGCTGGATTTGGTACCATCCTTCCCAACTCCTGGGCCCCCACCAGGACGCCCCAGAGCAGCTGACCTAAAAGATTCTTGTTATTTTTAAAAAAGAGTTATTTAGAGAGAGAGCATGTGCGCAGGGGGAGGAGCAGTGGGAGAGGGCGAATCTCAAGCAGATTCTGCACCCAGCACGGGCGTAGAATTCTACACTCTGAGGTCACGACCTGAGCTGAAACCGAGTCAGATGCTCAACCAAGCCACCCAGGCACCTCCAAAAGAGTGTTTGTAAGTGTACTTCCTGGGCTCCCTCTAGGGAACGAGAAGTGGGAGAGGTGATACCTCTGGGTGCCCAGAGCTGCGGATGGGCCGGCTCCAGGCTGTGGGAAGGTCAGGGATGGCTCCAGCTGTGCGGGTCAGAGAGCAGGAGGGTCCATTCAGGCTCAGCTCCCCACAGCAGGGTCAGGGTGAACGGGGAAGGGGCTCCAGGGGGGTCCAGCCTTCTCACACTGAGTGAGGTTCCCTGGGAAACGGCCCCAAGACATTGGTCCTGGGATGCCCAAGCAGACCGGCAGCCTGAGCTCCTCGACTCACCCCTGCCCTCGCTGCTCTGCACGGGGCTGTGGCTTTGCAAGGGTGGCACCTGCTGGCTGTGTTAAGCCCAGGCTCCCGGTGGGGCTCTTGGACTTCTCCCCAACCACCTTGCAGGCATATGCAAGTACGCGGAACTGGGCTCCCCCAAGTGCTCAGCCATGCCCCAGTGGCCTTGGGGCAGTCACTTTCTGAGCCTCGGTTTCTCCCCCCAGCCTCGGACAGCAGGGGTGCTCACATCATGGCAGGGGTTGGGAGCTACTGGGCGAAAGGTGGGTCTGGTATGGCACCACTCAATCCGTGTTGGCCGCCCCTGGTGCTCAGGAGAGCCCAGACGGAGCCCTCTGCGTACGCACATACCCATCAGAGCCCTGGCAGTGCTGCCCGAGCCCTCCTGCCGTGGGCAGCCTCTTCCTGGGCTGTGGTATGCGCGGTTTGTGGCTGAAATGCAAGCCCCCCGTCAGCTGTCGAAACCTCTACACGACTGAGTCCACAGACTCTTTCCAGTTGGCCCAACGAGCTAAGGCAGAGTGGCTTCCTGCCAGGGACACACTCTGGGGAAGGCCTGGTGGCCGCAGGAGGGAGCCAAGTGGGGCAGAGCCCCCACCCGGGGCAGGTGTGGCCCGTGGTGGCCACGATGACCTCAGTGGCTTCCCAGGGCCGGGCTCAGGAGTCGCCTTGCCAGATGTCCCTGTGGGCCCGAGAGCGAGCTTTGGAGCAGGCAGGACGGCATGCCTCTGGGCTGGGGACACTGGTGGGACGTGGCGTGCTGTGACCAGTCTGGAAGGCCCCGGCCGCCGGGGCAGAGACCTGCGTCTGCCACGTGGCTGGGCACACAGACGCCCCCTGCAGCCGCCTCCCGGGGCCTAGGGCAGGGCCCTGGCGCGTCCTCCTTCCACGGGCCCCACGCCGGGTCCGATGTGGCCGCCCGATAAATGTTGGATTTCATTAAATAACTTAGGGGTTGGTTTTGTCCTCAAACTTCACGTTGGCTTTGTGAATAAATAGCCATCGGGGACTGTTGTTTTTAATAAAGTCTCAGCTCCTCGGGACCGCAGCCTGAAGAGAGACCCACAGGGCCCTCTGGGGACCCTGGGGGGAAGCACAGGTCTCCCCCACCGGGTGCAGGCAGGGCAGGCCTCACCTCCACCTGCCCCTGCGCCAGCTGGGGCCAGGTGTGCAGCCGGTTCTGCTGCAGGATCTGGTGCAGCCTCTGGGGGGCACAGTTCTCCGGGAAACGTGCCTTGAGGAGAAATAAAGACCGGACCGGTGAGGAAGTTGGGGAAATCGTGCAGGAGTCCGTCTTGGAAGGCCTGGTGGCAGGACGTGGGACACCGAGGTTAGAGGCAGAGGCCCCAGCTGGTCACGAGACTTTATTAGACACAGGAACACACACGACCCCCACTGTGCACAGCCCCACCCAGCTTCTGTCCCGTCCCGTGCTCCATCCGCGGGCAGTGACCCCGCACACACGCCGCCGGCCTCGTGTGCACACCTGTCGGCACAGCCGGGCACCAAGCCCCGCCCGCTCCGTCTCCACGCGGCCCCACCACGGCCAACCTCAGCCGTCAGGGTTTGCTGAGTCCTGCTGGCGGCCGGGCCCGCTCAGGGCCTGGGGACAGCTCTCTCCCCGCAAGCAGGTGAAGAAACTGAGGCCCCAGCCACTTGGACCAGAGCCTAGTACCCTTGTTCTAGGTGAGGACGTCTCCTGCGGGCATGGTGCTCCTCCAGCTGCACGGGACAGAGATCCGTGGCTGACCCCTGGCCTAGCTGGGACCTCCAGCCCGGCCCCCCCGTCGGCAGACACAGCCCCTCCCCTCCCGGTGTCCTGGCAGTTCCGGCCCCAGCCAGAGGCCCGCATGCGCGAGGGTGGCTGACGTGGGAGCAGGGGACAAGGAAGGGGCCGGCCTGCGACGTTGCTTCTGCCCCAAGACACACATTATCAAATGGATTTACGTGCGTCTGCGGTGGGGGGACGATGCAATTTGGGAACTGCTCACACGCAGTCTCTCCTGCGGACCGTGCCGAGGCCATCAGGGTGGAAGCCCAGGAACCATCCGTCCTCTGGGCGCAGCGAGCTCAGGTGACCCACCAGGTGGCTCCCGGGTTAACTCTGAGGTGTGTCCAAAGTCTGGGGGGTGCCGCAGGGTGAGTGAGGCCACTGGCTGGCTCCGCTTCACCCACCAGTGCTGGTGGAAAGGAACACTCAGAAGCTTGTGGGGCCACATGCACTGGCCAAGGTCCCCGTGTAGAGACCCCGTCTTCTCCTTGGCTGGCACTCCTCATCAGAGAAGGAAAGGGAAGGAGATCGGGTCAGGTCACAGGTGACAGTGGGGTGGCAGGCGCCCGCTGTTAAACCATCCACACGGACCCCTCCAGACAGAGCTCGGGTGCAGTGAGCATGGGTCCTGCCTGACATTTGCACCCACCCGCCACCCCTCAGGTCTTGCTAGAGCCACCTCTTGCCACCGACTCTAGCATCCTCTTCTTTCCACGGTCCCACTTTCCGTGGTCACTCCCACGCATGTGACAGCCACTCACACTGGCCTCACGCTGGGGGCTGCTAGAGGCCGCGGCCAGGGCCTGCCTTGCCCACTGCAGCCCTCCTGGCTCAGAGCAGGTGCGCAGGGCCCCCTGTGCTCCACACCGGCCTTCAGGGTGTGCCCTCTAGGAGGCGGGGTACACTGGCCTTGGAGCCTCAGCCGTTCCCCCCAGGCCTGAGCTGAGCCGCGTCTGTTCTACGGCCAAGCCCTGGCAGGA
Source organism: Canis aureus (assembly GCF_053574225.1). Classification (NCBI taxonomy): domain Eukaryota; kingdom Metazoa; phylum Chordata; class Mammalia; order Carnivora; family Canidae; genus Canis; species Canis aureus. Next base: position 7,995,528 of record NC_135626.1, read on the forward strand.
GCGCCCGAGCTTCCTGACACACATGCACATCTGTGAATCCATTAACATCACACTCACCAGGAGTTTGATGACAGATCAGAAAACGCCTGACACTTTCCAAACAGCGGCTGGCACAGGAGGCTGGCGGGGGAAGCTGGCTCTAGCCTGGGGCTGGTGGGGAAGGGGGCTCCCTGGGACGAGGCCTCGGGGTCCCACCTGGCTCTCTGTGGCTGGGGGTCCCGGCAGCTAGGTGCCTGCCTCCCCTCTAGAGGCCCGGAAGGGGGCGCTTCCCTTCTCGTCCTAAGGAGCCCTCCTGCGGTCATCTCCCCCCATTGCCCCCTCTCCCCTCCCCCCGCAGCTGGGCTGCTCCCCAGGACCTGGTCACACGGGCTGCACTGCCCAATTCCCAGCCACATCTGCTTCGAGAGCTGAGAGCCGACAGGGCAGCAGAGCTTTGCGGAAAGCCGTGACCGGTGCGGCTGCGGGGACTGGCCAGCTCACGCTGCGGGTCGGTGGCACTGGGAGCCCCCCTGCTGCCCCGGCCGGCTGTGGCTCCCGATGACTGATGACTGCAGCACAGCTTTGGTGGAGGGGAGGGGAGAGCTGAACCCCACACTCCCGTTTGCCTGGCTCACCCACCTTTGGGCGTCCTGCAGGGAAACGCCCTCCGTCCTTCCCGAGGGGATCACTGTGCTGCTCGCCCCTGGGCAGCTCCCCAGCCTGGCCTCGTGGAGCCTCTCAAAGGGCCCCAGAAAATCCCCGCAGGTAGGAACTTCGTAAAACAGCCCGGGGCTTGGATCTGACGCAGGGCATCAGGGTCCCAGCGCGTCCATCAGGGTTAAGGGCCGCTGACCTTGGGAACCTGCAGTTCCTGTCGGGGGCGGGGGGTGGAGAACGATAGAACACTGGGCATCGGAGGATTCAGTGCAAGGTTGTTTCCAGTGTCTGGTGGTGCCTCGGTCCCCACGTCTGTCCAGGGAGTCTGTCCCTGTCCCCTGACCCGAGGTGGCAGCACCCACAATCACCAGCAGGAGGCGGCCTCCCACTGAGGCCGCAGGACCCCCACGTCCAGCCTCCACCTTGCAGGCCTGCTGGCAGGAGGCCCTAGGACCCTGGAGTCCCTGGAACTGGGGTCAGTGGGGGTGGTGGTGGTGGTACAAGACCCATGACGGCCCAGAAAATAGAGAGGTCCTCACTGGCCAGGCCCAGAGGGTGTAGGACGGGCCCCAGCCTCCCACAGGGAAGCGGACGGGGTGGGGGGCACTCCGGCTGCCTTAGGAAGGCAAGAGGCTGGGAGCAGCAGCCAAGGGGACTGAGGATCTCCCAGGCCTGCAGGAGCACAGGGGTGGACAGAGGGGGCGGGGGAAGCCCCGGGGAACGGCCCAGGCCCCCTTGGGCTAGGAGTCCCACAGGCTGCTGCGCCCCAGCCTGGCCTGGGGGAACGGTAGGGTAGGGCAACCCTCCGCACCACCACTCCCCACGGTCCTGAGGGGAAAGAAGGGGGACGGCCAGGAGGGCCAGAGGAGGCTGGCCTCGGACCTGACTCCGAAAGATCCGAACACTGCCTCTGTCTGCTACAGGAGCTGCAGGGGTGCTGCCTGCCCCTACTCTGCACCCCCAAAGCGCCAGGTGTTGGTACTGGCAAAGTTGAGGGGCTGCCAGGGTGCCTGGCGGACCGCTGACCAGGGGAAGGCAAGACACTTAGCCCAGGAGCCCAGGTCCCAGCAGGTGAACGTGGGGTTGCCAAGTGCGCCCTGCCCCACCTCAGCAGAGGGGAAGTGGGGGGCGGGGACAGCGCAGAGGGGACGGACGTGCAGCCCACCCCGATGCCAGGGCAGGCGGGCGTGGGGGGAGATGCAGGTGCAGCGGAGCGGCGGGGGGGACGAGGGAGGGGACGGGCGGCGGGCGGCGGCGCGCCCATCTAGCGGTCCCCACGGACCGGCCGGATCTTCATCTCCGAGAACTTTAGCGAGTACTGCCAGCCAGTCCAGGAGGACCACTCAATGCCGTCGGCGTAGGAGGCGTGCGCGCCGCGCAGGTACTGCCCGTTGAGGTTGGACGTGTGGCAGTTGCGGTACCACCAGGCCCCGCGGTAGAAGGCGGCGCAGTTGTTCTCCGAGTGGTCGCTGTCACGGTCCCTGGTGGTGAACTTCATGCCGCTGTGCTTCAGGAGGGAGTCCCCTGCGCAGGCGCGTGCACACACACAGGTGTATGCCCGGGGACGGCCCAGGCACACGTGTGCACACATAGACATGATGCCCCCCCACATGCACACGTGCTGTGCATGCACATCTGCCCCGACGTGCCCCTGGGGTCTGCGTGGGTGACATGCCCCCCCAGGGCGCCACCTTGGGGGTCCCCAGGCTGTCCCTGGTCGTCTCTGCCCCTCCTGCCACCTCTTTCACACACTCCCTTTCCCTGTCGGGCCTCCAGGTAAGAGAGGAACACAGCCCAGAGGGGCGCAGCCACCACACTTTAGAGGTCCAGCAGGTGTCCCGATTCTCGGCTCAGGGCTCACTTTGCTCATCTGCAAAATGGGTGACCAACTTGGGCCCCGCTGCTTTGTGCTGCTGGGATGAGGGCCAGATGGGACTTGAGACACGCCAGTCTGGGGGTGCCTCTGTCCTTCCGGGTGGGGAGACAGGCAGGTGCCCCCCCCCTTCTGTCCCCCTACCTGCGGTGCCCGAGTAGTCAGCCACGGTGAGCGGGTACCCGTCCTCCTCCGGGTCCACGGAGAACAAGCCCACACCAAAGCTTCCGTAGCGGGCGTAGGCCGTGCTGTTGTCGAAGTCTTCCAGGTCAATGTGGAGTTCGTAGGTGGCCTGCGTGGTCAGGGCGTGGAGCCTCCTGAGCCCTGGGGCAGGGGAGAGAGTGGCTGGGGGGGACTTACGAAGTGGTCCCCTGACAAGAGGGAAGTGAGGGGACCCGAGGGCCAAGCTCACGCGGTTGGCGACAGGACAGTCCGCCCCGGGCCGCAGCCCTCCTCCTGCCAGCCTGTGTTCAACAAGGAAACCGAGGACGGACGGTTTCTCAGGTCAGGTCATGTTTTACCAAATGTTTGTGCAGAAGGTTAGTGGAGAGGCTGCAGGGGGCAGAAGGAGCCTGGAATATCTGGGTCGGGGGTGACAGCACCCCTAGCCTGTCTCCCACTCGGGGCTCCGGCCAGAAGGGGTGCCGGTCCTTGTACACATGTCCCTGAACCTGGCCTCTGAGCCTTTGCACACGCTGTTCCCTCTGCCTGGGACACTTTTCCCTACTCCTCCGGGTTATGTTGGGTTCTATTTTCAGGCCTTAGGAAGGCCACCTGGTCTCCTGTCGGGGCTGAGGACCTCTGCCTACCCAGGGGTTCCCCCTCTCGGAGTTTCTCATTCTGCACCCGGGCTGCTCCCCCCACCCCATGGAAGGTCGCTGAGAACAACATGACTGGATGGAGCATCTGTGTGGGGCTCAGTACACGACAGGTGCTCGGCACATGCTGGCGCGGTGGGTGAGCAGTGGAAGGTGGGGTCTGAGGCTTCTGCTGTCTCCGCGGCCCAGCCCCGCACCTGCCCGTGCACCCCATCGCTGCCCGCCCGCCCTCACACACTCACACCCAAGGTGCTTCCCTGCCAGTTTGATTACTTCTTGATTAAGAGGGCATTTAATTAAAATTACAAGTTATCAGCATCGAGTGACATTTCATCAGCCTCTCCTTCCTGAGCTGTGAACGCCCCGCAGGAGGGTCAGGGCGTTCAGGCTAAGGGGGCGAGGGGCCTGTTCAGCCCTTCCCCGTGGGGGCCAGAGGGGGGCCCCAGGCCTGTGGTCCAGCACCAGTGCCCAGGAGGAGCAGCTGCAAGAAGAGTAACAGCGGTGCCCCTGGCACACCCACTGCGGACCCCCCGCATCTCCCTGGGCCCCCACCCTCGTCCTGCTCCCCCAGGCCCCACCAGGACACGGCTCTGAGCAGAAGGCTCTCATCCCCCTGCCTCCCTCCACTCGTTCCTGTGCTGAGCTGCCCCTCTGGGGGCCCCAGCCTGCACCCCCACTTGCCCTCCCCACGCCTGAGGGCCTCCCACACAGTCAAGGGCTGGCATCAGACAACGATGACAACCGCCACCAGCTGGGTGGCCCTTACAATCCAGCCCCTGTTCCAAGCTTAATGAATCTGGTGGAATCAGAATGAGTCCAATTTAATGAAAGCTCCTGGAGCAGCGCTGCCCACGGCACGCATCACCCAGGAGTTTGCTGCTGCTGCGTGACCCACGAGGCAGGGGCTCCATCATCCCTACACTATGGGTGCCGAGAACCAGGCACAGGGAGGTCAAGGGACGCGCCCAGGGCACACGGCTGGGAAGTGGCACAGCTGGGATTTGAACCCAGGCACACCTGCCTGGACTCCTTGCTCTTGCTCAGCTCTAGTCCAGGACAAATATTCCAATCCAGGGATAGGGCAGGAGGGACTCCAGCCTGGCAGGGATGCTGGAAGATTCCAGATTCCTCTTCCCCACTGAGTGGTTGCTGTGCACAAAGGCCCACTGTTTGCTCTGCTCCCGGTGCGCCATCCCCATACCCACGAGGGGCCCCTGGGCAGGGTGTCCTGGAGGAGGGGCAGGGTGGGGGCGCTGGGAGGCCTCTGCCATCTTCACCCTTCTTCCCACAAATGTCACTTCCCTCCCTCGCTCTCCCTCTCTCTCCACCCCCTGCGTCTCTCCAGCGCCCGCTCATCTGCCAGGACACTCGCTACCCCCACCCCGCACTTTGCTGGGCCCCTGGAGGGTGAGCTGAGATGGGACCTCATCACCACTAGAGTTGGAGGAAGAAGGAGCCAGTGGGTTAAGATGGAGGAGAAAAATATTTAGACCCCAAACCTCATACCATCACCCCCAACAAACTCCCAGATAGAGAGCCAAATCTCATACAAACAGTGAAAAAACATTCAAAGAAAAAAAATAGGAGATGGCTTTGTAAAACTGGGAGGGGAAATCAGGGCCTAAAACCCAGAGGATACAAAGGAAAAGACTTGGCAAGAATTGGCTTCATAAAAATTTAAAATATCTAGGAAATAAGCAATAATAATAATGATAATAATAATAATAATAATAATAATAAAAGAGGCTGAGACAAATGACCAGGAGTAAATACATATCATGTGTATCTGACAAAGAATCAATAACCTTAATATATAAAGAGCTCCCATAACTCAATAGGAAAAGATCAAACACTGGGTGAGAAGGTGACAGGGGAGTGTGGAAAAGCAGAGGGAGGGAATGGCCAGGGCGTGGAGGGCTGAGTTGACATTCTCCTCAGGGCTCCCTGTCTGCCAGGAGCTAATCAAGGCCCCACTTAAATGCATCCTCCCGCACCGTGGCTGCTGATAGATTTCAATTAAGATGCCGTGAGTGGCAGAGTCACCAAGACTGCTGCAAGGGCGGGGGGGATGCAGAAACAGGGCCCCCACCTGCCAACCCCCTCCCTAGCCTGACACACGCACGGGGATGTGGTGAGGCGGGGGGTGGGGTGGGGTGTGCGGTCCTCCCTCCTAGGAGCTCCCTTCTCCCAGCCCCTATGCTGCCGCTGCTCGCACTCACTCAGTTCAGGTCATGGTTTAAAGCTTGTGAATCAAAAAAAAGCTTGTGAATCCTGCCCAGGCTCCCTCCACCCCAAACACCCTGCTCACTCTGGGCCTCATTTCCTCGCCCATAAGAGGACAGGACAATAGCAGTGCCACCCTTTCAGGGTAGGTGTGAGGCGTCAGGGCCGAAGTCCATGACATAGGCCGGGTATACAGCAGGTGCGCAGTAAGTGGACTGGTAATAAAGCCCACATTGGGGTGTCTGGCCCCTCCTGCAGCCAGGCCCCGCCCGGTAACGGGGACGCAGGACACACAGCAGAGGCCAGGACAGAGGGGGTCCTGCCCTCATGGATCGCAGGGTCAGGAAGGGAGACAGACATTAGGCAAGTGAGAGCGAAGATGGCCTCCCAGGTGCCTCTGCGCCTGTGGCCAGTGGGCACGTACAGGTTCCACCTCTGAGACTGACCTTCTCTTCCCCTAAAACTTCCTATAGGCCTACAGGCTGGAACCGTCCTGACCCCCACGTGGAGCCCAGCCCTCTGATCGGTGCTCCCCACCAGCCACATGCCTCACCTCTTCTCCCTCCTGCCCCTTGCTCTCCGGGGATGGGGGGTGGGGGTGTGTTCCCAGATACCCAGGCCCAGGGAAGCCAAAGCACAGCAGGTGTGCTGCGGGGTGTGCGAGGCCATTCAAGCATGGCGTGTCAGCCCAGTGCTGTGGTTTTGTTTTATTTTTTAAAGTGTACTTATTTAAGTCATCTCTATACCCAACGTGGGGCTTGAACTCACAGCCCTGAGATCAAGAGTGGCACGCCCCTCTGACTGGGCCAGCCCTGCCCCAGTTAATGAGTTAAAAATATAAAAGGGGGTGACTGCTAATGGGGGCACAGGGCTTCTTTTGGGGTGCAGAAAATGTTCTAGAATTAGGTGGGGTTGAGGGTTGTGCAACTCTGGGAATATACAAAAGCCCCCCCCAGAATGGTGCACTTTGAAACAGTGAATCAGGGGATCCCTGGGTGGCTCAGTGGTTTAGTGCCTGCCTTCGGCCCAGGGCACGATCCTGGAGACCTGGGATCGAGCCCCGTGTCGGGCTCCCTGCATGGAGCCTGCTTCTCCCTCCTCCTGTGTCTCTGCCTCTCTCTTGCTCTTTGTGTCTAACATGAATAAATAAATAAAATCTTAAAAAAAAAAAAAAAATGAGGGCAGCCCCGGTGGCCTAGTGGTTTGGCACTGCCTTCAGCCTGGGGAGTGATCCGAGGGACCCGGGATCGAGTCCCATGTCGGGCACCCTGCATGGAGCCTGCTTCTCCCTCTGCCTCTCTCTCTCTCTGTGTGTGTGTTTCTCATGAAAAAATAAAATCTTTTAAAAAAATGAAATGGTAAATCATCTCTACCTGTTCAAAACCCAAACCTCACCCAAGTCCCAACTCCCTTCCTAATATATATATATAGGACCTCAGACCTATGATTTTTATGGATGTTATACTTCAGAATGAAATTAGGTAAGATATTCAGATTTTAAAATACCAAATGAATTTCAAGACAAATAGTAACAGTCATGTGCTGATTAGCTTTCGGAGCCTTTGCCGAGGACCACGCAGACCGTGCGCCAGCCGTGGGAAATGTGGAGCATGCCACGGGGCCTTAGGAACTGCAGCCTCTCTTTTGGGAGTTAGGCCCCATACACCCCAAGCACACAGCAGGCATTTGCTGACCCCTGAGGGCAGGGTGGTTTGGGGGCTGTCCTGGACATCTCTGTGCCTGAAACTGAGCCCTGTCCCTGCCCCCAACTCACTAGACTCAGGGTGGTGACCAGGTCCCAGGGCGTCCCAACGGGAGAAGTACGACCCCTCCAAGGGGGGGCACTCACAATGCCTGTGCTTCCTTTGGCTTCCGGCTCCTTGACCTCATTCATGTTGAACGCACGGATCACCCTTTACACCTGGGAGCTGGCTCAGGTGTGTGGGGGCCCGGGAGACCCTGATCACCCACCCTCAGGGTGGGGTCATGGCTCTTACCCAGCCAGTGCTCCCCCGTGAGCTTGCCGAAGCCATCCCGGTACGCTTCCCAGCCTCGGAAGAAGTTCACGGAGCCGTCCTCGCGGCGCTGAAACACCTGCAAGGGATGGAGAGCTGGTGCCCGCCTCCCCGGGACCCCCACCCTGACGTGCGTCCCCTGCCCCACTCACTCCCTTCAGCCGCCCGCTCGAGGAGGGCAGGGGCCTGGGGCAGAGCGAGGACTGGGGGGCCTAATGGTGGCCCCGGGATGGGACCGACTATCTACCCCCAGGTCCTCATTGACTGCCCCCAGGTCCCCAAAACGTCGCCCCCAGGAAGGAATCAGGGTGCACCGTGCTGGAGAAAACCTGGCTTCCAGGCCCAGCCCTGCTGCCTTGCTGTGGGACCCTGGACTGGTCCCACCTGGCATGGGCCTCAGTTTCCCCAAGGCTCAAATAAAAGGGGTGGGCAAAGGGTCCTATTACCTTTTTCCAGGTCAAAACAAAATTGGGCAAAAATGCATTCTCGAGTTTTCAGGAATCGAGAACACACACGCGCCCAGGCCCAGCCTCCAGAGCTCCAGGTCTCAAAATGATTCTGCCAGAGTCCCCCCGCCCCAAGCCTGAGAAGCCCAGGCACCTGGGGACCAGAGCCCCAGCCACTTCTCGGGGGCCTGGGTGGCGGGCTGGGAGGGGGGCACAGGAGTCCCGGCCCGCAGGGGTGTGGCTCAGGCACCAAGGCCCGGCCGTCTCGCTCCTCATCTTACTGACATTCCGACTTGGGAGTCAGGAGTCCCATCGGTTAAACTGCTTTGAAATAAGTCCCGGGCAGCCAGGCCAGAGCTGCGGCGAGTGTTTACAGGATCCGCTGACAATCCCGTTCCTGGCTGCCGCCCCTCCCAGCTCTTTCTGTGTAACAAGCCTTTCCCTTGCCCATTTGCCGAGGCAGCACCCCGCCCCCCACCCTCCCGCCTCCATCTGGGCCCGGGTGGCCGTAGAGATGCGGCTGCAGCGCCAGCGAGCTGCCGGTTTCATTACTAAGCAGCCTGATTTCAGCCGCCTGGAACTGCCCGGGTGCATCATCTGCCCTGAGCTCGGCATCGGTCCGTGGGGACCTGTCCGTCACAGCCTTTGGGCAGCTCTGACGTCAGGGAGTGGCAGGGAGATGACACCTCTCTTCTTGCCCTGCGCTCTCCAGCCCGCCCGGCGCTGACATGTGCAGTGCTCAGAAGGGCCCGGCTGGGGAAAGGAAATTCGATAAGGCTCAGAGAGATGTGAGAGGCGGTGGGCAGCGGTATTGATGGCCAGATTGGGACCCTGAGCACGTGCCCTTGGAAAGGCTTAATCCTGGCAGAAGCTCTGACACTCCCCGGAGAAGTCTCGAGAAGGCGGCGGGCAGCAGGAGCCTCTTTCTGCAGGAGGAGGAGAGAGCCGGGGGCCGGGTGGGGGGCAAGGGTTGGGACCAGGGCCCTGCCACTTAGAGCACTGGCCATCGCCCCATCTGCCTGGGCCTCAGCCTCCCCGTCTGTTGGTGGGGGTCACAGCGGCGCCTCCCCCACGGGCCGTGGTGGTCCGCGGAGAACATGCTCAGGGCCTAGCACACAGCCGGTGCGCATGCCTGCTGCGGAGCGACATGGGCCTCTCCTCTGCCCCCGGCCCAGGAACACTCACTCCCTCTTCCTTCTAGACTCAGGCCCTACACATGTCTGCCCTAAGCCATCCAGCCCCACCCTTCTTCATCTGTCCAGATGTTCCACTGAGCATCTCCCTTAGAGCAGAAGGACACAGTGCCCCCCCGCCCCAGGTAGGCAGTCCCTAAGACATAGGGACAGTGGGACTGCCCAGCAGAGCCAGCTCTGGAAGGGAGCCCGGGGCAGGCCTGGAGGAAGGGCAGGGTCCCTGCTACAAGTGAGGCCGGGTGGCCCTGGGGATGCCACCCTTCCCCTCTGGGCCTCATCTATCCTCTACCACTGATAAGCTAGGCCTGCCTCCCAGGACCCCAGGGAGAGTGCTGGTACTGTTATCACCATCATTGTCATTTTTTCCCATCAACTACTATGAAGTAGAATGGTGGGGGGGGCGGTGCCAGGCTTCTGGGCACAGGCCGGGCATAAGCCCTGGAAACTGAGACAGAAGGCAGAGTGCCCGTGGTGGGCTGGTGTTGACAGCTGGCCATGGCAGATGGGGGGCTGAGTCCCTCTCACTGAGCACGTTATTATTCACTGAATCCTAACCCTAACCCCATGGTCTGCCCCCCTCACCCTTACAGCAGGCAGAAGCTCAGACCCTGGTCACAAGTCAGGTGGCAGTGAGCATAGAGTAGGCGGTCCCGAGGGGAGACCCACCCCTCATTCCCTCATGCGAAGGCCAGGCTGGACACCCAAAGGCCAATGTCCTACTGTCCACATCCCTTTCATTTGCCACTGAGCGGACCTGGGACATGCCTCCTTGTCCCCCTGCCAGGCTTCTTCTTCTTTTCTTCTTTTTTTTTTTTTTTAAAGATTTTATTTATTTATTCATGAGAGACACATGCAGAGGGAGAAGCAGGTTCCCTGCGAGGAGCCTGATGCGGGACTCGATCACAGGACTTGATCCTCCGCAGAGGACTTGAGCAGCGCTCAACTGCTGAGCCACCCAGGCGTCCCCCCTGTGAGGCCTCTTATGCTGATAGCTGACCTCCAAAACCCGTCTCAGCCCCTTTCCCGGTGCCAGTGACAGGCAGGAACCCTGCTGGGGCTCAGCCTGGGTGCGCCATCAATGGGTGACAGCACTTTCCCTGGGGGCCGCCTGGGCCTCCCAGCCCTTGTCTCCACATAGCTGGGAGAGTACGCTCTAAGCCACCAAGTGTGGCAGATATGCCTGATGACACAGATGGAGTCTGTACCAGCTTAGAAGCCACAGCGATTGTGCACCGTGAGCGCTTTAGCCTGGGGATCATAATCCGTGATCCACCCCTTGAACGGCCCGGACGCATCCTTGACAGACTCTGCAGAAGTGGCCTCTAGACTTTATGACCATGACCCCGGGAAAGGCAGCACACATCACGATGTACTCACTGCCGGGTGTTTGTATCGGAAACAAAAATTTCCCGGAACCGTACTTGCCCTTATGGAGACGGATGTGCTCTAATAAGTCCTATCCTGTTCTGTCCATTCTGCTCTATTTGATTTAAAAAGCAATGTTGGGGGCGCCCGGGTGGCTCAGTCAGTTAGGCGTCTGCCTTCAGCTCAGGTCGTGATCCCGGGGTCCTGGGATCAAGTCCCACATTGGGCTCCCTGCAGAGTGGGGCGTCTGCTTCTCCCTCTGCCTCTGCCCCTCCCCCTATTCTAATCTCTCTCAGATGAATAAAATCTTTTAAAAAAATAAAATAAAAAGCAATTTTGATCACAAACCATTGCACTGATTTTGCCACCTGCCAAGAGATGACAGCCGTAGTGTGACACTGCTCTGGATGCTGCCGGCCTTTGCCACTGGCTGTCCTCATTCCAGAGTCACACTGAGTGACTGCGAGTGAGCCCGGCCGGGCTGGGATCTCAGCCTCCATACGCTGGCCTCGCCCTCAAGCCAATTATCGCTCAACATGGCCTGCAAGTTCCAAATGTGCTCGAGGCCACAGACTGGCTGCCGGTTCTCCCACGTTCCCAGGAGTGTGCTTACTCTGGCTCAGAGGCCCAGGCTGAGCTGGAGCTGGACCTTAGGGCCGCTGAATGGACGGATGTCACCAAGCAGAAGGCCTTCAATTACAGAGCAAGGATCAGCCAGACAGGAAGACATGAAGAGGGAGCGAGTGAAGGATGGATGTATCCACTTCCCGGCCATCTGTCCCAACAGAACACGAATCCCCACTCCGGGGGAAAGAAAGGAAAGGGCAGAAAAAGGTAGGGAGACAAAGTAATTACTTCTGAGGCTAAAAGCTTCATTGGCCCGGCTCCTCGGGTGTCTCCCTTGGGTTCCAGCTGTAAAGTGACCGACGCAGAATGCTCGCCGCTGCCTGGCCTCCTGGGCAGCTGGCACAGAGGAAGACAGACTGAGCATGTTTTCTTGATGCGGAGTCTCAAAAGCCAGTGCCTGCCGCCCGGCGTGTCTTCCAAGTACTGCTTAAGGGCTCTGCCAAGGGAGGGCTGGGCCCACATGGTTCTGCAGATGGTGCCGGGCGGTTCCAAAGGAAGGAGCGGCTGCATTTGGGGCGGTGGCAAGCTGAGGGGGGGCAGCAGAGTGGCGAATCGCTCTGTGTTTGTCAGCTGGGCTCCAGGGGCCTGTGCCGTGCTCCACAGGTCCCATCTCTGCTGGGACCCCTTCCTTGGATGGGCCCTGTCTGACTGGCTCCTTGTCTGCCATGGTACTAAGAGCCTGAGTCATTGTCCTAGGCACCTGAGCCTGGCTCTGTGGTCTCCCCAGCACCGGCTGATGCCCTCAGGCAGGGCTCTGTGCTCTCATGTGGCAGATGAGCAGGCTAAGGTGGCAAGGTGGGGCGACCTCTGCAGGGTCAAGGCTGAGGGCGTGTGCACTGCTCCTCCAGGCCCCTGAGCCTGCCTGGCCCTCCACACGGCTGAGCTGGGCTAGCCCCAGGAAGTGCCCCAGGCTGGCACCCAGGGGACCAAGTTCCACTGACAGGCTGCACGTCCATCTAAGTCTTGGCTTCTCTCTTCTGAGAAATGAAGAGCTTGCTGCTCCAGGCCCTGTGTGCTGTACCTGGGCTCACGGGGTGACTCGGGCCCTCAGGAGGCTCACAGCCCCAGGGGAGGTGGACGCTGAGGCCAGCATCACGGGCCATGGCAGCTCCTAACCTAGCACGCTCCTTCCACCCCTCTGCCTGTCTCATCTGTAATATGAAGGTCATAGCAGCCCCTACCCACAAAGATTTGGTAATGGGTACAGGCGTTGGTTACTAACACATTAGTCCGCGAAGGTGACCTCAGAGGAGGTGGAGTCATCTGCTGGGCTGGGCTCTGGGAGGGCTTCCTGGAGAGGAGATGCTCAACCAATCTGCATAATAAGCAGGCTCCTGGCAGGTGGTCAGAGAGGCTGAGGGATGGGGGCTGCGTGGGTCCAAATCTTTGGATATGGGGAAGGGATGTCTCTGACACTTTAGGAGGATCTCCAGGAGGGAGCATCTGCGATCTTCCCTGGGGTCTGATGAAGCTGTTGCAGAAATCATTTGCAGGCAGGATCTTGTGGGTTGTGCAGCTTCGGGGTCCACCAGCCTCCCAGACCTCATGGGCAGGCAACTCCTGGGAGGACATGGGGGACCATGGCACAGGTGGCTTTTTATTTCTAAGGAACAAAGAACTTGGACGTGCAATATAGCCCTTCAAAGGCAGCCACTGGGGGGCTCTGCCCCCTTTCCTGGGAGGCAGTGGCTCCCGGAATCCCTCCTGGACGTCTCTGGGCAGGGCCCCCGCGTGCTCCCTGCACCTGCCAAGGGTACAGGTGCAGAAGGCCGCGGAGTTCCAATCTTGGCTCTGCCTCTCACAGATTGTGTGGCCTCCGATGAGTCATAGACCATTCCCAAGACTCAGTTTCCCTCTCTGTAAAGAGGCGCCACCAGTGCAAATTTGCAGTGCAAATGCTCAATTAAGAGTAAACTGGACGCACATAGTAGGTCTAACCAACCTCCCCTCCCTCTCCTTCCCAACCAGCTGCCAAGCCCAGAAGGAAGGGGGCCTCCTCCTTGTTTTTGACTGAAAAATGGTACCCCCGGGCTTGGCACCCTGCCACGCATCCCGGGCTTGGCAGTCGGTGCCTGGCGGCTCCTGGCAAACACAGCTCAGACCTGCCATTTATCAAATGCTGAGCAACTGTACTCAGCACTTGTACTACCCTGTTTTATGTTAAAAGTTTAAAAAATTCAAACTGCTCTGGATGGAGACAACCTTTCTCTGAGCGGATCGGTCGAGGGGACGCAGGACCCATCACCCGGCTCATCGATCAGAGCGTGCAGCCCCAAAGACTCCCCAGAGCAGCGGGGACACTGTGGCCCACTGATGTCCCAGCAGGTCCCTCTGCTACAAGGACTGGCTGAAGCCTTGGCCCACATGGGGAGGAACCAGTGGGACCCACAGATCTGCCGTCCAGAGTCCCCGGCTGGGGCGGCCCAGGAAGCTTTTCATCTCTCCCAGCATCTGATCCCCACTGCCAGGCTGGGCTCTGCTTGGTGGTGGCTCCTTTGATGTTTTACAAGTGAGGGAAGGATTTTCCTCCCTGCCCAGGGAGCTCAGGTAGGGAGGGGGACACTTTCTCTCACAGCGAAGCCAATTAGCAGCATATCTAAGCCGTTGACCTCGCAAGCGCCCAGCAGAGCGGCAGAGCGTGGTCACCCGTGCACAAGGAGCTTTGGGCCACTCAGCTCGTGATGCGGGGAGCAGGCGGCTGCGCCATGAATCCCAGTGGGGGCGCAGAGCAGGATCGATCCTATTGCGGGTTCCTGCAGCAGGAGAGGCCAAGCTGGACCTGATTTCAGTGACCCCGGTGGTAATTATGCAAAGGCAGGGGAAGGCTTTGGCAATCGGGCCCGGTGGCAGCACCGTCGCAGGTGGATGTTGTTGGGGGCAAGGCCATGCCTCACCCTGCAGACAGGCGGGGAAGTGGGATGGGGGGCCTGTCTGTTGATGCCGAGCTGGACCCTCCTTCTGATCACCCCAAACCCACACCAGACTCTGGGCATGGCCAGCCCATTCCCCAGACCCCAGGAGGTGGCCACATATGACACAAGAGCCATACTGGTGGCTGGATGAGGAAGGGGCCCCGAGAGGGGATGTGACCTCCCCGTCTCACACGGCCGCGGGGATGTGAGCTGGAAGCAGCCAGTTTGCTACACGTGGCACCTTCCAAATGAGGAAATCTAGCCTCTGCTCAGAGGAGGGAGCCAGGTCCCTCTGTCCACAGGGAATCCCTGACCACTGCTCCCCCAGGGGAAGAGCCTGCCAAGGAGTCTGACCCTCTCCCCACGTAAATGGTGCTCTGTTAGCCTCATTTAGCAAATGAAAACCTGAGGGTCAGTGAGCTGAAGTGTCACTGCCAAAAGTGCCAGCAGTCACTCATGTGACATGACATGGACAGGTAACCGCGGATTCACACCTGTACAAAGGAGGAGCCTGATGGGTGGACCCAGTGGTCTGAGGGGCCTCCCAAGGGACACGGCAGGCAAGCTGGGCCCCTCACCCGGTCACAGGCCAGCACAAGGTGGTCCTTCCTTCCTGGGAGTGAGTGCCCGTGTCAAATTCAGGAGTGGCCTTGACAACTGGCCTGACCCTACATGGCCTGGGCTGCTGTGGGCTTGGTGAGCATGGAGAAAAGGCTTGGGTTCAGCCAGCACCAGTGGCCACATCAGCCAAAAGGCCAGTTGCAGGCGTGTGTCCATCTGCCACTGTGGCCTCCCCCACCCGAGGAGCCACATGTGGCCTCTTCCCTACCTGGCCTCTTCAGGACCCACAGAATTCACACTCCCCAAACTACTCCTCCACAGCTGCCGTGCCCTTGGCCCCAAGTCTCTGGGTCACTCCCCACCTGAGGAAATCCTGAGGTTGGCAGAAGCCCAATCAGCCTTCAGGACAAAGCTCACCTCCTAATGTGCCCGCACGACCACACTTGACCCAGCCCCTGCCCGCCTCCCTCCTCTTGTCCCTGGCCCCTCAAGCCCCACACACCAGCAGAGCAGAACCCCTGGGGTCCCAGACCAAGCCCTGCCACCTCCGTGCAGACCTCCGCACGTGTGTTCCCTTTGCCTGGAACATTGTTCTCGCCTCATCCCCCAGTGCCTGGATCTCCGGGTCCAGAAGCTTCTTCTGGCTGCCCCAGGTCAGGTTAGGGGCTCTCCTCTGAGCTCCCTCATGCCCTCCAGCCCTCACACAAGTCAGCTGATTTGCCAGCTCCCCACCAGGCCAGGAGCTTGCTGTTGGATCCTCCTCTGGCCTATGGTTGGTACTCAGTGTTTGAATAATTGAGGACCACCGTGACAGCCAGCTCCACAGCCGCGTGTGAGGCTGGGACTCAGGAAGTCTGGGCGCTGCCCCAGGAGGGCTGCTCATTTGCTAGGTGGCCTTGGACGCATCTCTTCCTTCTTTGGGGCTGCTCTGCTGGCCTCTGGGGTTGGAGGGGTGCCAGGCAGGGCCATGGTATATAAGCTGCAAAGTGCCCTGTAAGCGGACAGGGCCGCTGGGCCCCATCCTTGCCCTGTCTGGTCTCGCCAGGAAGCCAGCTCTGGCTGGAGTGTCCAACCCCAGGTGCCCCGTCCACCAGGGAGAGCCATCCGGTGTCAGCACTCGAGGCCTGGCAGCTCAGACACAGAGCCTAACAAGGATGGATGGTACCAGGGTTCAGAGAGGCGGCAGCGGGCTCCTTCCCAAACAACAATTGAGTTTCCGAGAGATTCCGTGTGGCAGGGAGGTGATCCTGACAGATGCCCAGAGGTATCTGGGAAAAGATTGCTTTTGACGGAAACCCAAATGGATATTAACGTTTATCGGCCTCGCAAACACTTCTCAGCCGAGAGCGGCCTTCCTCCCAGACCCCTGATCCAGGTATCTGAGCAGGAGGGCTGTAGGCGGGCAGGGGTGTGGGGTCTGGCGTTCCTCCTCGACTCCCCCGTAATGGCCCTGGAAGCCCAGGCCCTGGGTATTACCCGCCGCCCGGCTCAAATCCTGATTGACTTCCCGGGAGACTGGCTCCAAGTCCACCTGAGTGGAAGATGCAGAGCCCGGGCTGGCGCCTTGGTCTTTCATTAAGTCTGTCCTAACCCTTAACTCTGATTTCTGGGTTTTGGCTGCTACGCTGGCGCTGCTCTGCTTGCCGAGGGGTTCCCAGAGGCGAATGCTATAACTCAGATGTTCTGAGTTAGGAAAACAAAAGAGCTTTTAGTCCCCAGATGCGGATCCAGTACAGTTAAATGCTCTCCTCTGGAGCTTGAAAAGACGTTTGGAGGTTTGTCTGTCCCCGGGTCTTCGGGGATTCACAGCTGCTCTCACACCAGCTCCGCCCTCTGGATGCGCTCACCTTGCCCCCCACTCCGGCCCACCTGCCTCAGTTGGGCCTCCCCCTGCCCCAGTCTGGCCCCCTGAGCAGGGGCACGGACCCCTTTCGAAGCTGATGCAGGCTGCCGCATTCCCAGGGTCCCAGAGAAGGTTCACCCTCCCCTCTGCTGGGACATCTGCACCCCAAAATTCACATCAAGCTCCTCGGTGAGAAATGGAGGCATCCTACCGGCCTCTCCTCATGCTCTGAGTGCCAAGGACAGAGACCTGGGGGCCCAGGAGGGCACTCCTGGAAAACAGCTGACCTCATGCCCTGCTTTGGGTCCCCAGGACCATGCCCTGGACTCCAGTGGATGCCCTCTTGGCAAAGAGCTCAATAAAGGGCGGGGTCACACACATCTTGGTCATTGTTGGGTGGCCAGTACCTTGTACAGGGGACCGGGGCCTCTCCCCACCACTCCCAGCTCCGGAGAGATGTCAGGGCCACCTGTAGCCACTCCACCGGGCCTTCCAGTGGCCGTGAAGACATCTCATGTCTCCTGCTTCCCACCCAGGCAGAAACAAAAGGTGCAGGAAGTCACGCTGGGGGATGAGGCGAGAACAATGTTCCAGGTAAAGGGAACATACATGCAGAAGTCTGTAGGAAGGTGGATCCTTGCCGGGAAGCCACTGGGGTCTCTGCTCCCTGCAGGTGCGTCCCCCCATTCCCCCTCTCATATCCTGCACACCTGTCATATATCGGATAACTTGAAAGACAGCATCTACACATGTCGTGTGCTTGCAACAGCAAGAGGTTCCCAGTGCTGCGTTCCATCACAGCCCATCCCCGACTTGCCCGGTGCCCCCGGGAACTGCTGTGTTCCCAGAGGCTCAAGGCTCAAGGGACAGGAGGTGGCTCCATAGGCAGGGGACAGGGTCTAAAATCTGCTCCCCCGAGGGCCCCAAGGCTCAGCTCACAGCCTCTGCTTGCCCTGCGCAGATTTCTGAGGGTGTAGAGTTCTTGGGTTCGATTAGGGGCAGGTAGGTGGGGGCCAGAAGCTGAGGGCAGAAGGCTGGGTGAGCGGCTGCTCAGAGCACCCCGGCTCACATGTGCCACCCCCCTGGGCCCCCCTGGGCCGCCCAGGCATCTGCCCGGGAGACTCACCGTCCAGCCCCCGCCGTCTGTGCGCATGTCACAGTAGACCTGGAAGCCCGCAGGGTAGTGCGTGGGGAAGACTGAATAAATGCCATCCTCCTGCTGTCCGCTCAGGAGCACGTCCAGACAGTCACGCGGCGGAGAGCCTAAGACGGAGAATGCTGTCAAGCCTGCGCCTGGCACCTGTGTGCCCGCCCATCCCCCTCTGCCCTGGGTCTCCCTGATTTGTCTGTCTACCATGAGCTCCAGGGCACCAGCCTGGGGAGCAGACCTTGGCTCTGCCTCTCCCTGGGGGAGTGAGCACCCTCTGGGGCCTTGCTTTCCTCATCTGGAAAATGGGCATAGTGGGCTGGGAGAGGGGTCAACAGAAGGGGCAGGTAGGTGCTCAGTGCTGCGGCAGGAAGTCCTCAGCAAACAGCAGCAGTGAGTCCTCATCAGAGGGCTGGGTGACAGGTGATGGGGGTACAAAGCTGGGCACCCACAGCTCCCAAGAAAGGCAGCCTCCGCCCCACTCACCACTGGTGCAGCCCCGTGGCCGCAATCCCCTGGCAGGTGCCCTCTGGAGGTCAGCTTTGACGCGGGGCCGGCCAACCCCCCGGTCCCTCTGCAGGGCATCGAGGACATCACTGACCGAGTTCATCAGGTGAGCCATGTGGCCTTGACTCTCGGAGAGAAGCTGTGGAGCAGCGGGGTGGGTAGAAGGGGCAGGAGGCTTCGTCCTTGTACGATGACAGCCCCTGCCCTGCTCTGGCCCCATCCCAGGTGGTCAGTGTCTGTGTATTCAGAGGATGGGGGCTCGGGTGGGAGGGCACACGGGTGCTTCAGCAGAGCCCTGTGCCCACTGCACCCCAGGCCCTGTCCTCATCCATTTCTGAGCCTCTAGACTGGGGGAGGTGACGGCAGAGAGCTCTGCTGGGCAGGCGGATTCGGCACTGGGCAAAGCTGGGTTCAAATCCCAACTCACCTGTTTACCAGTTACACAATGGGGTGAGTGACTTAACTGAGCCTGGGAGCAGGACTCCCTGTCACAATTGTCACAGAGACTGGTGACAATGTGCAAGAAGGAGCCAGCTCAGCTGGGGCCCACAGTGGGACCCACAGGACGAGGCCCACCTCGTTATGTGAATTTGTAAGGCACCTTCCAGATTACAACACACCTCACCTGACGTCTCTCCTGATGCCCAGCAAGGCTGCGAAGGCAGGGGTGACGGTTCTGCATGCAGACGGGGGCCTTGGAAATACTCCCACCCAGCCCCCACCCAAACTCCACGTCTCCGATGTCCACCTCATCTCACACACCCCCAGCACTGTCAGGAGGGAGGCTTGGGTTGCTGTCTCCTTGGTACAGATGGGGAAACAGCTCCAGAAGGAGACATCTCTGATTGAGAACGACCTCAGGCCACCTCCCCAGGGTTGGCTGGTGGGAGAGGAACCTAGGACTGCATCATTGTGCCGGGGCAGGGGGCGGGGGCAGGACAAGTGGGGGGCAGCGGTCTGGACTCATTCTGGGCTTTGGTTCAGCCCCTCCTCCATTCACTGGACAAGGGACCCTGGAAGAGCGACCGAACCACCTGTGAACAAGAGTAACAGATCTGTGTTTCCGGGGTGGTTCATGAGAGCATGTGCTGGGGGCCTACGCGCCTAGCCCACCTTCCCCACCCGAGCCATTACTACTGCTCACCACCAGCTACCCTTCTTGGGATCTGGGTCTGGAGGTTTGTTGCTCGGCCAGCACGGCACTGACCTGCAGCAGTCAGTGCTGCACCTGCTGCCTAGAAGGTCTGGGGCCCACCAGCTCCCCACCCAGGAATCTAGGAGGCTGCAGGACGAGGAGGGGAGGGGGCTCCCGGGCCCACTACAGCCGGCCAGTGCATGCAGAGCCTGCTGCCACGTCCTTACACGCTGAACCTGTCACTTGTCTGATAACAGTTCGTTCCAGGAAGGAAAATACAAATAAATGGTGCCAGTGGTTTGCAAAATTCGGCTTGTCCAGAAGCAAGGGCCCCGCAAAGCTTATAGTCAGTTCCTCTTCTGCAGTGAGGGCTGAGGCCTGGGAAGAGGCACTGAGGTGGGCAGGGGGGATGCGGGGCCAAGGCGGCCCACCCTCCCCAGGCTTTCACTGCAGTGTCCTGTACACAGGCTCTGTCAGGGGAGCCCTGTGGACCAGACGGTCGCAGGCAGGCCCCCGGGGGGGCAGGGGCCATCTGCAGGGTGTGGGTGGCCGAGATCACCAGGCTCACTGGCTAAGTCTCTAGGGCACTGCCCATCCTTCTGCGACAAGCGGACACACTTGAGAAACTCAGGCACAGCCCGCTCTTGCTGGCGGGCAGGGAAGACCTCAGTTTAAACCAGCAAATGATTAAAGTTGAAAATGTACATATAAACATGCTCCGAATTAATAGGGAAAGTCAGTCCCTGCTCGCTGAGCTGCACAGATGCATTAAAGAGGACGTGGCATTTTTTTAGAGGCGGGGAAGTCAGAGCTGCTTCTGGCACTTCCCGGTCGTGTGACTAAGTTTAACCAGGGCACTCCCCCACTCTGAGCCTCAGTCTGCCCCTCCACAGAATGGGGCAATCATCTCCACCTCCTGGGGCCACTATGCTACCAAGTGCTTATTACCCAGCATCCGGCAGTTCCCTGTACTACTCTTGCAAAAGGGATTTTCAGTGGTGGCCTCCCCATTGGCCGAGTCTTGAGTTCACAAATCGTTTCCACCATCATAATAAAAGAAATGCTGGACAAATGTGCCAGACGCCAGCTGAGCCCAGCACGGCCAGGAGCTCCCACGCCCTCTTGGGTACGGACTCTGTCAGCCCCATTTTGCAGGTGAGGAGACTCAGCCCAGGAAGGGCAACCCACATGCCCAAGTCCAATAGCTGCTGCTTCGTGGCGTCTGGACTGGATCCCAGCACTGCCCCCTGAACCCTGAAGGCAGAGCCACTCAGCCCTGCTGCTCCCAGGCCAGCGCGCCTTAGATGTCTGTACACGTGAGGGCCACATGAGGGCCGCCCTGATGCTTGTTCAACTGTGGGGTGCCGGGGGTTTACGATGAGGTTCAGAGAGGTGCCTTTTAGCAAGCAGCTCTGGCACTCCTGACAGAGGGTGCCTGTGGGCAGTGCTTTGGGAAACCCAGGTCTGGGCTGGCCACCTGGGGGTCTGGGAAGCCTGGAGGAGTCAGGAGCCACAGCAACCCAGCTCTGCAAGACACATGGCCTCTGAAATCACCCTGAGTCTGCAGGAAACGAGTCAAATTAAACATTCTTTTGAGAGGTAAATATATCAGGTGAGCCGAGGTACTACGGCACCCCTAAAAAGCTATTGGTCTTGTAGGAACAGGTCTAGGCCTCTGCATAGATGGGTGGGTAGGAGACCTCGAGGGCCCTCCCCACGATTCTCCACCCCTGCCCTAAGGGCCTGGCTGACCCCATGTCTGACCAGGGGCTGAACCACTGGAGAGCAAGGTGGGGGCCCCAGGTCACCCAGAAAATCTGGAGGTCTCCTCTGAGCCCTGCTGATAGAAGGGGCAGCCGAACTCCCCTACCCCCACCCCACCCCAGGAGGGGGAAGTGCCTTCTCATCAGTCACCCAGACAGGATGACAAGGGCTATAATTTCTCCAGCTGCAGTCTTCAGAGGAGGGGAGAGACCCATTGCTCATGAGCTGCTGGGTGACCAAATGCCTGGTCATCCCCGGTGTCCAGGAAGGTCTGGGACCAATGGCAAGGTGGGTCTCAGCTCCTGGTGCCTAAGTACCTGAGTCATAGGGGTGAAAGGGTCCAAAGCCGAGTGTGGGCAGGGCACTGGAAGGCCAGATGCCAGGCCTAACCTGGCCACTGTACCCTGGAGAAATCATTGTCCCTTCTTGGCCTCCATTTTCTGTTCTAGAAAATGGTGGAAAACCAAAGAGATGATCCTAAATCCCTGGTTGTATGTGGTGGGAAGCTCTTGCTGCTGCTCCTTGAGTGGTTGATGTTGGAAACTCTTCCCCCAGACCTAACAGGTGCTTGCTAGGACCTGCATTGGCTCAGAAGAGGGGAGACAATGATGGGGGGATGGGCGGAGGCAGTGGGAGAGGCTAAGAGTCTGGTTGGGCTCCCTCAGCTGGTCCCTCCTTCCCTAGAAAGCTGAGAGCATCAAATGGCAGAGAACGGGAGACAGGGAGCTGGGGAGGGAGTACAGTTCTCCCTGGCCATTTGGCACAGCAGGGGAGAGGGCTTGCCCAGGACCAGACACGTGACCTTGAACCTTAAGTCACTACAGATGGAGGCCAGGTCCTGCCTCACCTGTACTGGCGCACCTGGGAAGCCCCTCGAGCCCTGGACTTGACCTGACTGTGGGATGCTATGGGGTGCTAATGCAAGTACCCAGGTCCCCAGGGTCCCCGGGACAGTGGGTTGGAATGATTTGAATCCTGGTGTCTCTGGCTGTGTGGCCTCGGATGAGAAACTCGCTTCTCCGAGGCTCATTTGCTTGATGGTAGATGGGAACAGTGACACCACCTGGTTCTGGGGCCCTCGGGGACCGAGCGAAGCCATGAACATCAGGTGCCCCCCAGCCCCCACGAAGACCCCAGGTGCAGCCGCAGCCCCTTACCTGGATGAGGCGGCCCTGCTCACTCTGCAGGGCGCCGAGCCCCTGGCCCAGGGCACCGAGGCCCTTGCGCAGCCCTGCGCACTCCGCCTGCAACTCCGAGGCCCGGGCCAGCAGCCGGGGCAGCTGGTCCGCCAGGGTGTCCAGCAGCTCCCGCTCCTGCTCGCCTGCCAGCCTCGGTTCGGCCTGGTGCTCGGCCAGCGCCTGCAGCACGGAGGCCTGCGCGCCCTCCAGGCGGGCAAAGCCGTCGGCGAGGTCGGGGCAGCGCGGGTCAATGAGGATGCTGAGGCGTGAGCTGTCAGCCCTCTCCACGGTGACCAGGGCGCTGTTGGCACCTGCCGGCCCGGTGCTGACGACAGGCGGGGCCGCCGTGCCAGGCACGTGGGTGTGGTTCAGGAAGAGCACGGCACCGGTGACAGCCACAGCCAGCAGCACAGCCAGGGACAGCAGCACTGTGCACAGCACGTAGCCGCAGCTGGTCCACTGCGGGCAGGCCCCGTGCACACACAGACACAGACAGACAGACGGACAGGACAGAGGAGGGGCGGCATTAGGGCCAGAACTGTGCTTCCAGCTCTGCCCAGTGAGGGCAGCCCAGGCGGCTTTTGCGAAGCCTGGGCGAGACTCAGGGGACTCCCTTCTTGGGGCCTGGGGAAACGGAGTCATACAGAGAGGCAGAGATGAGAGACAGCAGCCCAGAGGGGAGACCGAGAGCTCAGGACCAATGAGAAAGCAAGAACGAGTGAGTGAGAGGTGCAGGCAGCCCGAGATGGAGAGGAAAAGAGAAACTAAGGCAGGCACACCTCCCCAAGGCAGCCCTCCTGGGTGGCTCAAGACTGCAGGTGAAGGCTCCCATGGCCTCAGGCCCCCTTGCTGCCATTTCCGGAGGGGAGGGGGGACCCCTGGGTGAGGGACATCACCTTGTTGAGCCTCAGTGTCCTCACCTGTAAAATGAGGCAATAATGACGCACCCTGCCCCACACGTGGGGGCCAGCCATGCGGACTCGGGAAGAGAGCTGGAACGTGACAGCAACAATGCTAAGAACTGCCATACTGTTACAGCAGAAGGAGCGCCCATCACTAAGGGCCCCTCTGGACCTGGAGCACCCACAGCCCGAGTCCCGAGGCCTGTGCAGGCCTGGGGGGTGTCCAGCATCTCCTCTCCTCTCCTCCCCAGAGCAGGCTAAGGGGCGGAGCCTGCCGGGGAACCTGGAGAAAGGTACCTCGCCTCCTTCGCTGTCCCCGATCGCTCACAGCCCCCAGGGAGCTTGTTGGGCGGCCACGAGCATGTGACACGTGGGGAACATGAGACCCAGGAGAGCCAAGGGCTCTTGCCCCGGGTCGCACAGCAGATCAGAAGCCAGCTCAGACTAGCCCCCCAGGCCCACCTGCCCCCTGCTTCCTCCAGGGGCAGGCACCGCCTACGGCTGGCTTTCCCCCCACATTTCCAACCTTCGGGACTGGAGATGCATCTTTAACCGAGTTAGTCTACGAAAGCACTCGGAGCTGTGCCCGGCGCATTGGGCGTGCGCAGTAACTATTAGCGGCTTTTATTACCTCGTGATCAATGTGCACAGAGCGTCGGGAGGTGTCTGGTTCTTTATTTTCCACTAACGTGTTACTTCTGTATGTCCCTGGCGCTGAGAGGCACCTTTCCATTTTTCCACATTTTGACACCTCCGACGCTGGGGGCTCCTACGGCCGTAACTGGCCCTTTTTTTCTCAGTGGTACGTGGAACAGCGAGTCCTCTCATACAATGCGTCTTACTCCAAGAAAGTGCAGTAGAGCAAACAGCCTGTTTTGCATGAACTCAAATTCTACAAGTAAGTCCTGAGTCCTACCTGGCACCAGAGGAAGATGGGGTCAGGGATGAGGTGCAGGTGGACAAGAGGACCCCCCCACCCCAGGAAGGGTGCTGTGCTCTTGGCGAGATGAGGGAGACAACTCCTTAGCCCACCCGCGGACTCAGCGCTCTGGCCCTCCTCTCCATACCTGCCCGGGCGGCCCGTCCATCGGGGGCTCCACACATCCAGACAGCTTACTCCTGCCACACCTGGACACGTCGCTCCCTCACATTAGCTCTGCACAGAGCTCTGCTCTCTTAGCCCGAGGCACCTGCTTCTCCTGCTCCTCTTCCCAACTCCCTCTCTTCCTTCAGGGCCTGGCTAGATGCCACCTCTTCCAGGAAGCCTTCCTTGACTGTTTCCCCAGGCCTCCCCGCCCCAACCTAGTTTAGGGGGAGGACCCTCCCCCATGTCCCCACGGCCTTTTGTCCCGCCCCACCCCCCATGGTGGCTACTCATTAAGACAGACACTCATCACCTTTGACTCCATTCTTGTGCTCATTCAAACATCTATTCAGTGTCCACTGGGTGTCCCCATGAGCCAGGCTCCAGGCCAGTTGCTGAGGAGGGAGTGGCAGTTGTTCTAGCCCTGCCCAGGGAGAGCTCACGTCCCATGACCTGTGATCCTTAACCTGTGTGGTGCGTGCACTGGTTTGGGAGTCTCTGAAAGCTGTGCATACCAGGACGGCCGGGCTGGCAAGTCCTGGGCCCAGGACACTTAGGCCAGACCATGAGAGCCCCCGAGAGCAGCACCTGCTCGCCAGGCACAGAGCAGCTGCTTGTTGGATGGATGGGAGGAAGAGCAGATGGACCAGGTCACTTCTTGGTGACTGTGCTCACACGGGGAGGAGGTGAAGGTCCTGGCACCTACTGCGCTTGGCAGGGCAGGGACTTGTGCCCTCCATGCTGAGCCCTGGCCCTCGAAGCGAGGCCACCTCTAACCCTGAGCCATCCCTGCTGGCCTGGCACAGGATGAGTTCCCCAGGCACCTGCAGGTCAGGAGCTTCCAGACAGGTGGGCACCACCTAATCGCCACCATTCCTTGAACCCGTGCCCCACGCCTGCCCCCGAAACCTCCAAACGATCCCCTGCTATGGTCGGATTCACTTGGCAGATGGGAAAATGAAGCTCGGCGAGCAGAGGATCCTTCCCTTCCCAGGGTTGGGCCAGCCCTTGCACCCAGGGCCAGTGGCTGGAAGCACACAAGGCTGCTCGCTGTCCACAACGTTCTTCCCTGTCTGGAGCGTGACTGGGGGTTTGAGGGACGAAGCTCTGTGTCAGCAAGTGAGGCCCCGTCAGGCCCCTCCCAGAGCCCATCGGGAGACACCTTGCCCCGAGCAGCTCTGAGCAACGTCCTCCAACTGGAGAACATTAAGGTCCCCAGCTGGCAAGGCAGAGCAGCCAGCCATGTGTCCCCCATGTGTCCAGGACCCTCACCCTCCCGTGCATCTGCTTCCACCCAAGCCCCCAGCCCCTGGAGGGAAGGCAGAGAGGGAAAAGAGGAGAGAGGCTTGAGAAAGCCGCAGCCCCCACCCCGGAGGCGCAGGGGGATGATGGAGTTGGAGATGAAACGGGCCACTCAGCAGCGGAGAATTAGTCTTCTGAGATCACCCGAAACACGGACTACTGTTCACTTTTATAGGCCGCTGTTTACGTGGCTCGCAAAGGAATTTGCCCAAGATAATAAGGGGGGCTCCGGGCGGCAGGCAGCCCACTGGAGCACGCGGTGGGGCTGGAGCTCATTAACGGGCCTCTGGCCGTGGCAGGGCTGGGTGCGCACCCCGGGGTCTGCAGCAGGGCAGGGAAGGCACGCAGGGCCCCCACCTCCCAGGACAAGGAGTGGGGACGCTGGGAAGGTATCCCGGGCAGTGGGCATGAGAGGAGCCAGGGTCCCTGGGTTCAAGGTCCCCTCTGCCACTAACTGCTCATGTGAGCCTCCAGTTGGAGGGACAAGGCTGCACTCTGCATGACCTCCCACCCCCCAGTGGGGGCCCACAGTCAGTGGCTTCTCAGGAAGCCCAGCCAAAGACAAGGAGGACAAGATAGGCTCTTGCCAGGGGAGGCAGGAGGGAGGAAGCCCCAAAGGTGCCTCAGTGGAGGGGTAGGGTCTTTCCCCATGGCCTCCTCTGTGTCCCCAGCCTCAGAGGTGGCCATGGGGTCTGGCGGGGGAAAGAAGTACTCAGGAGGAAGGGACACAGCGCCTCGATGCCCTGCTGGGCATCGCCCCCTGCCTTCTGCCCTATTCGCTAGGGGACCCAAGTGGAGGTAGTGCCCGGGGTAGACACCTGGGGTAGATTGGGACTCTACTCCTTGTATCAAAGCAGGAAGAAAGTGTCCCTCCGGGGGAGGCCAGGCAAGGACAGATCCACATGAAAGTGGCCCTGAGCCCCCTGTCTCCTAGGTGCACCCCAGCCAAAGGCAGGGTAGCTGTTCACCATGACGGAACCACACTGTGGAGCTGTGGATCATGATAATCAGGGGTGGGTGGCGTGCGGGATGGGGTCTAGCAAGGGCTCTCAGGCCCAGAGCTGTGGGGGGGGGGGGCAGGGACCCCAGTGGAGAGCCTCGCTGTCCTGGGTCCCTCCCAACTTCCTCCCTCAGGTCTGGCCCTCTCTCCTCCCTTGTTCCTAGTTTTGTCTTGACCACGGACCCGCTGCGTGGCTTTGGGGAGGTTAGTCCCCCTCTCTGGGTCGGGCTTGACCACCCGCAGAATGAGAACAGTAACCTCTGCTGAGGAGGGTCAAGTGAAATCCTAGAGTGTTTTGCAAACCCTCAGCCCAGGGTACCTGCAGGCTCCGCCCCCAACCCTGCCCTGCTCTTTCCACCTGCCTGGCTCCTTTCCTATTGCCCCCCCAAAACACATTGGTCTCCCTTCAAGCGAGATCTGGCAAATGCTGTTCAACTTAAACATCACCTCCTCCGGGAAGTCGTCTCCTCCGCACTCCTGCCCTGACTTCACTCATAGCCGCCCCGCTGGACGGGATGGTGAACTCTGTGGGGCAGGGCCCGGCCCAGAGGAGGGCACAGAAAGTGACAGAGGGGAGTCAGTCCTTGGCTTGTCATCCCCGTGGGCCTCTTCCCTCCTTCTCTCCCAGCACACATCTAACCAGGTGACGTCCACCTAAACTCCAAGGAATGCGAGGACAGATGCTTTTCTTTACAGTATCTCATAATAACACCTGACTTGTGAGTCTCTGTTTCCCTCATGACAGTCTAAGCTTCCTGAGGCACAGGGTCACAGCTGAACATCCCAGCTGAGACGGGGACTCTAAGAACTGTCGCTGAGCAGACTCAATGCAGCGGGGCTTAGGTTACACATCAGGAAGAACTTCCCAATGAGAATTTAGTTTTCTTTCTGCAATGTTTCTAGAAGTTTCCAAAGTACCAGGAGACACTCCCTGGGATTGTCGAGGCTGACCTCTCTATGGGGTGGCGAGCCTTGAGGACAGCTGAGAAAGGAGCCCCCGCCGGGGAGAACCCGGTTACAGGGTGACTTCCTGCTCCATGCTCCAGGAGAGAAGAATCGTGTCTATTTCTAGATCCTTTCATCCGAGCAACTCCAAACTCAGGCTAATATTCCACCAACACCTCCAGCCTCATGGGTGGGAGCCCCTTGGTTCTGCAGGGGGGAGAGGGGACACTCTAATGAAGGTGGCCACTTGTCCAAGGTCAGCCGGCAAATGAGGAGCGGTGGCAGGACAGGCCCAGGGCACAGTGGCCCAAGGCATTCCCTAGGAACAGCAATGCCAGCCACCTGGTTGGCAGTGGGGTCGTGAGCACGGCCCCGATGGGTGCCAGGGCTCTCTCCTCGGGGACGGGATGCCACTGACCAGGCTGGCCCTGGGAAGGACAGCCGGCCACCCTTCCCTTCATCTGCCTGCCAAGGCTCTTCCACCACTTGGGAGGACTGGGGTTCAAGTCACAGCTCTGGCTTCCTGACCCTCAGTTTCCTCATCTGTCAAATGGGTTGATTTTCCCTGATGCCAACCTCCTCGAAGGATTGCAGCCAAGAAACGAGAGGTGCGGAGAGACGCTGCTCTGAGTGGAGCCTTGGGCATCTATTTCCCCGGAGGAAGCAGCCCACTAACAAACCTCAGCCAGGCCCTTCTGGTGGCAGCTGTGTGGTCAGATCGTTTTCCTGGGTGGGCAGAGGGATCAGGGCACCAACCCTGCAACAGGCCACAGGCTCCCGTGACAACCACCGTCCTCACAGGTGTACAGTGCTTTACAGTTTGCAAAACACTCTAGGATTTCACTTGACCCTCCTCAGCAGAGGTTACTGTTCTCATTCTGCGGGTGGTCAAGCCCGACCCAGAGAGGGGGACTAACCTCCCCAAAGCCACGCAGCGGGTCCGTGGTCAAGACAAAACTAGGAAAAAAAAAAAAAAAAAAGACAAAACTAGGAACAAGGGAGGAGAGAGGGCCAGACCTGAGGGAGGAAGTTGGGAGGGACCCAGGACAGCGAGGCTCTCGTCTCAATAGTGAGCACAGGAAAAGCCTCGCCTCTTAGCTGAAGCTTCAGATGAGCCTGGAGCTGGTCACAGGGACAGCCTGTGCGTGCGTGCGGGGTCACCGAAGGGGTGTGGTGGGAGGTGGTGTTTGACATTGGCCCAGGCCCTGGGGCCACCAGCCCTCAGCCGCCTCTGATGCCACGGGGGCAGAAAGCTGGGCTCTGGCTGGTGGCAGCTGGGATATGTGTCCCCAGGCAGCAGCAAAGAGAGTAGGCCCTGAGGCCACATTTCAAACGGATCCCCCAGAAGCCACCTCCCCTTGAGACACGGCAGCACTTGCTGCCTCCTCACCCACAGAGCCTGGCTCAGGCTTCATGCAGTTTGATTCAGCAAATATCCCTAAGCTCCCAACCTGAGCTGCATGGAAGGGCAGGAGCCTGGGCCTGGGGGAAGAGTTAGAGATGGGGGTCGGGAGGGAGCGTGCAAGCAAAGAGGGCTCCTGGTAGACAAGGGACCCGGGGCAGGGGGCGTGGGTGGGTGGGGGACAAGGCAGGGAGAAAAAGGCAGCTGAGCACTACAGGCTGAATGCTACTGGGACTTTGAGGCACAACCATAGGACATCAGGGGAGGCTTCCTGGAGGAGGGGACATCTGAATAGGTTTTGAGGTACATGTAGGATTTCCCTGAGCAAAAGCAAAAGGGTGTGTGTGTGTTGGAGATATTGGTGGAGCCAACAAGATGACACTACAAAGGTCTAGAAATGGGCAGCTAGTGTGGGGCTAGGGTTTGGCAAACCAAGAAGCAAGCAGTCTTGGTGAGGGGGTGAGTGGGAAAGGAGAACAGGTCAGGCTGGGGATAGCCTTGAACATGTCTAGGGGGTGAGACTGCTCTTGCTAAAAGAATAAGGGGTCAGATCCCAGCAGGACAGGACCTTTTTTTTTTTTTTTTAATCTGGGAATTAAGCCATTGGCTTGGGTGCTGACCTGAAACAAAGGAACAGACCGCCTGGGAGGCATTGGGAGCCAATGGGATCAGACCTGGGTTCAAATCCTTGCTCTCCTGCTAGCACGCTGTGTGGCTTGAGCACCTACCTCAATGTCTCTGAGCCACAGGACCCTGTGACATGAGAATGTGCATCCCTGCCTAGGCTCCCCCCCACCCCGGGGGGGTGGGTGCTGCTGCAGGAAGTGAGGTTGTGCAGTTGGTTGGGAAGGAGCTTTGCAAACTGTAGAGGGCTGGGCTCCCACAACCCGGCACTGTCACTCCAGACAGAACAGGCAGGTTGCAGCCCTGGAGAGTGAGGGGCCATCAAGGCCTGGGCCTGCTGAGTCCCCTTGTGCCACCGCAAACACAAACGGCTCTTTCCCCAAAGACATCTGTCTGGGAGAAATTTAAAATTTAAAATGGGCAGCCCCATTATTTCCTCTCCTCGGTGAGCGAGCCTCCTCATCTTGCCTGCCTGCCGTGGTCCCCTGGCAGCCCGGCCTGGGGCAGCCCCAGGGCTGTCCCTCCGCTCAGCTCCCCATCTCCAGCCCTGCTCTGGCCAGCCCTGGAGCTCTGCCCTCACCGCCCCCCCTTCCTGCGCACAGCCCTGGGCACCCTCGGAGCCTGCTGCCTCCACTGCCCCTGCAGAGGCAGCAGGAAGGGTAGAACGGACAGACCTGGAACCACGGACCCAGGTTCAAATCTCGGCAGAGCTCCATGGCCTCTAGAGCCTTGCTTTTTCTCGTCTTGAAAGCTGGAGAATCATGATACCCAGTCTTCTCACATGAGACAAAAATGTATTGATCCTTTATTGCATAAGGGGGGCCCTGTTTAAAGTGCGAGGATTTAGAGCAGATCCAGGGGATCCACAACCCGGGTCCAGAAGCTCAGGCACCAGGGGGTGGTGCCCAGGGTGGATACTTAGCAAGTGAGTAAGATGCCCATCGTGGAGGTGAGGAAACAGACACTCAGCGAAGGGTGTGATTTGTGAGGTGGCACTAACGGGCTGGTCACCCCGTGAACCAGAGGTCCCCCACCCCCTGCTCACGCGGGTACCTGCTGGCTGGCGGAGGAGCAAGAGGGCCCTCTGCCACAGCGCCCGGCTCCTGCAGGGGTGCTGGCCGCACCCGCACCCCAAGTTCAAGCCTCTTCTAGAGGAGGAGGAGAGGAAGGCGCCACCTCGCCCCAGGCCTCTGGGAGTCTCGCGGGGTGCGCCCCAAACTCCAGCCTCGAGCTGAGCGGCCACCACCGCGCCCACCGCGCGGGCCCCGCGTCCCCACGGCCCCGGCCCCGGCCCGCGCGTACCTGCGGCTTGTCACGCGGCCGGTCCTCAAGTTGGGAAGCGCCGCCCATGGTCTTCCACCGGTCGTTGACCATCTTCCGGCCGGACTGGCGGGGGCGCCCGGCGAGGCGCGCCGCTGCGGAGCGCACAGACGCGGCGGTGGGCGCGGGCTCGGGCGCGGGGCGCGTCCTTCCCGCCAGGTCCCCGCCTCGGGGCCCGCGCCCGGGGGGCAGGGGCCGGGGCCGGCGGGCGTGCGTGCGTGCGCGGGGGAGCGCGGGGGAGCGCGGGTGCGGACGGGCTGCGCGGGGTGCGCGGGGTGCACGGGGTTTGCGGGGTGCACGGGGTTTGCAGGGTGCGCGGCTGGGAGCGGGAGCGGGAGCGCGAGAGCAGCCCGCCCGCCCGCCCGCCCGCCGCTCTGGCTGCGCGCCGTCCCCGCTCCCCGCTCCCCGCTCCCGCGCCTCCCCCTGCGCGCTCCTCTCCCTCCTCCCTCCTCCCTCCTCCCTCCCTCCTTCCTTCTCAATCTCCGTGTCTTTTTTGTCTCGGACTCTCTTTGCCTTTTATTGCTCCCCCGGCCGCCCGCCCTCGCCCCCACGCACATCCACACACCGCGGCCGGCCACAGCCCCGCTCCACCGCCGGGAAGGCCCAGATCGAGGGGCACAACCCGCCCCAGGCCCAGGCCCCCGGGCCAGCGGGGAGGGCGGCAAAGCGCCGCGGACAGCCCGCCTCCCGCCGGCTCCCCGAGGGCCCTGGGCGCCCCGCGGCGCCTCCGCACAAACTTCCTCCCCGGCCCGACCCGCGCCGACTCCCGGAGCGCAGGGGGCGCGGCGCCGGGCGGGCCCAGGGGGCGTCCCTGCCGGGGCGTCGGGCGCCTCCCGGGAGCGGCGCGGGCGGGGCCGGGGGCGGGGGCGGGGGCGGGGCCGGCCTGGGGGCGCCCCCTGCGGGCCTCCGAGGGCTCGGGCCGGGCCCCGCGGGCAGGTGCGCCCCGTCCTGGGGTCGCCAGCCGCTGGGTCCTTCCCCTCCGGATCCCGACCAGCGAGGCGGGCCGGGGGGCGCCCCGGCCGGAGTCCGCGACCCTGGACCCTGGCGCCCGCGGGCGGAAGGGGGTCCCCGGCGCCGGGCCCTGAGGACCGGCCGCTCCGCCCGCGCTCCCCAGGCGCGCCCCGCGCCGTCTCAGCCCCGCCTCCTCCTCTGCGGGGGAGCCGAGGGATCTGCACCGGGAGGGGCCTCTCGGTCGACCCCTCCCACCAGCCGCACTTTTAAAAGCGTTTAATCCGCCCGGCGCGCCCTCGGAGGTAATTGACAAAGTCCTTAATCCGCGCGGCTAACGAGCTGCTGCTGCGGCTTCCGACCGGGAGGCGCCTCACGGCCCGACGCCGCGTCCTCGGCGGCCGCCCCCTCTCCAGGCGCCGCGGGAGCCCGGGCGGGGCCCCTCCCCCGCCCCCTCGATCGCCCCTGCTCCCCCCAGCTTCAGAACAGACACCCCCACTTCCCGCCCCCCGCTTCTCCCCAAAGCTGTTTCCCGGCTCCCGGGGAGCCTTGGCCCGCCACGCTGTTCCCTGGCACCGTCTCCGTCTCTTCCCCGCCGGCTGCCAGTCTGTCGCCCCATCTCCGTCCCTCTCCCGGTGCCTCTCCGAGCCCCGCACAGGCGATGCAGGCTTCCCCCCGGGGGTACGGGCCGCGCCCCGCCGGCACGGTGGCCGCGCCCTGAGCCGGGGAGGCCGTGGGACCCTGTGCCGCCCCCATCTGAGCGACTGTCACTCACCCGCCAGCAGCTGGGGTCACGACAGGCCAGCTGTGTGTCCACAGCCTCCCCGTCCTTTCAGGGCTGCCTGCTGCCCTACCTGCAGCCCCGCCCCCTTTGCGCCCCACAGGGAGGCTGCCTAGGTTGCTGGAGAGGATGCTATAGTCTTGGTCCCCACAGAGGCCCTGATCAGAGTCCAGGCTCTTTCCCCAGGGCACCCTTCCTCCGGGGGCTCCTTTCCTGTAGGTTAAAGAGATGGACAGGTGACCTGGGAGGCCATCTGCCTTGGGCAGAGGAGTGTGGTGGAAAGCACAGAGCCCTGGCTTCGGAGCCTGGAGCAAATTACTGCATCTCTCTGAGCCTCAGTTTCTCCATGTGTACCAAAAGGTTAGCCACACCCTCTTTGGAAGAACTCTTGTGAAGTTCTAAGACAGGTGCACTGACGCACCTGAGCAGATTTCAAACTTTCCTGCTATGACCTTGGGCAGATTTCCTGTCCGCTCTAGCCTCAATTTCCTCATTGAAGAAATCAGCACCCACCCACTCCACCCCCCTTCTTGCTTCACATGTGGCATGTGGCTGGGACTGTGTTCCTGATTTAGGGAGAAGATGTAAACTCCAGATGTGTCTCTGTACAGACAAAAGATCACCAGGGGTGGGTGGGGGTAGGTTTGAACTGAGAATCTGAGGGCAGGGTGGTGCTAAGGGTGGTGAACAGAGGTTTGGGGCATGTGCTCTGAGTGGGCAGGGAAAGAACCCTGAAGAAGTGAAGAAGGAGGGCATGAGCCAGGCCGTGAAGGCGTGGTGACTGGGTTGCTGGGGAAGGAGGCATTCCAGCAAAGGCTTGGCATGGAGAGTGACAGCGGGCTGAGCCCTGCGCCCGGAGGTGTAAGCAGGAGGTCCTTGGCTGGAGGATCTGCTCCCGGGCCTGCAGGACAGTTGGACAGGTAACCGGGGGCCACCTAGTGGCTCCTCCTGGCACTGCTTGCTGCAGGTTGTCTCACCTGCTGGGGACAGACCCCTCACTTTCCCGCCCTTGGGGGGGTGCAGTGAGTTCCCGTGTCAAGGAAGATCTTCACCCATCACCCCCTCGGCACCCTAAGAGAAGACTCAGCCCAGGTGTGACTCTGACATGAGCTGCAGGCATTTGCTCACCTCTTTACACACAGTCTTCACCTGACACGCTTGGGACATAGCCTCATGGAGAGAGGGGAGGGCCCCCCTCGGCTCATTGACCCCAAAATCTGTATAAGAAAAATCGAAACTGGTTTCACAGAGGGGATGGTGCCTCCCCATGCTCTTTTGAGAAAGCTAGTGTCCTCAGGGATATACCAGGGAGGAGCCCCGGTGGGCTCAACTGGCCAGGGCAGGATCAGGGCTCTCTGGGAACCAGCCAGGACCTTGGGGGAACTGGAACTCAGGAGCCCAGGTTGCATGACGTAGTCCCAAGGCTGCCCCAGCGCCCCTGCACACTCCCTGAGCATCCACTCACCCTCCTCCCTCTGGCTTGCCAACTCCACATGTTTTTACTTTTCCTGCTTGTGGCCACCTAGACATGATGGACCCAACAACAGAAAACTCCTGCCTGGGATTTTTAGTTTAAATTTCAGACAGATGGGCAGCCCCGGTGGCGCAGCGGTTTAGCGCCGCCTGCAGCCCGGGGTGTGATCCTGGAGACCCAGGATGGAGTCCCACGTCGGGCTCCCTGCATGGAGCCTGCTTCTCCCTCTGCCTATGTCTCTGCCTCTCTCTCTCTCAATCTGAATAAATAAATAAATCTTAAAAAAATAAATTTCAGAAAGATGGTGATCCATCCGGCTTATCCTTTGGAGCCAGATGTCAATTGTAGGTCATCAGCAGGCCAGTAACAGCCGCCCTTGGTCAGGTGCCCGCCATAGTCTGATGAAGGGCATGGCCACGTGGGGTCCTGACGCAGAGCACCCCCCTCAGCAGGGAGTGGGTCCTGGGCAGTGAGTCATGGCTGCAATCTGAGCATCACCTCTATACTCAGCTCTGTGCTAAGCACGCTTCTCAGCCACCCTCATATGTGGGAGCTACTGTAACCCCCATTTTATGGATGGGAAAACTGACGCCGGTCAGTTACATAAAATGGCATCATGACTAGCTGCCACTCAGCATTTTCCGTGCGCTGAGTACCATTCATTCACAATATTTCTTATTTCACGTAATCCTCCCCCAAAACCTACAGGTGTTAGCATTTTATATCACCGTTTTATAGATGAAGCCCCTGAAGGTCAGAGAGGTTAAATAACTTGGTCAAGATGACCCAGCAACTGATGGGGTTGGGATTGGAACTCGGGTCTTGACACTGCCACCCCTCTCTGTCACTGGCTTCCATCCTCTTCATCAGGGAGAGCTGGCCTGAGACACCCAGTGATGTCCTGGCAGCCGCTCCGCGAACGTGGGCCGAATGTCAAATGTGCTTGGCTCGTGGGGCCTGGGGGGCCCGCCTGGCCAGGAGGTCGGGACCCCTGGCCCTCATCCATGCAGCCTCTGCCCTGCACTGCCGGGGGCACTGGGCTCTTGCCGTAAAGCTGTTTCAACTTAACTCTGACAGTCACATTTATCATTAAAAATAAATTTATCTTGGCTTCCCGTGGCATGGAAAGCTACTGTGCAGTGATTCAATGGGCTTGTCACCCCTCACGGTTAGGCACGGGGAGCTGAACAACTGGATGGTCTCCAACGCAAGCTCCTCATTTTCTGCGGCTGGAGCCAGAAATGTACAGTGGGCTGACATTTAATTTAGAATCCAACATACCTTGACATAAACCTATAATACAAAGACGGGGGCGGGGGTGGGGGCTGCCAAGCCCGGCGGGGTGGGGGTGTGGGGGGGGAATCCAAGTGACAGGGTGGATTTCTTTCTTTTTCTTTTATATTTTGCTTTGTCAACACTGAGTGGTGATGACAGTCTAGAGGCCGCCATCAAAGGCGAAAATTAGCATGGAGAGAGTGTGTGTGTGTGTGTGTGTGTGTGTGTGCACGTGCAAACGCACGCTTTTGTATGGATGCACCGTGCAGGGGCGGCGGGACTGCGTCCTGAGTCCGCTGGGGTGCCTCGTGTGTCATCCTTCGGCCCCTTGGTCAGATATAACCGGAGAAACCTGAGCTGAGGCCAGGTCCTCGGGGCTAGAACCGGGGTCCCGGAGCAGACTGACTCAGTCATCATGGGCAAGAGGGCACCTGCTCGTTTGTCTCTGTGCCCCCGGCCCCCGCCCCAGATCCTCTGACACATACTTAGTGCTCAATAAATATAGAGCAGTCAAGGACGATGTTATTTTAAAAGCTAGAAGCAGGGGTCTGGTTTTTTTATGCAGCAGAACATCCTGATAGACTATTTGGGTGTGAAAAGCGGAGGCTTAAGGCAGGCCAGGGAGGGGAGGGCAGGTCACGGGAGGGAAGCCTGAAACCAGGGAGAAGCTGGAGAAGCGTGGTGGTGCTTTCTGCAAAAAAGCTCTCCGATGGAAGGGGAGGGGTGGAGGGGAAGAAGGAAGAGAGGCCATGTGGGGGCCGGGGTGGGAGTTAGACTGGCCTGGAACAGGGGGATTGTGCTCTTGCAGAGAGGTTTCCGTGTTGGGCTGTACAAGAATCCCATGTGTTACCCTCTGTCTTCGGGGAAGACCGCTCTGCTCAACAGCCTTGTGTCTGAGATGCTTTAGGGAAATGGAAGGGGGGCAAGGCAGGGTGAAGGGTCCAGCTGCATGAGGGGAGGGCAGGGGTGCTGGGGAGGCCCAGAATTCAGCCCAAGTAGGAAATCTGCCCAGCAGGTGAGCTGAGCTTGAGCCATTTCAATTTTGATTTTACTGCACTCACAATAGCGACCATTTTGCTGAAAGCCAGGCACCACGCAGGCCACCTGGATTTCCTCGCGGAAATCCTCACAAGAACCTAGGAGGCAGCTGCTGTGATTTATGATCTGCCTTTCACAGATAAAGAAACAACTGAAGGTCAAGTACCTTGCTCAAGGTTATGCAGCTCACCCACTTGAAGGGGAGCTGTGCCATCTGACTCCACTTCTCCAGAACGCACAGCTGCAGAATTTGGGGAC
This sequence comes from Canis aureus, assembly GCF_053574225.1. NCBI lineage: Eukaryota > Metazoa > Chordata > Mammalia > Carnivora > Canidae > Canis > Canis aureus. The sequence continues at coordinate 8,032,124 of NC_135626.1, forward strand.
CTCAACACAGCTCTCACTTGGGTTGCAGATGGTTATGCAGGATAAAAGGAACCGGGTGTGGAAAACAAAAATATTGTACGTTTGGAACAGCAGCAGCCACATCCCAACCTCCAAATGGCCAGACTTTCGAAAACGGTGGGCCTTATTTTCTTTCTTCATTTTTTAAAGGTTTGTTTGTGTGTTTATTGATTGATTGATTGATTGATTGATTTAAGAGGTGGGGGAGCATGAGTGAGGGTTGGGGAAAGGCAGAAGCAGTCTCCCCACTGAGCAAGGAGCCCGATGTGGGGCTGGATCCCAAGCCTCTGAGACCATGACCTGAGTCGAAGGTAGACGCTCAACTGTCTGAGCCTCCCAGGCACCCCAATGTGCCTCATTTTCATACTTCTTTCCTATGCCATGCACTATGCCGCAAGGGGCTGTATACACACCCGAGTCCCTGGTGTGCTAACCTTGGGGTGATAGTAGTCGTTACTTCTGCCAACTTACTTATGGTGGAGTGTTTCCTGGCGTGCTCTGTAATTTTGGATTGGGCGTCTCATCTCTGTCAGAGCTTTATCATGGGAATCCCGCATGTTCTGGGTCGCCAGTTCATCCTTCCCTAAATTTGCTCTTATTTCTCGGAGGCGTCCGAAGACACTCCAAACCGAGGGCCACGTTCAGGGTTCGTCTTGCACATGGAATAAATGCAAACCAAATCTTCATGAGAACAAGCCTGCAGGTGTTCCTTTATAGCAGAGGCTCCCCTGTCAGGTGGCTTCTTTCCTTGTCTGCACCCAGGTTCCCTGCCCCCTTTCTGTGTCTGGCTTTTGGTTACTACCCTCTTTTTCGTTTTAGCTAAACATCTAAAAGGACGTGATATCATATTCAACATTGTAGGCTTTTGGTGGTAGGTGTCTAGTCTATCATCTCACTGACAATAGAAGTCTTCTCTCATGCCTACTTTTTTTTTCTTCAAGATTTTGTTTATTTATTCATGAGAGACACAAAGAGAGGCAGAGACAGGCAGAGGGAGGAGAAGCAGGCTCCATGCAGGGAGCCCGACCGACCTGGGCCTCAATCCCAGGAATCCAGGATCAGGTCCTGAGCCAAAGGCTGCTGAGCCACCCAGGCGTCCCTACTTTTCTTAAGTTTAAAAATAGAGTCTAGGGGTGCCTGGCTGGCTCAGTGGGTTAAGCATCTGACTCTCGATTTCGGCTCAGGTCATGATCTTGGAGTCGTGAGATCCAACCCCCCATTTGGCTCCACAGTGGATGTGGAGCCTGCTTGAGGTTCTCTCTCTCCCTCTCCTGCTGCCCCACCCCCTGCTCATGCTCCTGCTCTCGCTGTCTCTAAAAACTAAAAATAAAATAAGACAAAATAAACTCTAATATACATATAATAAAGCACACAGATCTTAGGGGTAGGGTTTGGACCACCATGCCAGTCATTTCCATTATCCTACAAAGTTCTCATGTGCCCCTTTCCCTGTCACACACGGCTGCCCAGAGGTATGTACAGTTCTGATTTCTATTGCCAGACCTTCGTTTTGTCTTTTTTAAAACTTTTTGTCACTTGGACGCCTGTGGTGTGGACTCTTTTAGGTCTGACTTCTTTACTCAACATTTGGCTGACATGATGCATCCACACTATCGTATCTACCAGCAGTGTGTTCCTTTCCGTTGCCAACGGTATTTCATCTGTGGCTCGGCCGCAGTGTGCCCTACCACCTTCCTGTTGATGGACATTCAGGCTGTTTCCTTGTGAGGCTGTTAAGAACAGGGTTGCTAAAAAAACAAAAACAAAAACAAACAAAAAAACCACAGGGTTGCTGTGCACATTTGCACACTCGCCCTGGCACACACATGCCCACACTCGTTGGGCATCTACCCAAGAATGGAATTGCTGGCTGACAGGGAAGGAGAAAGTTTAACTTTATAGGAAACAGCCAGCGAGGCCTGAGTGGCTCAGTTGGTTGGGCATCTGACTTCGGCTCAGGTCATGATCTCAGGATCCTGGGATCGAGCCCCACGGCGGGCTCCCAGCTCAGCAGGGAGTCTGCTTTTTCCTCTCCCTCTCCCTCCGTGAGTGCGCGCACTCTCTCTCTCTCAAATGAATTATTAAAATTTTTAAAAAACAAATAAAGGAAACAGCCAGAGTGCTTTCCAACATGACAGCCCACGAGCAGTGCCCAGGGGCAGATACCCCACATCACACACCTGCTTTCCTCCTGCTGCTCCTCTGAGAACCCCTGTCCCTCGGCCACTCAGCCCATTCGTTTGCTCCCTGGCTCATCTCACAGACGTTTACAGCAGCCCCCAGCCCACCCCACCGCCCAAGTGCATTGGCTAAGTGCATGGCCACCGGTCTGCAGGCACAGCTCTGCCTCGGGTGGGCACCCTCCTTCCCTACCAGGCCTGCCAGAGGGCCCGTCTTGAAGCTGTGGCAGGAGAGCATCTGGGCTGTCATCTGTGCCTTTGAGGAAGCCAGCGCCTTGGTCAAACCTCGTGTGCTTGTGTCAATGTGTCAGTGTGGGCCAGGGCATGCCAATCACCGTCCCAGCTCCCCGCCACCCCTCCCACCCGTCCAGCAGCGCTGCCCGGCACCCACCCACACCAAGGAGCCAAGGGCTGGTGCCCTTAGGAAAAAATAGCCAAATTGCTTCCAACATGGCTGTGCCATTGCACCGCCCGCTGCACTACCTGCTGGCAGTGTGGAGACAACCCCAGTCTCCGTGAGAACAGGCCTGTGGTCACTCATCAGTGGGGAAGCGTCTCCTTGTCACCCTCCCAGCTTCCTCACCACCTCTGTCCGCAGGCAGGTAGGTTTTTCCCCAGTCTGCTGGGTCACTGAGAGTGGGCCCCGGCCCTGTGCTGCATCCTGGTCCCCTGCCTTCCTGGAGCCCAACGCCCTGGCGTGTGGGGTTCCTCGTGCCCCATCTCACGCCCCAGGTCTCACCCAGAGGGGCAGGGGAGGCCGGGGAGGGAGGGCCCAGCAGGCAGACAGGCCTCTCTGCCTTTCCTCCTCCCTCCCAAGCCTCAGAGGGGAGCCGACCACCGACCACTCCCGTTAGGACTCGGTGCTCCAGAGCTCTGGTTCCCATGGAATCCATCCCACCGCCCCTCCTGGAGCCCTGCCTGAGAGCTCCCCTGACCCGTGAACTCCTGGGGAGAGCTCTCCTGCTTTTACCTGCCATGTCCAACCTACCGGCAAGTTTTTTCAACAAATATTTATTGAGCACCTGCTACATGGACTTTAATTCTAGTGAACAAACAAGACACTTTCAAATGGGGATATGTGCTCTAAGAAAATGAAACAGGGTTCCATCACACAGAGTGGCTGTGAAGGCTGGGGAGGAGCTGGTGTTTGAAGGAACCTATCATAGAAGGCCCCGAGGGAGGGCTCCCCGGCAGAAGAGCCAGCAGATGCAAAGGCCCTGAGGTAGGAACAAGACTGGCATTGAAAGCCCTGATGGCAGGCAGGCCCTGTGGCTGGAGCACAGTGGACAAGAAGGGCAGAGATGATGTCAGAGAGGGAAGGAGGGATGGATGATACAGGGTAGGGATTGAGTTTGGGTTTTACACTGGTCACCATAGGAAGCCATCGGAAGATTGGTTGTACCTGAGAGTGCAATGTTTTTGCAAGTTCATTTTGGCTGCCGTGTCAAGGATGGCATTCCAAGAGGGTCTAGGGGGCAGGAGTGGACAGGGACCAGTGAGGAGGCTACCTGTCCTCATCTCTGGTGAGAGGCGGAGGCAGCTCAACTCAATGTGGGGTGTTAGCAGCAGAAAGAAGTGGGCTGATATGGGACACGTTGTGGAGGTGGAGCTGTGGGCGGGCTGGCGGAGCAGATGAGCACAGCATGGTGGAGAGAGCCAGGGTGACACCAAGGTCGGGGGCCTAAGGCACAGGCTGATAGTGGTGCCATCCACGGAGGCGTGGAAACCCGGGAAGGGGACAACGCAGAGGAGGGCTGGGTTCAGGAGTCTGTTCTGGACATGATATGTTGGAGCTGCCCATTGAACCTCTCAGAAGGGTGTGGTGTGGGCATCAAGCACCCGAGTGTGGACCACCAGGGAGAGGTCCAGGCTGCAGTTGTCAACCATGGGCCATGATCCAAGAAGAGGTCACAGGTGGGTGGTGGGCTCCGGGTACATGGAATGATCACTTCCAGTTCCTCCCTCCCTGTTAGAGAACTAGATCTCCACCCTCTGCCTGCTGACCCTCCTGTGCCTCCCACCCCCTCGACACTGGATGTGGCCACATGACTTGTTTTGGCTACTGCAATGTGGGCAGAAGCACAGAGCGGCCAGCGGTCCCAGCCTTCAGAGACACCCTCCTGCCCTTACTTCTCTTGCAACTGTGAGAGGAACATGCCTGGGAGGACAGGTCTCAGAAGGCAGAGAGACACGTGGCACAGGCCTGAACCTGGCAGAGCCACAAGCCAGAAAATACATGCTGTCGTGGCAAGTCACAGAGTGTTGGGAGTGGCTGTTACCCAGCAGTACTGCAGCCACGGCTGACTGATACACAAGCAGGGCCAAGCCCCTCTCCCTCCCAGAGCAGTGGGAAGGAAGAATTGAGGCTGTGCACGAGGGCTTAGCAGAGGGTCTGGCACACAGGAAGTGCTCAGCAAACACAACCTAGTGTTACTAGCCTACCTGTTAATTGTGCGTCTAAAAACAGAGAACTTCCCTAGGTGCTTCCTCAGCTCTGAGCGCCTCGTGGTCACCCAGGTGATAATCTGCTTCGGTGCATATTTCTTTCACCGTTTTCATGGTTTTCCCCCAGTTATAAAAATCACCTATTATCGCAGTGCCCAGAGATAGTCCTGGTCACAACTCTCGGATGACTCCTTCCAATCTTTTTCCTAAGTAGCTGCCAGAGACCACCTCACTATGGACCAGTGGGACCAGAGAGTTTGGGGACCTGTTTGTCTGTACGAATATGCAACACGGGCAGGGAGGGTCTTGGTGGGGTTTTTGTGGGCAGGCCCTTGGGGTTGAGTTGAGAAAACATCAACAGTATGTATCCAAACTTTGTTGTGTACGGTGTGGTAGGTGCCATGGGATTTCTGCCCACAGGGGCACTCAGCACCCACCATTCCAGAGTGTGCCAGACCTGTAACTGTTCCCTGTCCCCCCAGGGCCACCCTTGGCCAGTGAGGCTGGGAGTTGGAAGGAGATGAATGTCCCTGCTCCCTTACCCTCCGCTGGCTGCCTTCCCTCCTGGTCTTGCCCCCCCACGCTGCTTGCAGGACTTGTTGGGATCACTCCACCTAAGCCACTCTACTTCTTGGGGAGCCAACCTTAGTGGCTAGGCGCTATGCATGCAACTCGCTTCTCACGACCACTTAGCAAATTCCAGTGTAACCTGTGGTTTTGTAGCACCTACTACTACGATGTGCCAGACACTGGCCACAGCAAGTGTGCTGATGGAGGTGACAATGGCATCTGTGCCCTAGTGACCAGGCCTTCCCTTTGACCCAGAAAAGAGCCTTGGGTTAAACCATGTTTTACCAGACAAAGTCTTTATTCATTTTTTAAAGAGATTTATTTATTTGAGAGAGAGAGAAAAAAAGCAAGGAAAGGGAGAGAGAGAGAGAAAGAGAGAGAGAGAGAATCCTCAAGCAGACTCCCTGCTGAGCATGGAACCTGACTCGGGGCTCGATCTCATGTCCCTGAGATCACACCTGAGGCAAAACCAAGAGTCGGTTGCTCAACCGACTGAGCCACCCAGACACCCCAGGCAGAGATTTTATATACACATTTCATAACCTGATTGTGAAAATTTCCCATTTCTTAAAAATTCAAAACTCTCCTTTATATAGTTAGGCCTATTTCATGATGACCTTAGCTAATATGTATGGAAGGTGGTCTGTGTGCCAGGCTTGGAGCTGGGTGTGCTAAGCAACTTAATCCTTACAGGGACTGGCAGCGAAGCTCTATTGCTCTCCCCATTTGCAGAAGAGGAAACTGAGGCACGAGGTGGTCTTACAGCTGTAGATTGGAGATTTATAGTCAGGTCGTGGAATGCTAGAGTCGGGGTAAGGTGATGTGGTGTTTATAAGCCCCCCCCCTTATTTTTGGACATTTATTTCTATTATCTAGTTGCTGTAAACCACATACACAGTGAACAGCCTTGCCCTGTATCTCCCTGGGCCTTGCTAATTACTTCCTTTGGGTGGATTCCCAGGTAGAGAATTAGGAGGTCAGAGGGCAGCACTGTCTCTAACACTCCTCATCCCCGTGGCCCTGTTCTGGCCTTGCTGTTGCAATCTCTTGCCTTCTTTCCCACACTGTGTTGAGCCCAGCATCATTGCGAAACATCCGCCTTGGCCTTCCTCTGCCCAGCCCCCACCTGCCCAAGTCCTCACCTGACCTTCATTCAGCCTGACCTCCCGGGCCTGTCCTGTGTGCCTGCACTGGGGGTCTGGGGCTCTCAGTGAGGCAGCTTTCTTCCAGAAAGCACAGGGGAGGAGGAGCCTAGTCGAGCTGTGGCTGCTTCAGTCACAGAGAAGGGGCTTGGTTATGATGAGGGAAGGAAGGAAGGAAGGAAGGAAGGAAGGAAGGAAGGAAGGAAGGAAGGAAGGAAGGAAGGAAGGAAGGAAAGGAGGAGCAAACAAGCCCCCTAGCCTGCCTGGATCGACCCCAGTTGCAGAGCAGCTCCTTATAAAGCAGCCTCTTCTGGGCTCTGGAGTCCATGGGGGTCCCCATGCTTACAGGGCAGCTCCCCCCTGCTGGGGGCAGGAGGGAAGGGAGCATGCAGACCTGAACCCCCCAGTCTGCAACCAAAGCTCCCCAGCTGGCCCTGGCTCGGTCCCTTCGTATGCACCTTCTCTGACAAGTGCTTTCCTTACACTTACAGCCAGGGCACCTTTGCTCGGGCCAGGCCTCCTGCCCGGGATGCCTCAGAGCTCGATTTTCTAGTCTGAACAAAGATACTGCAGTGGTTACCAATTGCTACATTACAAATCGCCCCCAAACTTAGCAGCTTGACATCACAAACTTTTACTGTCTCACACAGCTTCTGAGGGTCGGGACTTCCGGAGAAGCGGAGCCGGAGGTTCTGGCCCATGGTCCCTCCAGGGGTTGCAGCCACGATATGGGCCAGGACCGCATCATCCAACGGCTCCCTGAAGGGCCCGCTTCCAAGACGGTGCCCTCCCAGGGCTGGTTGGCTGGAAGCCTCCGTTCCGCGGCCAGGGCTCCCTCGCTTGGGTAGCCGAGCTTCCTCACAACATGCAGCTGGCTCCCCTGAGGCAGGCACCCAAGGGAGCAAGGGAAGCCGCCGTATCTTCTATGACCCACTCTTGGAAGTCCTGCTCACCACGTTCCACACACTCTGTTTGTTAGAAGTGAGCCCCTCTGCGCGGTCCACACTCAGGAGCCCTGACAGAGGAACCAATGCGTGTGAAAACTGCCGCAGCTGCCTAGCAGGGGTGCAAAGAGGACTCACGGACATGGGTGAGGATTCACCCTGGCAGGATTCACGGTCCGTGGTGACTATTGTTCTATCATGATTCCCCAAACCCAGCACCCAGCACGTGGCCTTATTACAAGTACCCAGCGTCCATCTACCCCAATGGCACTGCCAGCATAGCATGATCTCCCCAAATGCTACCTCCCTCATTTCAGCCTGTGGCCCTTGGGCAGCCAGGGCTCCCCATTTTCGACAGGATAAAACCCAAATCCTTTTGCTCGGCAGTCAAGGTCTTCAGGGTTGGTGCCCTCACCCCTCCACCCTCAGTCCAAATGGATCTCTCCTTTCTCTACTCAGCGTTTCCTCTGCTCCTGCCACTTCCTCCCACCCCGGCCCCTCAGCCAGGCTGTGAGCCACTGAGAAGCATGGCCCCTCCTGAGCCCTGGCCTTCCACTTGAATACCCTCAGCTCCTTTTTCCATCATCCCTGGATTCATTCATTCATTCATTTATTTATTTTAGATTTATTTATTTATGTGAGAGAGCAAACAAGGGGAGGAGCAGAGAGAGAGGGAGAGAATCTCCTGCAGACTCCCCAGTGTGTGTGGAGCCCAACATGGGGCTCAATCTCACAAACCTGAGATCAAAGTCAGGAGTCAGCCACCCAACCGACTGAGCCACCCAGGTGCTCCTTACCCCTGGCTTCTTGCAGCAGTGCATCCATTCCTGCAGCCGGTCATGTCCTGGGCCTTCTCTGTCACTGTCACACGCCTCCTGCCCATGACTGTGTCTCCTCTCATCTGCTGCTCTGGAGGCCACTGTGTTTGAGCCCAGGGGTGAGTAAGATACCGCGGCGGGCCTCAAGGGGCTGACAGTTGTACCCCTGCCCTGCCCTGGTCCAGGCTCATTGCTTGGACCCCTGGGGGGCCCCAGTGTGGTGCATGCTTTTAGCAAACATTCAGGAAACCCCTGCAGGAGCACTTGTCCTTGGGCAAGGCTGCTGCGGGCACACCGACAGTGTAGACGGTGCTACAGCCCCAATGCTGGCTGCTTTCATGCTGAGGAAAACATGTGGACACTAGGAGGAGGACCGGGGCTGTGTAGGGCGACACCAGAAGGACTCAGAGTCCAGGACAGGGAGGGGGTGGGGAAGAAGCTACCCTTTGGATTTCCACTTGGCTTTGAGCACTGGGGCCAGGCTTGAATCCTGGCTTCTCATTTACTGTGTGGCCTTGGACAAGTCACTCAACCTTTCTGTGCTTCAGGACTTTGAGCCTATTTCCTTGGAGTGTCATAAAGATTTTATGCATAGCGTGCACAGAAGGTGCACCAGCTGAGCCCAACCCAGATCCAGAGTGGCTATGTTTGTCGCCCGACAGAGAACTGGTACACCTGGGGTATGCAGCTGTCTTTCAGCCAATGCAAGAGGAGACTTCATTCTAAGAGTTCAGGAGCAGAAATGAGTCAGGATCTCCCAGACTGGTTGTCCAGGCTGTGCCCTGCACAAGGCAGAGAAAGGTGATGGGGTCTGAGAAGGGCACCTTGTTCTGATGTACTCAAAGGTACCAGATGGAATCCTGGGGCTGCAGAAGAGTTGGCACACGGCCAGAAGAGGAGCACTGGAGATGGGATGCTCAGGGCTCACGTGGAATGTCCGAGCCAGCAGCAATTCCCAGGCAAGACTGTGACACTCTGGGCACAAGAGTGTGCCTAAGGGCCACCAGTGCCCCCTAGGGCAAGCCCAAGCTGCTAGCCCTGTCCACCTGCCACAGCTGAGCTTGCTGAGTGTCACAAAAACCCCAGCCCCGGGGCAGGGCAGGGATGGCCCTGATGGCCCTGCCTCGAGTCCCAGCTCTGTGCCTGGCAGTCAGCAAGGCAGTCCTCCCTCCAGGGCACCCAGGCAGTGGGAAAGAGCAAGGAGTGTGGGGCCCATGGGAAGTGGGCTCAGGGCTGGGTGGGGAGCCAGGGGCTCCCGGATGGCCCCAGTTCCGTTCTGCCCAGAGCCCCATGCTGAGCCCTCAGCTCAGAGCAGGCAGCCGTGCTAATCCTGTGCCGGGCTGGTGGCTGCCCCCAGACAGGAAGGGAAAGCGAGCCACGCGGAAAGCAGGTTCGGAGTCCCCATTAGTTGTGGATGGCATGGTGGTGCCACCAGGAGATTATCCACAGCCGGTTGGTCCCTAGCGGCCGGCCCCGGTGCCCTGAGAGGAGGCAGCTAGCTATTAAGGAGATTCGTGGGAAGGGGGCAAGGCGGGGGGGGGGCGGGGGGAGCTAATCAAGCTGTCCTGATTGTAATTGTCCGAAGGTGCTGGCCTGCCTTGTGAACGTGTGGACCGCGGGCCTGCCTCTGCGACACGGCAGGGCTTCTCCCTGCTGGGACTGTGCCGGGTAATGTTCTTTTGACATAACTCTATTTAAATTCAGATTTCCATCATCCCCCAGAGGAGCCAGCAAGAGAGCTGAGCTGCGTGGTATAAGCCGGGAAAGGATTAGATGGGGTGGGTGTTATATTTCTCCTTTTATTTTCCCTTCGTGATGGAGATGGGGTAGTGAAAGTGGGGTGGCTGTTCTAGAATCCCACAAGATCAGAGTCCAAAGGGCCGTTAGAGGCCAGCCAGCCTGAATCCCCTCTGTGTCCAGATAGAATCCGAGGCCCGGGGGTGGGGGGTGTCTCAGCACGCCCAGCAGAGCCCCCTTCCTGTGTTCTTTCCCTGCCCAGACCCAGGGATAGGTGTCAAGGGAAGGCCGGGAGTCTGGGTCTCTGCCCATTATGCCAGCTGGCAGGTACAAGGCTTCCCTCCGAGTGAACCTGTCGGCCCCCTGGATCCCCCTGAGAGGCCCGGCCCCTTCCCTGCTGCTCTGCGGAGCCCGGAGCCGGAGGGAGGGCGGCTGGTGGTGGAGGCCCTGTCATGAATCACATCTCTCCAGAGCACAGCAAAGCCTGATTTCCTCTGCAGGAGGCCCCCAGGGACTGGCAAAGGCCATGGCCTCTCAGGAGCGGAGGAGGGCGCAGGTGAGGGGGCCATCAGCTATGGGCCTGGGCGCCGGGCCAGATGGAGTGGCCGGGGACATGGCTCCCGGGGGGAGCCTGGGGGGGGTGGGGGGAGCGAGGTGAAGGCTCCCCGGCTGGAGAGATGGAAGGAGGTGAGGAGCGCCAGGGAGGAAGGGGGAGGCAGGTTGCAGGCCCTCCTGTCATCGTGATGCTGGTGGGGAGGGTGCGGATGCTGAGAGCACAAGACAAGAAGCATCATGGGAGAGGAAGTTAGTGGCATTTGGGATGAAACTCCTAGCCTTATGAATGCCAGAAATGTTCAAAGGAGCATCTGGTTTTGTTTTTTTTGTTTTTAAAAATTCCCCCCATATCAACAGCTTGGGTGCTGTGATGGGGGCTGCAGCCCAGCCTGGGCGTCCCCTCTGCCATGAGGCCTTGCCACCCTGGTGACAGCAGGGTTGGGGGGGCGGTACATGGTTCCTCCTTTGAGCAGCCAGGCAAAGCCCAGTGGTGCCAGGTCCCTGTGGGGCAGCCACGGTTCAGCAGTTCGATGACGCAAAGCCCAGGAAGGTACTTTACCTGTGGGGGTCCTTGTCTGAGATGTGTAGGATGGGGGCTTTGGGCGGTCAACCCAAAACTGGACTCTATTCCAACAGAATGTACTGGATCCTCTCCTCTGAGGTGAGGGACCGTCTGTCCTTGGGCAGGGGATGGCCGGGGTGCTCTTCTGCCTGGATCCCAAGGCTCTGGACCCCCATCACAACTCACATCTAGCATGGGCTCTCTCCCCCACACCTTTGGACTGAAATTTCCTCACATGCCAGGGCCTGTGGCCAGTCCCCACTCAGGCTCCCACTCACCTCGGGTTATACAGTCAGGAAGTGCCCTCATTACCATGACCAGTGTGGGGGACCCAGAGAGGGAGGTGGGTAGAGCCTGGTCTGAGTCAGGTACCCTGTCCCCCAGTGCCCCACACTGGCATGCTCAGACAGTCACCTCTTTGGTCACATCCCCTCTCTGGCCTCAGTGTCCCCATCTGCTAATCAAGTCGACCTCTCAGGGCATCGTGGAGGTCAAAGAGGGCAGGGGTTACGAAGTCCCTTTGCGAAGGGGTCACAGACTCGGATGCTGATGGGACAGGCAGGTATGGTGAGGCAGCCCATGGAAGGTCAATGGGGCAGGGTAGGTGCATGGGGTCCCTTCCTGTGGCCAGCACCTGGACTTCCACCCAGGCCTTCAGGAGCACAAGGGCACCCTCAGACCCCGAGAAGAGAGGAGGGAGCTGTGCCCGTGTGCTCTGACAGTTCAACACACAGGGACCCTGCCCCTAAGCAGGGCAGCCCAGATGGACAGGCTTCCTCTGCTCTTGATGAGGAGAGAGGAGGTGAGGGTCTTTGAACACTTCTCTCGAGAGGCCAGCAGCTAGGAGCCGGCCGTGGAATTATCCCTCAGCTGACTTGACTGGTTGGAAGACTGGAGCTGGAGAGAAAGAGCAGGTGGCCTGAGGCCATGAGGGGCTCTGCTGCCCCCCAGGGTGGGGCCTCGGACCAGTCAGCCGTTCGCCCGCCCTCAGCTGTCAGATGAGAATCTCCAACTCCTAAAATCTTCCAACCTCACAGTCTTGAGACCAGAGACTCTTAGGATCATGAAATTGTGGGCCTTCCAGGATGTTTGGGAGAATCTTTTTTCTAAAAAAGAGAGATCAGTAATGGCAAAGGAATTTGAAAATGTTTCCCAAATGTGACGATGGCTGATTCCTTTGTGCCATCTTGGAGGGTGGGTGTGGGGCGTCTGGTTGGGGGTGGAACACCAACACCGAGGGGGCTGGAGAGACATCGAGAGGCTGCCAGGACACCTGCTTCCTCTTGAGCAAGAACGCAGAGACGTGACACACCACTCCAGATGTCGCCAGCCCCCCTCCGCCTTCTCCCAGTAACTCCTGTCCCAGCGGCTGGGCCCTGCTAGCCTGGGACTCAGTTGTGACCAGGACGCAGCCCCTACCCCGCCCAGCCACACTTGCCCAGTCTTCAAATGAGGGGCGCCTTCGGTTTTAGCTGCAATTCTCTGCTTGCATGAGTTCTCTTACAGAAGCCCCCAGTCTCACATCAGAGCCGTTCTGGGCTGTGAGGGTGGGGTGCTTAAAGGCCTCTGGCTCCCCACTGGCCTCCCAGTGTCCTCTCATGGCCCCTCCAGCTGTCATCCCCCCCCCCCAAAGTTGCTCTGCAGACCCTGAGACTATGAGCACATCTTTAACCCTGGCCTGGGTGGGTGTGCTGTAGACACAACACCCAAACTTCGGCACAGAAGAATCACTGATTCTGAGTCCATGAGCTGAGCTCCCCGGATTCCAGGTGGGTCTGGGCACCCCCCCACCCAAAGCTGGGAGTCCTGCCTAGGTCTGTGAGGGGCCCCGAGGTCAGTCGGCAGGGATGACTAGAGGATGGCTTGTCTGCTCCAAGGAAGGGCCTTCTGAGGGTGGACCTTGGCACACTTGAAGCTACCACATCCAAGGGGACCAGGCCTGGCCCCAAGCAGGTGCTCAACAAGTAAAGGTTGATTGTGATGGCAGAGTGGGGTGCCCCGGCCTGAACCCAGAGTTGGGGTGGGGTGGGGAGTCTTACAGTAAAGCCAGCACCCTTGGTCGGTCAGCCAGGCTTACATCTGGGGAAGGGTCACCAAAAAGCTGTCAGGTGACCTCTGTGATGTGTGTCCTAAGGGACAGAAACCCCAGGCTGGACAGGAACTCCCTCAGGGGTCTGACTTGGTCAGGTCCCCTGAGGAAGTGACAAGGGGCAGATGAGATGGGAAGGCTAGCAGGTATTACAGGTGAGGAGGCAGAGAGCCAGGACCCTGTGATGGCAGAGCAGGGAGCAGACAAAGGGCATCAGAGAATGATGAGCAGCTAAGTGGGAGGGGAGGGGAGAGGAGGGGAGGGGAGGGGCAGGAAGGGATGTGGGTGGGGAACTGGAGACAGATTCTGTGTCCCCTGCACACCCTGGTTGAAAGAGAACCAGGGACTCCCATAATTTGGTTTTATTTTTTTAAGATTTTATTTATTTATTTATTTATTTATTTATTTATTTATTTATTTATTTATGAGAGAGAGAGAGAGAGAGAGAGAGCTGGCATGTGCGAGAGAGAGCGGGAGAGAGGGAAAGAATCTCAAGCCGATTCCATGCTATGCTAAGCGCAGAGCCCAAAGCAGGGCTCAATCTCTGGACCCTGAGATCATGACCTGAGCCAAAATCAAGAGTCCGACACTCAATCCTCTGAGCCTCTGCCCCCTGGCACCCCAGGACTCTCAGGGTTTTAAACAGGTGGCTCCATGTGATCAGATGGAAGCTCACCCTGGTGGTGACGGAAGATGGACTGAGGGGCTGACCAGGGGATGCACAGAGGCCAAGGTAGGTGATGGCCACTTGAACCAGGCTGGGGAGGAGGTAGAGGGATCGAGGAGGACAGTCAGCGGGGCCGTAGAGGGTGGTAAAGGAGCACGTAGCAATGGTGAAGGAGAGGTAGGTGTCAAGAGTGCCCACCACTCCCACCCCCGCTGGCATCTGGTCCAGGCATTTCCATGACAGAGTCACATCACGTCAATGCAGAATCCCAGGTCAGGACCAGTCTTGGGGGGATAGGTCTGAAGCTCCATGTTGGACATGTGGGGCTGGGGCAGCCCTTGAGACACACCATGGGGAAGTCAAGGTGTTGGAGTCTGGATGTAGTCTGCTACAGCACTGGATGGCAGGTGCTATCTCTGCAGCAGGGGTTCCGGGGGTGAGAGTTCTTGGAATGAGATGAGGCTGGACCCGGGGGGTGAGTCTCAGGGATTCAGCCTGAGAATTCCAGGCCACCATCCTGGGCAGGGTGCCGGCAGCATGGCCGAGAGGACCTTCCAGTGCAGGACATCGGTAAGGGCTGGCGGGCTCCTTGTGAGAAGCCCCCAGGGACCCCCAAGTATATCCAGGTGGCTCTGAGAGGAGGATGTAGCCCCCAAGGCGACTGGATGGCGGGGGAGTGGGCAGGAGTGGGGGGGCAAAGAGAATCCTATGCTCAGGGGACTTGGTCAGAAGGCAGGGCTGCTGGAACCATCCAGATTCAGGAGGGTCTGTAGCAGCCCCTCCAAGATGCCATCCATGACTCTAAGAATCGATGATCTGTGATTCTCAGACAGGAACCACAGAGTCCATGACTGGGGCCCATCTTATGCCAAAGCCTCTGGGATCCGTCCCTGTGCCCCCTCCCAGGGACGTCTCCAGCTGACCTTCCAGCCCCAGCAGCGGCCCCTAATGTGGGGGATCCCAGGGCAGAGGGACAAGGGGGCAGCTGGTGCACACCTCCCACGGAGTAGGCAGGGGTGCTTCCAGGGGGCCTGACTCGCATCCCTGCTCACATGGTTTCTCAGACACCCTTGTAATATTAATAATGGAAGGGCAGCCCGCACTTGGCTCTGGCAGGAGCCTGGAATGTTGTCCCAGGGATGCCACCACAGACAGATGAGGAAGCAAGCTGGCTGCCCGGGCAGGACGGCTCTCAGCAGCCTGCCCCCCGCCCCCGGGGGCTGTCTGGGATGTCTTTAAGGATGCTTTGTTAAGCTCCATTAAATATGCATCGCCCCCGTTAAACTTTAATGCCCCACTTTGAGGTGTCACATTTTTCACCTCCTCCTGCGATGGGGGAGGGTTGAGCTGCCCAGAGCTGACGTCTGGCCCTGGGGACCCAGGCGGGGGCTGCTGGCTGTTGGCTGTCAGGAGCCTGGCTGTGGGTCTCTCCCTAATCCTCTGGCCAGCACCTGGGACCTTGACAAGGCACAACCCAGTGTGAGAACCATCCCCAAACCTCAAGCAGTCTGGGATCCCCAGGCTGGAGGGCTCCAGCCATAAATCCGGGGCACAGCTGTAAAGGGCTGTAAAGGGCCCGACAGTAAATGCTTTCCGGTTTGTGTAATCATTTGATTTCTTTTTTCGATCCTTTAAAAATGTGAACACCATTCTTAACTCTGGATCTGGCCTATGGGCCACAGTTTGCCAATCCTGGCTGCCCGTTTGTGCCCGAGAGGGAGGAATAAAGGGACTTGGAATCAGGCAGACTGGGGCCAGGTGTGTGGGCCACACACAACTTTGTGCGCAGAACAGGTGCTGGCTGCAAACAGTGCGGGAGGTCCTGTCGGGCCCTGCCGCCCACCTCCCCGCCCCTCGGAGAACCTCACCTCTCCCAGCATCTGTTTTCTCTCTGCAAAGCAGACGTGCAGACAGAGCCTCAAGACACTGTCATGAGAATTGAATGAAATGAAGTGGAGAAACACTGACCCGACCAAGCCGGGAGCTTCCACCACAGGCTGCCCATCAGACTCACTGCACATCCTGAGACAATCCTACAGGCAAATCTGCAGTTCTTGCTGGAGCAGCCTGGCAAGAAAAGGACATGGGAGGCATCCATTAGGGAAATGAAAACCAAACCACCAGATACTACTTCACACCATTAGCATAGCTATTCTATTTTAAAAAATCAAAACAGAGGGGATCCCAGGGTGGCTCAGCGATTTAGCTCCTGCCTTGGGCCCAGGGCATGATCCTGGAGTCCCGGGATCGAGTCCTGCATCGGGCTCCCTGCATGGAGCCTGCTTCTCCCTCTGCCTGTGTCTCTGCCTCTTTCTCTGTGTCTTTCATGAATAAATAAATAAAATCTTTAAAAAAAAATCAAAACAGAGGCACCTGGGGAGGGCTTGAGCATCTGCTTTCAGCTCAGGTCATGATCCCGGGGTCCTGGGATCAAGGCCTGCATTGGGCTCCCCACAGGGAGCCTGCTTCTCCTTTTGTCTATGTCTCTGCCTCTCTCTCTGTGTCTCTCATGAATAAAAAAATAAAATAAATAAAAAATTAAAACAAAACAGAAAACCACAAGTGAAGAGGACGTGGAGAAGTTGCAGCCCCCATGTCCTGCAGGTGGGAATGTAAAATGGTGTGGCTGCTGTGGAAACCAGTATGGAGTTTCCTAGAAAAATTAAACATAGAGTGATCACATGACTGGCAATTCCATTTCTGGGATATACCCAAAAGAATTGCAAGCAGGGTCTCAAAGAAATATTTGTACATCCAAGTCTGTAGCAGTTGTTACTCACAATAGCCAAAGATGGAAGCAACCCTAATGCCCATAAGTGGATGAACAGATAAACAAAACATGGTTGATCCACGTAATGGAGAAACACTGCGGGTTTGACACCTGCCACAACATGGAAGAACCTTGAATACGTTATGGGAAATAAAAGAAGCCAGTTGCAGAAGGCCACGTATTGTATGATTCCATTTATATGAAATATTCAGAATAGGAAAATCCATAGAGACAGATGCTGATGCGAGGTTTCCAGGAGCTGGAGGGAGGGCAGGACAGAAGAGGGGCTGACTGCCTGCTTGGTGTAGGGTTTCCACGTGGAGTGGGGAAAAATTCTGGAACTAAAGTATTGGGAATGGTTATAAAACATCCTGGTTATATTTATTTCCATTGAAATTGAAAATGGTTAAAATGTGCATTTTATGCAATATGTATTTTAGCACTCTAAAAGAATACTAGAGAGATGTCCAGGATGGTGGCTTGGGTATCTGCTGTGCAACACCCAGGAGTCCAGCTTTTCTAGACTCTCTGACGTATATCCAGTGTCGGGTGGCAGCCACCTGAGGGAGTAGACTCCAGAAAGCCTAAATTTGAAGAGGAGGATCAAATGAGGCATGGTTTCTCTCAAGCCCTCTGTTCTCTTGAGCCCCAGAGGCCATGAAGGAGAGACCTGGAGGCTATTGGACACTGTGGGCAGCTTGTAAGTCACCGAATGGCCCCTGGCAGTGTAGGCGCTGCCCCCTGGGACAGGTGGGTGATGCTGTCAAGAGTCCTGAGCTCTGCAGAGAAAAGGCAGATGAATGGAGTCCCAGCTTAGACGGAGGTACGGTGATAATCCACAGACGCAGGGGTGGAGAAGATCTTTGGCTCCATGCAGAGGCAGGGAACTCGGATCAAGCTCCAGAGATGTGCCTGGGGTGGCCACATCTGTGCAAGGTCATGATCAAGGACACCGGAGTGGGGGTGGAGCTGGGTGAGGTGGCCCGACCTGACAGGCAGGTGGCGGGGAGCACAGGTTTGGATCCCAGCACAAGCTGTGTGACCTCAGATCTGACTCCTCCATTTCCCAGCTGTTAAAATGAAGCCACTAAGGGGTGCCTGGGTGGCTCAGTTGCTTAGGCATCCGACTCTTGATCTCCACTCAGGTTTTGATCTCAGGCTCATGAGTTGAAGCCCTGAGCTGGGCTCCACCCTGGGCATGGAGTCTACTTTTAAAAAAGTGAAGCTGTAGAACACCTTCCCTCCTGCAGTGCCAGAGCTGAAAGGAGACAGTGTCTGTGCCTGGCACACAGTGAGCATCCAGAAAATGCTACCTGGTGGTGGTTGGAATAGCAAACAGCAGGGTTGTTGTCTGGGCACAGGGTCTAATCTGGCCAGGCCAGGCAGGCCCCCTCCAGGGGGATGGACACCTGGGCCTTCAGAACCCACCTCGGGCACTCCTTGTGAGGCACATCAGCCAGGGGAACGTGTGCCTGGGAGAGGCTGCATGTGGTCTCTGGGCTTGGAGAAGGAGGCCTGCGGTCCAGCAATCTTTAGGTGGCTGAGAACACTCAGAACATGCCTCTGAAGAACAGTGGACCGCAGTTTTTAAATTTTCACTTATCGATAATCTAGTTTAGCCAGGCAATTCACACGCATTCCAGGAGTGAATGAATGAGGGATGGAGCGGGTGAGTGAGTGACAGGCTCTTTGCCCCTGGAGATGGACATCTGCCTGTCCTGAGCCCTTACCCCGACGTTTGCACAGAAACGGGCTGTCGGTCTGCCTGCTTCTGACTCTCAAGGGCACCTGCTCGGGTGGTTGTGATGGGGGGACGCAGGGCTAGCTGAGGACAAGGCATGAGCCCGGGGCAGCACATTGACAAGTCCTTGAAACAGGCAGAGGGACCTTCCTCTACGGACTCAACTGCCTCAATGTTCATACTTTGGGCAAAAGGTAATCTTAGCCCAACCCCCAGGAGCCTGTAAGTCTACTTTAACATATAAAAATTCCTTTAGAAATTTCCTTTATTGGGGATCCCTGGGTGGCGCAGCGGTTTAGCGCCTGCCTTTGGCCCGGGGCGCGATCCTGGAGACCCGGGATCGAATCCCACATCGGGCTCCCGGTGCATGGAGCCTGCTTTTCCCTCTGCCTGTGTCTCTGCCTCTCTCTCTCTCTCTCTCTCTCTCTCTCTCTGTGACTATCATAAATAAATTAATTAATTTTAAAAAAAAAGAAATTTCCTTTATCTCTAAACCCCCAAGATACGTGTTGGCAACCATTCCCCAAGCACATGGCCCACCGATGCATACCTGAAGGGTCTCATGACTCAGGTTTTATTAGACGGTGATAAGTGACCTTTTCCCAACAATAGCGAGCCCCTTCAAGGTCCTGGAAATCTTGCTTCCAAAATTCCTTAGAGACTACGCTATCCACAAACCCCTGCCTCCCAACTCTCAGGGATATAATCAGCCACCCCTCACAGGCCCAGGGCAGCAGCTCTTCCCACCCATGGGCCTGTGCCTGGGGTTTAACAAAACCACCATTTTGTACCAAAGACGTCTCAAGAATTCTTTCTTGGTTGTCGGCTCCAGACCTCACCTATATTCCAGAATTTCATCAGTAGGAACATGTTCAAAGGCCTCTATCCAAACCTCCTATCTGTGGAGGCAGTTATGGCACCTCAGGCAAGTCACCATGGTATCCCTCTGTTTTCTCACCTGCACATGGGGATTCCTGGGCCTCACTCACTGATGGTTGTTGGGTCCTCAGAGGGACCTTCCACATCAGAAGTTTCCAGAAAGGGTAGCTGCTGCTGGACTAGCTGATTGCCCATTAAACCATCATGACCACCCTGGGAGGCAAGAATGGCCCACCCTGCCATTCTGCAGATGTTGGGACTGAAGCCAAAGATTTGGTGACTTGCCCAGGGTGGGGGGCAATCCAGCAGCAGGTGGCAGCCCTGGCACTCGTGCCCCTCCCCGTGGCTATGACCTTAAGTGTTACTGCCGGCCAGACCCACCATTCAGTGTCCTGAGCACTAGGGCAGAGGCGGTGGGGCACATGCTCCCCTGCCTGAGGGCCTGGGGACCAAGGACAGGACCCTCATGGCCAGGCTGACCATGGACCCAGCATTTCAGCAGCTTCCCCCTGAAGTCATGAGGCAGCTCAGATCCCCCAGCCCTCCTCCTGGCCCCTACATCCCCCTCCCCATCCTCTGGGTGTCCCCTGGGGTCTCTGTTTCTGTGCATGGGGGATAGGGGGCCCTCTTCTCTCTCCCTCTGGTGGATCTCTGGCTGCTCTGTGGCGTTCAGCTGCGTAGTGACCTCTCTACCTGCCTCTCTCCTTCCCTCTTTTTGTGTATTTCTCTGTGTCTCTGCACGTAAGTGTCTCTCTTTTTCTCTGATATGCCCTGGGTCTCTCTGGGCCAGTCCCTCCCACCCTCTCCCTCTCTCTCCCTCCTGTTCCTTCTCTCCCTCTCCTTCTCCTTTCCCTTCAATGGAATATCGATCGGCCGGGCTTATTAAGCCCCATTATTTCTCAGAACATTTGCCTTTGAAATTCCAGCAGATGGGCCGGGGTGGCAGCCAGCGCCTCGGGCTGCCCAGGCCATGCAGCCTGCTGGGGGCCCAGCCAGAGGGGCAGCCGGGTCCGCTGCCCACTCCCCATTCATGCAGACACCAGACCTGCCTTCCCGAGGTCTCTGCCAGCCTCGGCCGCTCACTCCCAGGCCGCGGGCAGCCCCTGCCTGTGACAGCGACAGCCAGTATGGGGCAAAGCGATTCCAACCCTTCAGCTGAGAAGTGTCACTGTGACATGAAGTGGTGTGCAGGGTGACTCCATGGTCCCACCCCCAAGGCCAAGACCCTGTGCAGTTCACCCAGCTCTGAACCCCCTCATGGCACGCCCGGGGAAGATTAACCAGTCATGTGGGCACCAAGGGGTAAACCGAGGCACCAGAGCATCAGGTCCACGACAACTGTCTTGCGCAGCATGGGGGCAGCCTTTCTCCAAGAGCATAGTGCCCATCCCCATGTGAGCTCCCTGTCCTCACCAGCCTCCATCTCCTGAGTAGCTGCATGGCTGTTTACATGGCAGTTCCTCCGTTATGCTTGGAGGTGGGGAGTAGCTGTGGACATGAGAGCCCACGACCCCCTGGGCCAGACGTGGGGGTGGGGTGGTCACTTAGATGACTTTCCTTCTTCCCTGGCTTACACTGCACTGTTTCCACAAGTCCAGGCCTGCTCCTGGGGGGCTGCTGTGCCCACCTCTCCAGCCCCATATCACCCGACCCCACACCCAGTGCCTGAGAACTAGCCACCAGGCCTCCCCTACACACAAACACTCCGCATCTTTCCTTCCTCTGGGCCTTTGCCCAAGCTGCCTTTCCTCTGCCTCAGGCCCCTTGTCAGCAGCTAACTCCACTGGCCCTTGAGCTGTCTTCCTGACCCCTGCTGCCTGCAATTCCCATCACAGCAACAGGCAAAATCTGCCTGCCTGGTGGCCAGAGTCACACCTGTGTGCATCTCCACAGTGTCCTCCCCCCACCGTCCTGTGCTCCAGGAGAACAGATTTGCAAGGAGCAGAAGAGGGAGGAGGAGCCCCAGTAAGATTGGGGCAGCTGCCCCAAAGCCCAGAGGTCTAGGCTGAGTGGACGGAGATTTGAGGCTGGACAGGATTTGTGGACAGAACTGTCTTTTGAAAAAATTGATTGTCCCTGGGGATAGAAGGGAGCCACTGCAGGCCCGTGGGGGTGGACTGGGTTCCAGCTCCACTTCCAGGCAGTGTGACCTTGGCCAAGTTGCCTCATGCCTCTGAGCTGTTTGCTTACCTGTAAAATTGCTCTATCAGTATGACAGGCTGGTGACAAGTCCAGAATCTCAGTGGCTCACAGGTGCTGAGCTTTGTTCCTCACTCACACCACTCATCCTTCCAAAATCTGCTCGGGACCATGGGGAGGGTCCCACACCCACATTTAAATGCCCTGCCCTGGAAGTGGCACACATCCCATCCCATCGGGTTTCAGGAGCTGGAGCAAGCCCAGTGTCTGCATCTGACTGGGGAGGGTGGGGAAGTGGGTTCCATGGAGCTCACTCCCTAGAGCATCTTGGGGATGGTAGGGGGCAAGATGCTGCAGGGCAGCCGATGGGGGAGCTGATGCCCAGCACAGAGCCACCCCCGCTGCTCGCTGCTCCTGCTCCCTCATCCCTGACACAGGGAGCTTGATCTGGGCTACCAATCCGCACACTGCAGTCGTCCTGCCGTGTCCATGGGCCAACTGTAGCGTTGTTTACAACATCATTTCCCTTAAATCAATTCATTTGTGTGCTTGTTTGCTTTGCCACATGAGGAGCGGGGCCCTAAGTCGAGTGTCTAATTGCTCCTCTGCGCATGGGGGTTTTCCAAGTGTGCACAGCCATATGTGTATATATCCAAGGCTGCCCCCCCACACCCTCACCAGGAGGACCGTTGCATAAATAATGCATGAGACACTGTGCTATATTTTCCGTGGTGAGGCCATGTAGTAGAGCATAATACAATACATGGCATCATAAAAGTGTGCAATGGATGTCTGTGTCACTTTGGCACCATGCCTCCAAGCTTCCCGGAGAGCAGGAAACAGGAAACCAGCCTCCAAGTGAGGTCAGGGTGCCAGCTCCCAGCTCTGAGAGAGGTGGTGTGGGGCAGTGGTTAGGAACCCAGTGCCTGTGGGGGCAGGCCTGGGTTTGAATCCTGGTGCCAGATGCATGACTTAGAGCAAGGATGATAGAGACTTTGGTGTCTCGGCCAGGCCCCCTGCATACCCTTTCCTAACCCTATTGCCCATGTGTAGCCATTGGCTGGCAGGCAGTTACGAAAGCCCCGCTCCGGGTGTTGGGATGGGATGAGCTCCAGGGTACCATCTATGCTCCAGTGCTCAGCCCAGCCAGGGCTTGGGCGGAGACTGGGACCTCGCCTCAAACCACATTTTTGTTGGCCTTCTATCCCTTCTCTGTCCTGCTTTCTCCATCCCTGACCAACCTCTCCTGGGATCACTTCCTTAATGAGATCACTTGCCCTGAAATCCTTCACATGGGCCTGCTCTTGGAAGAACCACCTCAGATAGCAAGTGGCTCTGCCTCTCTGAGCCTCACTTATTTCACTCGTAAAATGGACATAACTTTCCCCACAACATGCAGTTAACATAGGGCCTGGCACACAGTAAGTGCTAAATAAATGCTCTTCTGAAGAGTAGGGAACACGTAGCCATCTTGTCTGATGTTCGGGAGGAATGCATTGCCCCTCGGCAGTGGGGGACTTCCCGGGTCCCCTGCATCGTGGTAAGGAAGAAGCAGCTTCGGAAAATGTCTGCAGCACCCCCTCTCTGGCCCCGTCCTGCTCACCCTTTCCATCAGAGAAGTTCTCATCCCCGGCTCTGTCCTTATAGCACAGCTGCCTTGACAACTCAGGCCATGGATTGGTGTCTTGGGTGATGATCAGTGCCAAGATGTGGTTTGGCCTCTGACGTGGTCACTTCCTGGAGATGCAGCCTAGGCCACACGGGCTCTGGATAGAGAGTGTGGGTGCTTTCCTGTGAAGCCATCCTCACCGTGGGGGGAATTCGAACAGACAGCAGAGCTGGTGAGCTGTCTGAGGAAAGAGCCACGGCAGGGGCAACCTGGACTGACCCCCACCCTGAGCCACCACCTCTGCTAGAGAAGACCCATGTGGCCGGCAGCCCAGGACAAGTCACATCACCTCTCTGGGCTCGCGTGGCCACATCTGTGAAGGGGTGGGGGCCGTGCTCTTGCCTGAGAGCATGGCACGGCCAATTTCCCTCTGTAGCTCCTCCTGAGTCCAAGGCAGATGATTCTGCAATTCTGCGGGGTGGACTAAAACAAGAAGAGACAAGCTGGTCAGCTTCCTGCCTGCAGGGCTCATAGCATGGAGACCTCAGCCAGGCTGGTGTGCGGCCATCCCACTGCATCCGTGATCACGGTGACACCGACCCATTAGGATGAGGCTGTGACCGAGCCCTAAGGGCTTTACAGCACCCACCGCCTCATTCAACCCCTCATTCATCACTTCCTTGGCCCTGGGGAGGAAAAGGCTACCTGGCCTGTGAGCAGGGGGCATCAGTCCGACCATGGCCGAGCAAACCACTGCGTTGCTGTGCCCCCTCTTGGGAGCCTCCCGCCCCCACCCCCCAGAGCCGCAGGCCCACCCTCGGGGCTTTCCAAGACTACCCCAGGCTGGGAGGGTGTTTAGGACCCCAACACTCTGGCCACAGAGTCCAGGCTTCAGGAATACCCTTGCACTTGCCTGACCCTGGCTTCCCGGACCCCCTGCCGCATCGCGAGCACCTGTAGTTGAGGCTTCCTGCCAGAAAGCAGCATCTCTTAATAAGCCGGCAGCCCCTCTCAGAAGGAGGGTGCTGGGCTGGCTCTGGCTCTCGTCTCTTCCGTGAGCCTTTCATCACAGGGAGAGAAATCCCAGCAAGATGGTGAGCGGACACTCAGCCTGAGTTACCAAGACAACCTTCCCTGGCCACGGCGGGTGCTGGCGGGGAGGCAGGGGAGGCAGGAGGGAGACCCCCGCCCACGCAGCCCTGCCGTGCCCCCCCCCCCCAGGGCGCCCCTACAGGCCCGGCATCCCCACCGCGGGGCTAGCAGCCAGAGTGGAAGGCTGTGGCTTTCATCTGAAAGATGCCCCGTCTTTGCAGTGGATCCGATTCTCTCAGGTTCCCGGTGGTGAAATAATTGAGGAGGGAGTGATAGGAGATGGAACGGAATCCTCTCCACTGTGGAAAAAGCTCAGTCACGGCTGTCTCCTCCTGCTGCTTCTGTCTTGTCCGGCTCAAGCCTGAATGTGGGGGCCCGCGGCCTCAGGGAGGGACAGCACAGGGGCTGAGACAAGGCGGCCTGAGGGTTCAGACTGGCCTCAGTGCAAACTGCAGCTCCACCTTTTCTGAGCTGTGTGACTCTGGACGAGTTACTCAGCCTGGGTCCCGGTACTGACCAGACGCTAGTTACTGTCTTCATGGGGTTGGTGAGATCAAAAAGAGAATGCAAACACTTTCATGAACAGCACCCACAGCCCCAACCCCAGCCTTGGGAGAGGGGAGCTCGGGAAGGAGCAGAGAGCTAGCTGCCCAGGAGAAAACAGTTAAAAACCAAATATCTGCAGTTTGTTTAACAGGTGAGGCTCAGAGAGCAAGCAAGAGAAGGGCCCCACCGCACTCAGCACTCTCTTCCAGGCTGAGGTGATTCAAAGCCCCTGGTCCTCCCAGAGTTGAGTGGCTTCTGGCAGCAGTGGATGTGAGGCCAGCAACTGGCCAAGGTGGGGAGACTGGAGTGGCCAGGTGGCCCTGCTGCCCTCAGAGAGGCCATGCTCCTCACTGCCACTCCCACTCCAGGCCTCCTCCTGGGTGGTGGGCATGCCTTCACTTCCCCCATGTCCTTCCCCTCCCCCCATCCTTGAGGTGACCTCAGACTTGTGACAAAAGCCCTGGGAGGCACACAGAATCCAATAATCTGTCATTAAGTGTCCTCCATGGCGGAGGTCCTCACTGAGAGCTCAGAGGAATATGAACTGTTCAGGAGAGAATGAATCCGTAAACCGATTAGCTGAATCCAATCAACTGGGGTGTGGGGGGCGTGAGCAGAGAGAAGAATGAGGACTGAGGGGGCAGCCCAGCTGGGGGCCCCTGGGAGGCCAGCGATGGGCCCAGGTGGCAGCTGAGAAGGTGGGCACTGCAGCCGGGCCATGCTGGTCCTTAAGACATTCAGCCAGCAGAGAAGACAGCCCCCAAATCTCCGGGTATGACAAAATCACCCCCATACCAGGTTAGCATCTTTCAGCCCCAAGAAAGTTTGGAATTAAAAATAGACACGTTTTATTTTTTTTCTTTCAAGATTTTATTTAAATTCAAATTAGTTAAAATAGAGTGTAGTATTAGTTTCAAGGGTAAATTTAGTGATTCATCACTTGCATATAACACCAGCGCTCATTACATCAAGTGTCCTCATCATCCAGTTACCCCGTGCCCCCCTCCACCTCCCCTCCAGCAGCCTTGTTTGTTTCCTGGAGTTAAGCGTCTCTTATGGTTTGTCTCCCTCTCTGATTTCGTCTTGTTTTATTTTTCCCTCCTTCCCCTATGCTCCTCTGTTTTGTTTCTTAAACTCCATGTATGACTGAGACCATGCGATAATTGTCTTTCTCTGATTGACTCACTTTGCTTCGCATAATACATTCGAGGAACAGATACATTGAAGAGAATCAAAAGAATGATATTACTATATCTTAAGTGGGTCCAGGTTTCAGCATTTGTAAGGTTCAGGGATATCTGGCTGATTAAAGTGCTAGCTCAGCCTTGCAGTTCAAACTTAAAATATGGCAGTGAAGGCTTGATTTAGATTCGGGGTTTTAAGTTGCGCCTTTAGTAAGTTTGTAAGCAGTGCGGGAACTCACTGCGTTTATTAATGCGTTGTACCGAATATGTGCTCCAATCTGTGGAGAGGCTGGTTTCTCAGGCAGACCACTGAAGTACTGAAAAAGAAATGGAATACGTTCAGTGTGTGTATTCATGCAATTTAAAGTGTTTAAAGGAGCTTGATTAACCAGTTTTGTAAATGGGACCAAACAGTAATCAAAGGGCCCTTAAAAGGGATTGTTCAAATGTGCTAAGTTTATAAATATGTAAATAGAAATAGAATATTATGATACGTAAAGTGAACTTAAAAGCCCAAGGAAGAACCGCATTTGGGGATGTGTAACATTCCTGAATCAAATGTTAATGTTTAGAATCAAAGTCATTGCTTGGCTAATCTCCGTGCAACAAAACTCACCCCAGAGGGTCCATCCACTGGGGAGGCTACATCCTTGTCCCCAACCAAAACTATCCTCCTGTATACCCCAGGGGAGTGGGGAGCCCTGTCCCTTCCTAAGAGGTGAGTTCTGGAGGTGACAGACTTGGCTGTTGTCACGGGTTTACAGTGAATGGGTTAATGTCTGGCTCTGGCAGGAAGCAGCTGGGGCTTTGACCCACAGGTCAAATGGTAGGGGTGCCCCAAGCCTTTCAGTTGCCCCCCATTCAAGGAGGGGGAATGACAAATGTTGCTCCAGCGATATCCAGGAAGGGGTGGAGGTACCAAACAAGGGAACACTGCTACTGGGATTGTTAAATGCCGAGGACATAGATATTACAGGTGTGATTGCCATAACGACCCATTTCACAGATGAGGTAACTGAGATCCAGAGCTGGGCCCCTCTGACCTATGTGCAGCCCAGACCCAGCCAGGGAGACGGACGTGCAGTACTCAGTGCTCTCATGGTTCTGTAATTAGAGTCATGGCCTGTGTTGTGAAGCAAGGGCAGGGGCTCCGAGTGCACATAACTGGGAGAGCCGGACTGCTCTGGGGACTCGGGGACTGGGGATGCCAGGTGGGAGCAGTGGATGGAGATAGGGGCCAGGGTGGAGAGGAGGACACAGGGTCCGAGGTGCTGAGTGCCCTGGAGGTATGTCCTGGCTTTGGACTTTCTCCTAAGAACCACTGGAGGCAGCTGCGTGTTCTGAGCACAGATGAGCCGATGAGACTCAGGTTTGTGAACCATCTGTCACGAGAGGATGGCAGGATGAGACGGGAGCAGAGAGGGGCTGCTGCTGGTGTCCAGGCTGGGGTGTGGCCCGGAGGCAGGGCTAGGAGAGCACAGGGAGGGTTGTTTAGGTGGCAACCTGGTCAGGATTTGGCAAGGTGGCAGCAGGGGGGTGGGATCAAGGGACTGGGCATCGCACGATGGGCACAGTGTGTGGACGCCTCTCCACGTGGACCCAGGCCTGCGATGCCAGGGCCCCAACCCAAGGGCTCCCATGGGCCAGAGGGCAGCGTGGTGAGCTGCTAATGGACAGACCAGCATGGCCACGGTGGCCGAGGGCAGCACGCTGGCCAAAGTTGAGCCCCCTAGCCCGGCCCGAGGTGCCCTCACCGCGACCCGAACCGCTTATCTGCCCCCAGAGGAGTCGGGGTAATTCAGTCTCTGTGTTTACTCCCGTGGTGAGCGCCTCTGAATCTTTCATCTTGACTGCTGACTGTATCAAAATTCCCGTGGTAATTGGATCAGGTGCAGTATTTTCCATGAGGATATTAAATCAGGCCTTCTGCCCGCGTCCAGAACGATCCGTTTCCGAATATAAAGACGCAGGAGATGGCATTACCCAAGGTATTTTTCCTCCTTTAAACTTTCTCCCCCGCCCCCCCCATCTTAATCATGGCAGCTCTTTATTTGCTGCCAAATAAATTGGGTCTTCCTCCCCTGCTCCAGTTATTAGCCCAGGGAAAGGACAGATTCTTGCAGGGGGAGGAGGAAAGCCTGAGGCAGGGGGGAGCTGGGCAGTGGCGCGGGACGGCAGAGCTGAGGGCTGTCCCACTCCAGGCGACCCAAGGGCCTAGGCAGAGTGGCCAGTGGGTGGGTGTGGGGGGCTGGGGGGAGCCCAACGGGCTGCTTCCCTCTCCCGGCCTCTCCATCGTGCCCTGGGAGGGGTGCTGGGCACTCAGCTTGGAGGGACCCCCTGTCAGCCATCAGCCAGCCGTCAAGGTGGGACTTTTTGACAGCCCATAAACACTGGAGAAGAAAAGCTCAGGGACACAGGACGCCTCGGTGCTGGAAAGGAATTCAGAGACTTTGAGTTGTTAAGAAAGAACCCAGAGTGTTAAGGTCCTATCAGCGGCCGATGAGACCATGTCCAGACCACCTGTCCTTTGGAACAAGACGGGGGCGGTGGCTGTGCAACAATGTGAACACACTACAACGCCCCCAGATGACACACTTTAAAACGCTTAATTCTATGTTATATAAATTTCATTTCTGTTTTTAAAAAGTGCCCCTGTCAAAATGCCGCATTCCCTGCCACTGGCTCATTTCAATTGTTCGATCAACACTGGTTGAGCCTCTGTTCTGTGCCAGGAACTGATCTAGGCCCCCCGGAGATGCAGCACATCCAGCCCCCTGAGAGCTGACATCAGGGAGGGGACAGATGACAACGTGCTGGAAGTGCTGGGGAGACAAATGAAGCAGGGGGGTGGTGGGGCAGGGGGAGGCGCAGGTGGCCCTGAGAAGGTGACCCAGGGGGTCTGGAGGCGGGAAGAGGGGCACCGCATGGAAGCAGAGAAGGGGAGCAGAGAGTTGGGGAAGATCCGACCAGAGCCTCAGCTTTTACTCTCAGCAAGGCGGGAGCTGTGGGAGGGTTTCGACGACAGGTGGGTCCTGACAGGACAGCAGGGTCCCTCTGGTTGCTGGGTGCAGGGTGTACTGCAGGGGGCAGGGGCCAGCCAGGGCCCCCCATGGGAGCCGCCAGTGCAGTCATCTAGGTAAAAACTGCTGGTGGAGATAACACATTAAAACCACCAGAAGGGCTAAACTTAAAGACAAGACAAAGCCAAGTGTAGACACAAACTGGAGCAACTAGAACGCACACGCACTGCTGTGAGCACGTGAACTGGCACAGCCACTTGGAAGACGTGCTCGGCACGCGCCAGGACCCTGTAATTCCACTCCCGGCCACATACTCAAGAAACGTGTTTTTATAGTTACAGAAAGACAAACACGAGAACATCCGCAGCAGCTTAGAAACAGCCCAGATGCCCACCCACAGCCAAACGAGTGAACAGATTGTAGTGGCGTCGCACGTGAAATACCACACAATGACGTGGCTGGCTCTCCTGTGCGTTCATGTGGAGCAAACAAGAAAACGGGCACAGAAAGAGCCCAGATGAGACGATTGATTTTTCCGAAATTCTAGAACCCGCGAAATGACCTAAGGCAGTAGTGGTGCAGCTTCCTTTGGAGGGGTGCCAGTGACAGCGAGGGGCCATGAAAGGGCACACGCATCTGTTCATCAAGCCACACACCTACCTGTGCATTTTACTGAATGTAAAAAAGTTATATTTTGGGGGGAAAACTGGCATAGAGAGAAAGACAGGGAGAAGGTTGGCTCCAACCTGGTGGCAGGTGGGGGCCCCGGGCCCAGGAGGTTGTTTCCCTCTGATTGCCAGTCACCTCCTGCCCTTTCCCGCAGGCCCTGCTCCCGGAGTAGGGTGGAGGCAGCCTGAGCAAGCAGATGCCTGCGTCGGTGGGGGCAGGTGGCCTGAGGAAGCGGTTATTTATTTTGGGGACCCAGCCTGTTTGTCTAGTGGGGGAGGGGCTGGTGGTGAGCGTCCTGGGACCTGATTCCTGATTATAACTTCATAACGGGCATTGGCTATTCGGGAGGCACTGATATTTATGGAATAAATACGGCGCGATTTATGGCCGTATCTCCCTCTGATGTCCCATCTGATATGCAATTCAATTTCTTTTATTGTCTTTGGGCTTTTGCCATGGAGGAGAATGCATAAATAAATAAATATATGGGCAAATGGCAGCCGGCAGGCCGGGCTAGGGTTGCCAGCCCGCCGTCTCCAGTCCCATATTAGGCCCATCGATCACGCGCGATGAAGGCAGAGCCAGTCCCCCCGGCTGGGACAGGGAGCAGACGTGCCGGTCACTCCCTATTATGGAGGGGCCTCCTTGGCGGGCCACCCTGCCTGCCCCCTGCCCACTGCCGGCCCGTGGCGTCCCTCCTCGGTGCCCAAGCCCCCCGCCACTTGCCCACAGGGACCCAGGAGGCCCAGCGTCCTAGCTCCCCGTGCCCGGAGGACCTGCAGACTCCTAGGTGTGCCCCTGCCCGGTCTCCCAAGGAGCCCCACGCCAGATCACGCCGTGCCTCTGCCTCGGAGTCAAACCACATCTGCTAAACTAAGCACCTGGCTCCCCGTGCCCTGGGAGTCCCCCAGGCCCCAGCCCGAGCACGCAGCTGGGATGTGGGGCTGGCTGTCCAGTCCCCATGCAGAGCTGACCAGCACTCGGCGTGAGGGGTCTTGGGGCCTGTGCACTGTGTCCCTGCTCTTGGCAAAGCCCTGTTCTGGGGGCGGCGGAGGGACTTGGGGGCTGGCTCCTGGGTCATCATGAGCCCGGCACCCTGGGGTCTCTGGCTAGCCTGCTGGAGGCCCCAATTCAGGCGGAGCCGCTATAGCTTTTTGGGGCCTCCATCTCACATGGACTCCTGCACTCCGGATTGGAGCAGCCTACGGTGCTGCTTCCCTGACCCCTCAGGGACTGTCCCCAAGAGGCCAGCCTCTGGGTCAGACCCACCAACCCTCAGGTGTGTCACCCCATCCCAGAGTGAGCTCTGAGCCCTGCTAGGCGCAGCCTGGGGCCCTGAGGCGCCCCCCTCCTCCTCCAGCCCCAGGTGCAGCCTGCTGCTCCCGGACCCACGGCTCCCCTCTCCTGGGCCCTCAGGCCTGGTCTGTGCCCACACCCCAGCCCGGTTTTGCCATGGGCACATGCACACACTCCAAATGCCACACCACACACTTCACACCACTATACACACCACACCACACACGCACACCCCTCACCACACACACACACACCAGCATACACACACCACACACATACCAGCACCCACACACCACACCCCCCACGTACATACCAGCATACACACACCATACACATATCATCCATATCACATACACAACACATATGCACATTCACACCGTATACACTCATGTACCCACACCACACACACATAGCACACATACCCCACACCACACCCCCTATGCACACACTAGCATACACACACCATCCATACCACACACACCACACATGCCACACACACACATCATACACTCATAACTCCCACGCAGATCCAAATGGAAGCCTGACAGCCCTCAACACATCCCTAAGACACAGTATTGCAAGAAAGGTGATTTGCAAAAAATCTCTCCGTTGAAGGGACAAATTTCTCTGCTGGGGCGGGGGGAGGGTAGGCACAGATCATACTCCGTGGAGCAGGCTGGCCTTGGGGTGTGGTGGGGAAGGGTGTTCCAGCAGAGGGGACAGTGTGTGATGCTCTGCGGCCCACACAGAACTCCCCAGATACTCTGAGAGGGAAGTCTAATCGGACACTGCACCAGGGGCCATCCCACACGAGTTTGTCCTGGAAATCAGGGGAAGTGGCGATGGGCAGGGTAAGGAGGCTGCTGTCAGTTGCAGAGAACTGAATTCAAGTCTGGCCTGACCCTCCCAGCTGAGTGACTTTGTTTCCCTGACCCTCACTCTCTGCATTGGAAGCATGGGGCTAATGCCCCTCCCTAGCATGGTGCCAAGACAGGGAATCAGAATGATTTTGTAGCCCAGCGGTGGTCAGGGATAGGGCCTGGCCCAATGGAACGAGGAGGAGGGGTCACCCCTCCCAGGATGCAGGAAACGGGGAGCCCCTAACCCTGCCTGGCCCCCATGGCCTCCACCACCTGTGGGGGTTGTCCCACCTGCCTCCCCGTCCTCCGGGCTTCCGGGCGTCCCCACGGTAGCCCCGTGTCCTCCTGGGGGAGGCATCCGTCCCGCAGCCTTGCTGTTTATGTTTTAGACGCTCCTGCCTTGGCCTCAGCATTAGCCCCAGCAGGCGGCATAAATTTCCCACAGCCTCTGTGCAGCCCCATTAGCGCTGGCACCAGGAATGCAAATCGGCTCTCAGCGGTCCCAGGCTGAGAATCCTACCTTTCCCTGACATTTGTAAAGTTCACGTTTTCAAAATAAAGCCACGTGAAGGGCAAGGTGTGAGAGTAGATCACTTCCCTGTCACAGGCCTGCTGGCTCCTTCCCTGCCCTTGGCCTTCACCTCCTTAAAGGGCCAGCACCTTGGGAGAGGAGCCCAAGCAGAGCCTTGGGCCTCACAGCCACACTTCTTTCCCCTCACTTCCCGTCTGCTTTCTATCCACCCTCCCTCCTTCCCTTCACTCCTCACTTTCCTTCCCTCACTCACTCACTTTCACTCCATACTGTTTAGGGACCACCTGGAATGTCTCCTGCCTGGGGTGTGTATCAGGGACGGAGCACGAAATCCCAGGATTCTTATCCTCTGGGCTATCCTCTAGTGGAAACGAAGGACATAAAACAAATAACAAGTGTTGGAAGTGCCATGAAATCAAGAACGGGGCACCAGGGAAGGCTTCCTCAGGAAGCGACATTATCCTGACCCCGAGGCCAACAGGAGGAGCAAGAATCAGACAGTGTTTCAGGTGGAGGCACTGGCAAGTGCAAGGGTCCTGGGGTAGGAGGGGACCTGGCATGTCTCAGTGTCTAGAAGAGGCTGGCCAATGAAGCAAGAGTTGTGGGGATTTGAGGAGCTGAAGCTTGAGAGGTTGCCTTTCCCCAAGGGCTAGGGGAGCCTCTGCAGGGACAGATGGGGTCCAACTCAGGCTTGGGGAGGTGTCCCAACATGGTCCCGCCGGTGCTCACAGCACTGATTCAGAATCCCTGGGGCAGCTGGAGGTCCGTGTTTTCTTATGCCTTCCCCTTCCTTGCTGGGTTCTGTGGCTGACTTATAATTGCTGTTTCCTTGTCCTCAGCAAAAAAGAGCTTGGAGACGAAATGACTGTTTGAGGGCAGCTTCCCTGCAGTGGGAACCCCCGGTGAAGACCCGGGTCACTCTGCCGAGGGACTCTGTGTCCTGCTCCACTGCCTTGCGCTCTATGGATACTGGGCCTCCATTTACTCACCGCACACGTGTACCTGCTGGGCACGGAGCCTGGGCGGCGGAGGGCAGCATAACCCCCACCCTCAGGGAGCTCACAGTCTGATGGAGGAGACAGACCACAGAAAAACAAGCCGGCGCACATATGCCGTCTCTGGCGTGGCGAAGGTTAGGTCAGGAAAGGTTAGGGAGGAAGACACAGGGGAAGGTCAGGAGGTCTGGGCAGTCTCTCCATGCAGGAGAGGGATGGGATGGGAGGGGCCCAGACATCTCTGGAACAGGGCTCCAGGCAGGAGGAGCAGCATCTGCAAAACCCCTGCGGTGGGAGTGTGCTGTTTCTGGGAAGGTGGCCGGTGTGGCCAGAACTGAGCAGCCCACAGGAGAGGGTGGCAGGTGCGTTCACTCTTCACTTTTTATTTATTTGTTTGTCATTCACTCATCATCCTTCATGTGAGCACACATCCTGCCACCTGCCCAGGGTCGGAGTCAGACCCCAAAGGGGTCCCTGGGCTGAGGTGGAGGCGGATGGACAAGAAAGCTTCCTGGGGGGCAGCTCAGATGTTTAGTCTACCCACAGGGTGGGTTCCCTGGCTGGGCCCTCCTGTGAGCTGCACATCCCACACTTCAGCTGCAGCGTCTGGGCACGGCAGGGCCTGGCTGCGTAGACCTGGCCGTGGGCATTTCCTCAGGGAGTCCCAGGCCCATGGGTGGCTGCCCCGGATCCTGGGTGCCCTGAGGAAGAGAGATCCAGACCCAGTAGGGGCCAGAGGTCTGGGCCTAAGGAGTCTCACTGGGAAGGGGGCAGTCTAGACCCCAGGAGAGGTTTAGGGAAGGGAAGCCACTCCACACAGGCCTCGGAGGCCATTCTAGGCCACCCTCTATCATATAGGTAGGAATACCATGGCCCAGAGAGGGGAAGGGACTTGCCCAGGGACACACAGCAAGGGAGGGGACAAACAGGGAGGTGTCTGGCCTCTTGGACACCTCTTTCAGGTGACCCCTGGGATGCATGCTTTCTTGTTTTTTTAAAAACTGACCTTCCTATCTCCCCGGGCCTGCTTCTCGGACTGTGCCCCTGTCTCAGGATGCCCCCCCTCTCCAGGTGGTCCAGCCAGAAGCCTCCGCCCACCCCCTCCCCCTCCCTCTCCCTCCAAGGTACACACAGAGTTTACACAGCCCCTGCTCCTGTCCAGGCTGCCGCCCTCTCTCCCCAGGTCCTACAGAAGCTTCCAGAGCATTTGCACTTCCATGCCTACTACCCCTTCCCGCAGCCCCTGCTACACTACCTGCAGCAGCCAAGGAGGACTTTCCAAAACCACACCTGCTCCATCTCACCTCTATTGGAACTTTCCAGCTGGTGCCCCAGCTCCCAGGTAATGTAGGCTCTTCAGCAGGACATGCAGTGCCACCCGCCCCAGCTCCCACCTCAGCCAGTCCACCTTGCCTCTTCTCAAACTCCCACCTCCAGCCACAGTGAGCCTCCTTCAGATTTGCCTCTGAGCCTCTGCTCCTTTCACACTCTGTTCCCTGTCCTGGAATGCTCATCCCCACCTCCTTCTCCCAGCCATCTCCTCTCTAGCTTTCAGCTGAGAGGCCACCTTCTCCAGAAAGCCTTCCCTGGCCTCTCTGCCCCAGGGCTTCTCTGGCTGCCCCAGTGTTGTAATCACCAGTTTATCCTCCAAGTGCAGGGACACATCAGTCCGGCCCCAGGGCTTGGCGAGCAGACCTAGTACATGTCTGTGCATGGAGCATCCCCTGCAGCCCAGCCTCTGGGCCCCAGACCACTCAGGGGGAGGGCCTCCTTCATCCATCTGAAGGGCTACCTAGGGCTGACTCGGCCCGGGCTCCAGCCCCCTTGGCTGGGCACTACGTGGTGGAGGGGGGTGGTGAGACGGTGGCTGGGCTGAGTGGTGACATGCCCATGGCCAGCCATGTCCCTCGGCCTGTCTGAACTTGTTAACAACTCCAGGGAGAGGATGCTCGGTGCTGCCGACAGCCGAGGGGCCCCCTGTCAGCTCCCATCAGCGGGAGCCCTCCCTCCCCAACCTGCTTCCCATCCCAACTTGCAGGACTGCTAATCTGTCACTTCCTTCAAGAAGCCTCCCCTGACTGCCCAAACTAAACTCATCCCCTCTCAGAGTTCATCCTGCCCCATCATCTGTTTCCTTTGTGGCTCTTACTGGTGACCCGTCGCTACCTCATTCATTGGTTTGTTTCCTGGGTCACTGTCTGTCTCCCTAATTCCCGGGGAAGCCCCATGAGTTCGTGGTCTACCCACTGCCTACCCTTACCTGTGCATGCAGTGCACTCAGCCTGGGCCCGGCCCCCAGGAAGCCTCTATGAAGGCCACCCTGTCCTTGCTCGGAGGTACAGGACGGTGCCCCGGAGGGTGATCACAGTGTGGACAGATGGGCTTGGGCCTGGCAGCGGGGTCCTGGGGGGCCAGCTCTACTCAGGCACTAAATTTCCCGGTTCCCCACACGGCCTGGGCAGACCCCCGGTTCTGGCTTCATGCCTGGTCTGTCTACCTGCTGAGCACGTAGAGTCTCCCCACTTGACAGGAGGAAAGACTGAGACCCAGGCATGCAGATAGAGAGCACAGACCTGCAGAGCCTTGGGGCCAGACAGGGCATCATGGGAAACCACCTACGCCAATGCTCTTGCTGTCCAGATAGGGAAAACGAGGCACCCCAGGGGGGCAGGGCCCACCCAAGTGACTACCAGGGCAGAGCCTCAAGGCCGGGCAAGGGGGCTGCTTTTCCCCCTGTGCCAGAGCCTGACCCTGGGCTCCAGGGAGGCTGTGGAGCTGTCAGGTGAGATCAGCGGGGTCCTGGCCTCATCTCCCCAGATTTAATTAACAGACCTTTCATCTTTGTCTTGAAGGAATCTGATATCTTCTGTCTTTTTAATTAGCGTTCATTAAGCAAATCAGAACAGGATTCTTCTTCTTCCTTTCTTTGCCCGGAAGGTTTTAACCCTTGGTAGGTGGGCTGCAGTGAGGGCAGTCTGCCATCTCCGCTCACAGCCCCAAGCGGCAGCCCAGGCCTCTGCAGAGATCCCCCCATACCTCCCCCCTCTACAGCCCCCCATCAGCCATGCATAGATACTGGCCCCTCCTCCCACACCACCTCCAAGCTGGCCCCCTGGATTCCTCCCCCACCCCACCTTCCCCCATCCATCTTCCTGAAGGAAAGTGACTCTGGCTCTGCAGCTAAAAAGCCTTCCTGGGCTCCCTGCCACCACTAGGACAATGGATTAGGGTCATGGGCAGACTGTGGGATTGGGCCTCACAGCTCTAGGCTGCAGGGAAACTGAGGCTGGGTGATCCCTAACTTCTCTGGGCTGCAAAGCCTGAGTTTCTGTCCTGTGTGTGCAGAGGGGCCCGGCGGCAGGGCACAGGTGCCTTCACTGGGATTTCGGGGCATCCTGCTGGGAGGTAACACACAGAGCCTTCTCTTGATGGACAGTTGGTGGCATGGCTCTTGCCCAGTGGCCCCAAGGGGGAATGTCCACAGTTCTGCTCCTTCCGGGTCCCTATCCTGCGGTCACACAGGTGTTCAGTGCCTCTTTGTCACACAGATTTGGGGGAGTTATCCTGAAACTTTGTGGTGTACAGACACCCCCCTGCTTAGGGGGCCACACTTTGCTTCCCAGCATTTGTAGGTCCCCATCCCTCCCTGACTCCCACTCCCTGGTCATTTCCTGCTGTGAATGTGTTTTCAGCAAACCACTTCCCCTCCCTGGGCCTCAGTTTCCGTATTTGTCCAGCCAGTGTCCTGGCCCCGGTTACTTTATTCTGGTCCCTGCGCCACAGGCTGCCTGGGGACCTCCGCCCAAGTGTCCTTGGCCGCCAGGGGGCGATAGGGGCCAGCCCCGTAATGTGGCCAATGTCGCCACCTGGTGGTGGATCCTGGGTGAACACGGACAACCGGACCGGGTGCTCACGCAGGAGAAACGGGAAAGTGGGAGCCGGGAGGAGAGCAGGACTGAGGTGGCCAGCAGGGCATGATGGCCCTGCTGCCAGGAGCTGGGCAAGGTCGGGGCACACCAAGCTGGCACCTTCTGAAGGAGCCATCACCCCTCCCTGCAGGATCAACCTTTGCCAGGCACGTGGCTCCTGCTCATTCCCCAAACATTCCCTGAACCACCCTCAGCGCAGGCCCTGGGGACACCAGGGGTAGGCACACTAAGCCCCTGTCCCCATGAGCCCCTCAGCTCCCGCAGACCCTCTGCAAGATGAAGCCTCACCTCAGCCCCACACCCCGCACTGTCTGGGCTCTGCACCGTCGCTTCAGCCCCAGGACCAACCTCCCCACCCCAGGACTGCAAACACACACCAGACCTGCCCTCCCCAGTCACCTCCGAGGCTTTGCACATGCTGTGCCTCCTGCCCTTCCCCCTACTCATCCTTTACGACTCTGTTTGTCACCTCTTCTTTGGAAAGCGTGCTCCCACTCTAGGCAGAAGTAGCCACCCCCCACCTGCCCCCACAGCCCAAGCCCCAAGGTGTTCATGGACATCTGCGCATATAGATGTGCTGGGAGGGCGATGTCGAACTCTCCTTGTGCCCCTGCTCTGGCACGGTGCAGAGTACACAGTGGGCAGGGGTATATGTTTGCTGCGGAACAAATGACCGTAAGCACACGGCCACCACCTGTCTTATAAAACAGGTGAGAACAAGCCTTGGAACGCCGTTGTCAGGCTGTTTCTTAGCACCCGCACAACCAGACAGAGGGCTGGGTGAGGGGGCAGGGTCTTGCCTTCATGACAGCGACAGACAGCAACGTGTCTCACGCTCGCCCCGTGCTGGGCTCGGGGCCAAGCACTTGGCAGGTGCTTAGGTATTTCCGGGAGGAAGGATTGAGTGCAGGGAGCGAAGTGCTCAGGGGATGGCTGGGAAGACTGGGTGGGCTGCAGCTAAGACACTGCAGACTGACCCACCTGGGAAGCTGCCACCACCGGAGGCCCTGGGAGCTCACCCTCTGAGTGCAGATCTAGGGACCAGAAGTAGGGGTCAAGCCCCAGCGCCCCACAAAGGCCTCTGCACCCCCACAGAGTGGGATGTGGGAAGCATGCTGCTGCAGGCAAGCTCCTCCGGTGTGACCCCTCTGGCCACTGAGGCAATCCACCAGAAGGGCAGAAGACGGCCTCTGAGCACTTCCGCTTTCCAAGTCACCAGCGAGGACATCTGACCGGCAGGGCCTCGTTTGCTTCTGGGACTGTCGCTGCAGAGGCTGCAGCCGGAGAGCAGCCCTCAGCATGCCAGACCATTTGTTTGCATTTTCCTTAGAGTTTTTCTGGAAGGGCCGCTACATTTCATCAAGTGCTTCCTCTGGCATCTGCTGATGGAAGCCGGTGGCTTTTCTCCCTTGATTTACTAACTGGTGAATCGGGGAGTCAAGGGGGGCGGTGTCTCCGAGGCGACACCGTGAGGGGACTGGGTGCCCTCGGTGACCGATACCAAGTTAGGCTCCCTCTGTCTGCTTGGGGAGAAGCCCGAAGTGAGCGGCGGGCGCGCCGTTCCGAGCTAACGGGGAGGCGGGAAGGGCGGGAGCCTCCGCCCCAGGCCGCCGGCGGTGGCTCTGCCCCGGGAGAGGCCCTTCACCGCGGGGCTGGCCGGAGCCTGGGCCGCAGGTCCCCGGGAGGCGCGATGCGCGACGGGGAGCAGCTGGGGCGCTCCCGGGCGCGTCCACCAGGTGGGGGTGAGCGCCGGGGACCGCGCGGCCCGGGGAGGGGGGGGGGCGGGGCGGGGCGGGGGCCGGGCCGAGCGGAGCGGAGCGGAGCAGAGCGGAGCCGAGCGGAGCCGGGCGGGCGCGGGGCGCGGGGCGCGGGGCGTCGGGGCCATGGCGGCGGCCGCGCTCCTGCTGGGCCTGGCGCTGCTGGGGCCGCGGGCGGCGGGCGCGGGGCCGGGCGCGTGCTACGACGGCGCGGGGCGGCCGCGGCGCTGCCTGCCGGGCTTCGAGAACGCGGCGTTCGGGCGGCGCGCCGAGGCCTCGCACACGTGTGGCCGCCCGCCCGAGGACTTCTGCCCGCACCTGGGCGCGCCGGGCGCGGGGCCGCGGTGCCAGCGCTGCGACGCCGCCGACCCCCGGCGCCGCCACGACGCCGCCTACCTCACCGACTTCCACAGCCAGGACGACAGCACCTGGTGGCAGAGCCCGTCCATGGCCCTGGGCGTGCAGCACCCCACCTCGGTCAACATCACGCTCCGCCTGGGTGAGCGCCGCGCCCCGGGCCTGCGGGCGGGCGGGCGGGCGGGCGGGCGGGGGAGCCTCCGCGGGCCCCTTCCCCGGCGGGGCGGGGCGCCGGGTCTGCACGCGGCGACCGTGCCCGGCCTCCGGGACCGCAACTGCGGGGAGACCCGCCCGGCCGCCCTCTAGGGCAGGAGCCCCCAGGCGTGGCCCGCCGCTCGGCTTCGGGGCGCACGAATCCCCGCGGGGCCGTGTGTGGTCCGGGCCGTGTTCCTGGGGCCGGGGGCCGAGGCCTTCGCCCCATTCACCTCCGGGGAGGTCGAGCCTCTGAGCAGGGCTGGACGCCCCGACCTGGCCGCCCCCACCTGGCCGCCCCTCCCGCCCCTCTGCCCGGTACCGGGCGCAAGAGCCCTCGGATCCCTGAGCTCGCTCAGCAGCCTCCCATCTGGAAATAGGAGAACCCCCGCCCCCACCAAGTGCGGCCCCACCCGGGTCCCCCTGGGCCCCAAGGTGTGCCAGGCGCTGAGCTGGGCCCCTTATCTGCTGCGGCCCCTGCAGCCCTTGAAGGGGGGGGGGGAGCGAGCTGGCCACTGGTTCCCGCTCCCTTGTCTGCGGATTTGAAATCTTCCCAAACTTTGAAAATTCAAGTATTTCTGTAACTCATTCTGGCTGCTGAACAGGACCCAAGGCTATTTATAGGCCTGTTTATCCTAGTTAGAGTGAATATTCATACATTTTGCTACTGAAATCTCATTTAAGTACAGCCTGTGGGGGCAAACCCAGCTGGGGGTGTCAACACAATTTATGGTATAAGAACTACATCATCTCTCTAAACTGTAAAAAATTGTGAATTCCAAAACACATCCATGGCTGAGCAGTTTGGATATGAGGTTATCCCCAATTTTCAGATGAGAAAATTGAGGCTCAGAAAGGTTAAGTGCTTTGCCCAAGGACATAGCTGCTAAGTGACTGGATAGGGACACCCACGTATTTCCAAGGTCTGGAGCATAAACTCCTTTACGTGAGCTCCGCCCAGCAATGCCTGGGTGACAGCCCTGTGGGGGCGGCTGGGAGATGGCATTGAAGTGGGGTGGGTGGGCGCTGAGCCCCTCAGCAGACCGGCCAGCTGTGGCCTGGCACCCCAAGAAGCTCAGTTCCCTGGGGTTCTGTGGCTTCCCCTGGCCTGTTGGGGCTGCTAGATGGGGCGGGGTCTCTGGCGAGGCGGGTGACCGGAAACCAGTGTGGGGAGGGAGTCTGGGGGAGCCGGCTGGACGGCTGGCAGAACCCCAAGGCCCCTGGGAAGGAATCTGGGGCGGGGTAGGGGCTGCGGGGGAGACACGCTGCTCTGTGACCCAGGGCGGGGGGCTGGCTGATGGGTTACATGTGTCGGGGGGACCCAGCAGGGCAGGGGGCTGAGCCCAGGCTCAAAGTGGGGGCGGGGAGGCCCGGTGCGTGCATTTGGGGCTGTTCCTGTTTGCTGAGTGCGGGTGCTTGGCCCGGTGACCCGATGAGCTCTGCCTGGGACCCTCACACTCACATCCACTCACATATGTCTGCTCACTCTCATACGCTCATCCACACCCCCCCACATACCTACTGACA
Source organism: Canis aureus (assembly GCF_053574225.1). Lineage (NCBI taxonomy): Eukaryota > Metazoa > Chordata > Mammalia > Carnivora > Canidae > Canis > Canis aureus. The sequence goes on from NC_135626.1 coordinate 8,072,945, forward strand.
CTCGTACACTCACATTCATAACACATCATTCATACTTGTGTGCTCGTCTACACACACACCTACTCACACTTATGTGATCACCCTCACACCCTTACACTCACATTCGCAATCTAGTCACTCATACACACATGCACCCTCACATACATTTGCTCACACTTATGTGATCATCCACACACACATCTACTCACTCACATGATCACCCACACACACTTACGCTCGCATTCACACACTCTAGTCACTCATACACACGTTCATGCATACTCACATACATCTATCATACTCATGTGCTCATCCACACATTCATACATCTACTTACACTCATGCTCATCCACACACGCTCACACTCACACACCTGTCTACATCCATACACACTCACATACATCTACTGACACATGTATGTGCACCCACACACTCACATCTACTTACACTCATATGCTCACCCACCCACACTTACACTCACATTCACACAATCTAGTCACTCATACATTCAACACACATTCATACACACTCACATACTTCTGCTCACACTCATGTGTTCATCCCCATACTCACACACATCTACTTACTCATGCTCATCCATTCATATTCACACCCACACACATCTACCCACATTCATACACTCACACACATTCACACACACATACATCTATTCATACTTGTGTGCTCATCCACGTACACAATCTACTCACACTCATATGTTCACACACACACTTACACTTACACCTATCTAGAGACTCATACACTCACATACATCTGTAGACTTTTGTGCTCATCCACACACACATCTACTCATACTTGTGTGCATAAACACCTATACACGTGTATATGTGCAGTCATACACACTCACATTTACTCATAGTCACCCTTACACACATCCACTTAGTCATATGCTAACCCTCACATGTACACATTTACTCAGATAAATTCATACTCACCTTCACACTCACATTCACACACTCACCTCCACATACCCACACACATCTACTCACACTTACATCTATTCACATGCCTGCACCCACAGTGATGTCCACATACTCACCCTCACACATCTACTTATAGTCACGTTCACCCTCATTCATTTACACTCACACATTCACGCACATCTACTCACTCACATATTCATCCTCACAAACCCACACACTCACTTGCACACTCACTTAAACTCACTCATACAGTTGCACTCAAGCATTCACACACACACACACACCTTACCCTGAGCCAGCGTTCTTTCTGTCACCTTGTGCGGCACCAGGCATATAGGAGGGGTTCCGGGGTGTTTGTATGAATGAAGAAGAGAAGACTGAATGAGTGGATGGCAGTGTCCCCTCCTCCGTCCTGTGTTTCTGGGCCCAGCTCAGGACCTTGGTTGCCTGCTTGGGGAGACAGAACAGAGTAGAAATCACAAAACAAGCATTGGGTGCAGGCATGGCTCAGCCACTCACTAGGCAAATGCTGCCACCTCTTTGTACCCTCGTGTCCCCCCCCCCTGTGAAACAGGGCTAAGCCTGGCCACCTCCCAGCTGGTTGTGCAGGCTCCATGAGCTCAGGTTGGCCACGTGCTTACAGGAGCTGTGACAGTCCTTGTGTGCGGCCAAGGCCACTCTGCTGAGAACAACTCAGGGCTGAAGTTCCCTGGCGGATGGCCTCTACCCAAGGATTGGGAAATGCCTGCCAAGCTGGCTCCCCAAAGATGTCCTGCCCCTGGGCCCTGTTTCCACACCGGGGGTGCCAGAGACCCATAGCGGCCCCAGATTCAGCCCATTTTGTGTTCCATTCAGCTTTGGTTTGCTCCATGCTGAGCTGTGGATTGCATAATCAGGGGAAGGAGAGGTCTGGGGCGGTCAGGGTGTTCCCAGCGGAGCCCCCCATCCTCCCCTCTGGGTCCTGTGGCCACCTCTGCTGGCTCCATCTCCTGCTCCCCAGGTCCCCCACTCCTTGGGGCTCATGGGAGGAGAGAGTGGGTGGCTGGCTCTGGCCTGGGGCCCCTAGAGGGAGCAGGGTGAGGGACAGGGGAGGGAGGGGCGGCTGGTCAGCCCCGGGATGGAGGTCGCTGCTTTCCCAGCCCCCTGTGAGCTCACAGACATCTGTTCCAAATCCCAGAGTCGCCAAGCTGAGCCTTCCTGTCTGGGATGAAAGGCAGCAGCAGGGTCTGGCGGCTCCTGGCCCTCCACGGAGGTCCAGGGCAGCGGGCAGGCTGGGGGAGGTGCCTGGGCAGCAGGGATGAGAGACACTATTGGTGGGGCTCCCCGCTAGTGCTAAGAACCCCAGCCCCGCCAGAGTTCTTTTACAGGCAGGGAAACTGAGGCTCCCAAAGTAAAGTCTATTGTCCAGGGTCACACAGACAGTACTTGGCAGGCCCTGGGGTCCTGCCCAGATGGTGCTGCACTTGGGAACGATAAGCTGCTGGGTTAGGCTGGTCTGAGCCTTGGCTTTTGGTGAGGGTAGAGAGAATCTTCCTTCTCACTCCAACACTTCCTTGGATTTCTGAGAATCTCCTGCAATAACAGGAAAATCGTTGAGTTCCTGAGCTAGTGAGCGCTGAGCTGTCCGGTGCGGGGGGGGCGGGGGGGGGTTTGCAGGAGAAAGCAGGTGGGCTCTTGCCTGCCCTCTCTCTCACTGCAGGTCCCACAGCTCGTGTGCAGGCCTTCTCTGTGCCTTTTGCAGTCCAGCTGGCTGCCCACTGTTGACTGAGCCTCGGCTGTGCTGGCCTTGGGGTATGCCCTGCCAGGAGACGGGTGAAGCCCAGGATGATGTGAATGAGGATTTATGCTCTGGGAACATACTCGGTGTCTGCGGAAGCTGACAGAAGAGCAAAGGACGTTTCAGGTCAAGGGGGAGATTGCTGTGTGTGTTCTTGGACCTGGCGGCCTGGATGGCTGGAGCGGAGGGGACCAGGGGGAGACCATGGGGGCTGGACGTCAGGAGGCCCCTGCTGGGCCCTGCCAAGCCCCTGAGCCAGCTGGGTGTCCGGAGCTTTGGCTGCATGGCGTCTTCCTTTTTGAGTGGGCGGCCGTGTTTGCGTTGGCCGGGGCTGGGGCCGGGGGGCTGCGGCCTCCTGCCTTCTCCCTGGAGGTTCTGGCTGGAACGCTGGGCTCTACGCGGATCGAGGGTCAGGGCAGCAGCCTTGCTTGGCCTCCGCGCACAGAAGCAGCCACCCCGCAGCCCCTGGGCCCAGCTGGTCCTGGCCGCCTCCCCCTGGCCTGGGCTCCTCAGGACCCACCGGATTCGCAGGAGCCGGAAGTCCCAAAGTCCAGTTGAGCACCTACTATGTGCTAGGCTCTGTGCCAGGCCCTCGGGATACAGCAGTGCGCAGGCCGCTGTCAGCCCCCCTCAGCTTAGAGGGGCCCTCCTCTGGGCAACCCCCTGCCTTCACAGAGGGTCGTGCTGCACTGGGGTTTGGGCATGTGTCCATCCCTTGCTCTGGGATGCAGAGGGAATGCCTGTCGTCACAGCCTCACCATGGCGCTCGGCACAGGCCCCCCACGCCCTGCGCAGGGGCAGCTTGCTGAATGTTGGTGCGGTGAATGAGGGGCACAGCAGCGGGTGTTTAGCCTCGGACATGCCACGTGTGTGCTAGAACTGTTCCCAGTGCTTTGCAAGTGTTTTAACTCCTTAAGCCCTGTTGTTATGCCCATTTTGCAAAGCAATTAAAAAAGGAAAGGCAGATGAGGCACCGCGTTCATGTCACTTGCCCAGTTAAGGCCCCAGGAGGTTAGGTATTTTGCCCAAGGCCGCACATAAAGGGTGGAGCAGATATGAATGCCAGCACCTCGTGGCCACAGCACGTTCCCTTGTTGGGAACCAGGGAGCAAGTGCAGCAGTGCATGAGCACAGGATTCGACAGTGTTCCAGATACATCCCGAACTCCTAAGCTGTGGCATTCCCAGGGGCCCCAGCCCTCCCCTAGGTCCCATCCCTCCATCCGGCTCCAGCCACCTCCCCCTCCCTTCCCCTGCCCTCCCGCCATCAGAAGTACTCTGGCTGTGCCTGTGGGGATCCCAGGGGGACATTCAGGACTTCCCCCTGCACCTCTCTCCTAGTCTCTCCCCCTGAGCTCTTGACCAGGTAAGGTCCTCCTGAATGTCAGCCCTCGGATGTCACACAGCCCTCAAACCTAGGGTCCAGTCATTGCAGCACTCCTCACCATAGCCAGGGCAGAAGCAACTCAAGTGTCCATGGAGAGATGAACGAATAAGCAAAACGTGGGATATACATGCAATGGACTATCGATTAGCCTGGGAGAGGAGAGAGGTCCTGGCACCTGCTACGTGGAGGAACGTTATGCTAAGAAGGACAAATGCCATGTGATTTCACTTATATGAGGCCTTACAACACCCTAATTCTAGAGACAGAAAGTAGAATGGTGGGTGCCGGGGGCAGGGAACGGGAGGGAGTGGGAAGTTGTTCGTGGGGTGAGGACTCTCAGTTCGGCAAGGTGAAGAGAATTCTGGAGGTGGATGGAAGTGAGGGCTGCGCAACAGTGTGAATGTACTTACTTCTGGTGGCCTGTGTACTTCAGCGTGGGTAAGGTGGGGTGCCTGGCTGGCCCAGTCAGAAGAGCATGCAGCTCTCCATCTCAGGGTTGTGAGTTCAAGCCCCGTGTTAGGCATAGAGGTGACTTAAATTAAAAAAAAAAAAAAAAAAGTAGGTGGCTCAGTCGGCTAAGTGTCCAACTCTTAATTTCAGCTCAGGTCATCATCTCAGGGTCATGAGATTGAGCCCAATGTTGGGCTCTGCACTGGACGTGGAGCCTGTTTATGATTCTCTCTCTCTCTCTCTCTCTCCCTCCCCCCTCCACTCACTCTCATGTGTGTGCTCTCTCTCCCTCTCTAAAAAAAAAAAAAAAAAAAAAAAAGTTGAGATGGCAAATTTTATGTGTATTTAAAAGTAAAAAGGAGCAGCCCAGGTGGCTCAATGGTTTAGTGCTGCCTTCAGCCCAGGGCATGATCCTGGAGACTCAGGATCGAGTCCCGCATCGGGCTTCCAGCATGGGGCCTGCTTCTTCTTCCTGTGTCTCTGCCTCTCTCTCTGTCTGTTTCTCGAATAAATAAATTTTAAAAGATCTTAAAAAAAATAAAACAAAAGGAAATTAAAAAGGAAAGGCATCCTTCTCCCATCTCTCCATGTACCAGGGCAAGAAATTTGGGTGTGAGCTGTGATTCTTCCCTCCTTTGCCTTCAGCACTCACCAGATCACTAGATCATTCTCTGGAATAGCCTTCATGTTTGCCGTCCTCTCCACCATTTTCACTGAGCTCCTCTTCTGTTCCTGGACTTACTGCAGTGGCCTTGAATGCCTTGCCGCCTCCCTTTGCAAATGGGTCATTAGTACGTTTCAGTCACATCGGCCGATCAGACCTGAGAATCCTTCTTAACACAAAGCCCTAGGCAATAATCAATCAGATGAAACTATTTGCTCTTTCCAGGTTAGACAGTGTGCTTGACAATCTTGATTCATATTTAGGGTGTAGACTCTTGGTTCAAAGATAAGAGAACCGTGATGGGCCCAGTTCTCAGCCAGCCAGGCTCCCATGGCACTTGGCATTGTGCTCATGGGGATTCCCTAGCTCCTCACAGACCCACTGTGCCCCAAATTGCCAAGACCTGGGGTGGGAGAGGAAGACAGGAGCAGCGAATGACTGTGATAGGGCCAAGTGGTTCCCCTGTAGGCTGGGACCAGCTCTCCTGGTTCTCATGCCCGCAGTGGGCAGGGTGGCTTCGCCCACACATTCCCAGCTCAGCTCCCCACCCTGCCCCATCCAGCCCCACCCCCGGGCCACTGCTTCCCAGATGGCTCCAATTAAAGAGCTTTGTTTTGTTTCCACTTTCCCAAAATAAGCTGTGTTCCGAGCGCACTCTGCTTGTCAGTGCCGGATGTGAGCGGCTTGGTTTTGTGACCGCCCTGGTGTCATTCCTGATGGGCTTTATGCCCCAGCTGGTTGGAGAGGACGTGCTTGGTGCTGGTTTGGGTGGCCTCGCAGTCTCCGTGGGTGCCAGCACCTCCTTCCCGGGCAGCCCCTTGTGTCTGGGCACCCACAGATTCCTGAACGAGAGTGGCCTAGTTCAAGGCCATAACTCTGGGGGCAGACAAGCCTGCAGTCAAGTAGAGACATAGCTAGATTCTGCGTGACATTGAGCGAGGCCCTTTCTCCTGCCTAAGCCTCAGGCTCCCTGTTAGTAAGACGGGCACAGTGATGCAACTGTTTGAGGTCTTAGCCTTAAGGTGCTGAGTAATGTACTTAACATGGTGCCTGGCACATAGTAAGTGCTTACTAAATGCTGACTGTTCTACAACAGATGCATTCAGGGGTTGTGGCTTGCAAAATATCAGCGGCATTGTCAGACCTCCCTGCCTCAACCCATTCACTGGATCATAAACTCCTTGAAGGTACAAATCATGCTACACCTTTACTTGCTCATATGGCAAGCATTTATTGAGCACCTACTGTGTGCCGGGCACTGTGCTCAGCTCTAAGGAGTCCCATGCCCTGTCCCAAGAGGGTCACAAACTAGTGGAACAGATGGGCAGATCTTTTGAGAACTGGATGAAGAAGCCCAGGGAGGCTGGGGGGGGGGGGGCACTGATGAGGGGGGAGTGGCCATGAGCCAGGAAAGGTGGGAAGAAGGGCATTCCACACTGGACTCAGGCTGGGGTATGTGGTCCGTGGGCTAAGCCAGAGGGATGAGCAGGGGCGCATGGGAGCCAACCAGGTGAGGAGGAGAGGGAACAGCATTCAGGTAGGGGGAACAGCATATTGGGCTGCTAGGAGGCAGATCTATGTGCTCCCAAGCAGTGTTGTCCCTGTTAACAGTTGGGAATGACATTTTGGCCCAGCGTTCCTAACAGGAACACACCTATCTTAATCACCCTGAAGCCTCATCATCCCCCGGAGCTTGCAAGGGTATGGGTAGAGGCTGCGAATTTAATTCTTGTCACTGCTTAGAAGATCTTGGGGCTGCTTCCTTCCCCCGCTTTTGGGTTGCCTTTGGCAGAAACCTTTTCATCACAAAGCTGGGATTAAGCTGTTTTCTTGGCCCTTCTAATTAACTCTTGTAACAAAAAGTCCCTGCCGAGTGTCTGTGATGTTCCTGTGTCTCCTCTCACCTCCTGGCTTGGCAAGGAAGAGGAAGAGCCGTGGTGCTTCCTAGTGCGTGATGTTGCTTCTTTGCATGAAATCCCAGCGACTGCCTTTTTCCGATCACGCTTCTAGCTGCCAGCTACCTTTTAAGTGGCTCCAAGCTCCCCTCCCGCGATGTGTCTGGCTGCTAGATGTTTACAGAGGAGTCTGGGCCGTGGGACCCGCTGCGGCCTCCACCCCGCATGCTCCCGTGAGTGCACATCTGGGCTAAGCCCCTGCCTGGCTCTGAAGCCTGAACCTCGGAACAGACGTGGCCACCAGGCTGCCCCCAGACACTGACTCGGTTTATGACACATGCTTTCTTTTCAGGGACTCGGAGTTACGGTGCCAAGCTGTGCCGTAACAGAACTTTGAAAAACACTGGAAACAGAACATGGCAAGGCGGTTGCTTTTCAAAAAAAAAAAAAAAAGTATTTTTTTTAAACGTGTTTTCTCCAGTTTTTAAATTAGAACAAGCTTTGTGAAAGAAAAATAGGAAAATGTAGAACAGTTGAAGAAATGCCACTCGCGGCCTCTGCCCGGAGGACACCACGCTGACTCGTTTGATGTCTCTCTTTTCTGTCTATTCTTCAGGGATTTTTAAATAATAATCTGATGATTCTGAACGTATGATCTTATGTCTTTCAATTCAGCATTATGGCTTAAGCTTTCCCCGTGTCATACAAGCTCACTGCCAGCTGTTTTTCTACGGCTTTGGTCATCCTGTGAATTTATATCCTTCCATTTATTGGATGCTGATGATTCCTGTGTTTCTCCTTTTAAGAAAACACCTGGATGAACGTTTTCATGCATTTAGTCTCCATTCCTCGTTTGAATTCCCAAAAGTGGGATGATTTCACCAGAGGCAGGGGATACTTCCACGGCTCTTCATCCGTGCCTCCAAAATGCCTTCCTAAAGGGCCGATGCACGTAGATATGTTTCCTATTTTTTGTTTTATTGTGTTAAATAGACATAAAATGAAGCTTAAGCATCTTAACCACTTGTACTGTTGTGCAACCGTCACCACCATCTACCCACAGAACTTTTCCCTCTTAAACTGAAACTCTGTTCCTGTTAGACATGGACTGCCCCCACCACCAGCCCCTGGCCCCCGCCACTCCCTTCTCCATCACTATGAACCCAACGTAAGTGGAATTGTAGTATCTGTCCTTTGGTTCCTGGCTTACTTCACTCCACACAATGTCCCTGGGTTCCATCCGTGTTGTAACATGTGTCTGGATTTCCTTCTTTTTCAAGGCCGGATGCTATTCCATGGTGTGGGTGGACCATGGTTTGTCTGTTATCCCTGGATGGACACATGGGTTTTCTTTCCACTTTCTGGCTGTGGTGAATAGGGCCACTATGAACATGGGTGTGCAGATGCCTGTGCAAAACCATGCTCTCAGTTCTTTGGGGTATGTGCCCAAATTGCGGGATCATAGAGTCCTTCCCTTTTCACCTTTTTGAGGAAGTGCCAGACGTTTTCATAGCGAATGCACCATTCTATGCTCCCATAAACCATGCACAAGGCTTGTGTTTCTCCACCTGCTCGCCATCACTTGTGAATAGGTGTTTTTTTGTCTCGAATCATGGCCATCCTAATGGATGTGAGGTCTAGTTTTTTGTTTTTGTTTTTTCAAGATTTTGTTTATTTATTCATGAAAGACAGAGAGGCAGAGACACAGGCAGGCAGAGGGAGAAACAGGCTCCCTGCAAGGAGCCCAATATGGGACTCAATCCCAGGACCCCAGGATCACACCCTGAGCCAAAGGCAGACGCTCAACCACTGAGCCACCCAGGCATCCCCAGTCCACCCGTTAAAAGTGTAAGTGCATTTTAGTCTGCTCATAGAATTGCGTCCCCATCCCCACTGTTGCCTTTGGAACTTTGCATCACCCCCAAAAGGAACCCTGCACCTGCTTGCTGTGTCTGCCCCCCAGCCTCCACTCCTCCCACCAGGCCCTGGCAACCACTAATTAATCTACTCTGTTTTTATGGGTTCGCCTACTTGGGATGCTCAAGATAAGTGGAATCATATGATGTGCAGTCTTTTGTGATTAGCCTCTTTCGTTCGACCTACTGTTTTCGAGATGTATCCACGTTGTAGCATATGTCAGAACATCATTACTTTTTAAAGATTTTTTTATTCATGAGAGACACACAGAGAGGCAGAGACACAGGCAGAGGGAGAAGCAGGCTCCCTGTGGGAGCCTGATGCAGGACTCGATCCAGGACCCCAGAGTCATGCCCTGAGCCAGAGGCAGACTCTCAACCGTTGAGCCACGTAGGCGTCCCAGACCATCATTACTTTTTATTGCTGAACACTATTCCGCCGTGTGACATATCACATTTTATTGATTCATGTGTCAGTTGACAAACATTTGAGTTGTTTCCAGCCTTTGGATATTATGAGTAATGCTGCTGTGAACAGCCGTGTGCGTTTGCACAGACACATGTTTCCCCTTCTTTGCTTGTGCACAAGCCTCGGGGTGGAACTGCTGCATCCTGCGTATTCCGTGTTGGCCTTTGCAGGAAGCACCGGGCTGTGTTCCACGGCAGCCACGCCATCTCGCATTCCCAGCAGCCGTGTAGGAGGGCTCCAGTTTCTCCACATCCTCGCCAGCACTTGTTTTTATCTGTCTTTTTTATTATATCCAGCTTAGGGGAGTGAAGTGGTGTCTCACGGTGGTTTTGATTTGCATTGCCCTGCTGGCTCATGATGTTGGGCATCTTCTCATGTGCTTATTGGCCAGTTGTGTATCTTCTTTGGAGAGATGTCTGTTTAGATGCTTTGCTCATTTTTTTTTAATTGGATTGTCTTGGGATCCCTGGGTGGCGCAGTGGTTTGGCACCTGCCTTTGGCCCAGGGCGCGATCCTGGAGACCTGGGATCGAATCCCACGTCGGGCTCCCGGTGCATGGAGCCTGCTTCTCCCTCTGCCTGTGTCTCTGCCTCTCTCTCTCTCTCTGTTTGTGTGACTATCATAAATAAATAAAAAAATTGGGTTGTCTTTTATTGAGTTATAAGAGTTGTTTGTATAGTTTCGGTAAATCCCTTCTGAGATATGAATTTGCAAATATCGTCTCGCATCCTGTGGGTTTTCATTTTCTCAGTAGCATCTTTAGAAACAGACAATTTTGACTCCGATGAGGACCAACGTATCTCTGTCACTTGGGCTTTTGGTGTCACATCTAAGGAACCTTTGCCCAGCCCAGGTCACAAAGATCTGCTCCTGTATTTTCTTCTGAGTTTTGTAGTTTCAGTGCCTACATGTGACCAAGATGCTTAAACAGGGGAGACTGAAGTGATGTCTCCTGGGTTGGTAAGGAAGACTGCAGACAGGGACAGAGGTGCGGCGAGGGCCAGGCCCCCGGGGGTATCTGGGCCCCAGGGCAGAGAGAAGAAAGCAGATACAGGAAGCAGAGGGTCTCATGCTGCCCTGGGGACGAGAGGCTACCAGCCACGGTAGGACCGGTGACCATTTGTTCACCTGTTCGTATATGTGTAGACACTCGTGGTGCCTGCTCAGGCACTGGGCACTTTGCAAGGTGCTAGGGTGGCAGAGCCTAGAAAGGAAAGGCCAGGTGCTGGTCTGAGCTCCATCCAGTGAGGGAATGCAGGTTAATGAGCAGGTGGTTCTCCCGTGATGAACGGGGGAGAGGGGACAAGGAGCGTATAACAGTCAGCATTCACCTTCCAGATCAGCCTTTGATGTCTTGCCTGTTTTGCAGACATGCATGCTCTTGCTTTAGAGGGGCTGATGCTCAGGGCCCCTGGGTGGCTCAGCGGTTGAACATCTGCCTTCGGCTCAGGGCTTGATCCCAGGGTCTTGGGATCTAGTCCTGCATCGGGCTCCCTGAAGGGAGCCTGCTTCTCCCTCTGTCTCTGCCTCTCTCTGTGTGTCTCTCATGAATAAATAAATAAAATCTTTAAAAAAAAGAGGGGAGAAGCAGGACTGGGGGATGCTCACCAAGCTGTGGAGGCTCCCCCCCTGCCTCCCCCAGCCCAGCCCCCCAGCCCAGAAACAGTCCCCCTCGGGCTCCCAGCGAGTCCTCTTCCAGAGTCCTCTTCCATAGCTTCCCATCCCCCAGCACTACTTGGTTCTTCCGTTCTTGTGGCACTGCTCCCTGACACCCCCTGAGCTCCGATGAGGGTGTAGGGACCCTTCCCTCCCTGCCCACTCTGCTCCCTGCCCATAGCCTTCCTCCCCATCCCGGCCTCCAGCACAGCTCAGAATCACTGTGGGGGATCTAAATTCATTGTTGTGGCTCCTCCTGGGACACGATGGTGGGAGCTGGGCTTGGTGGAGAGGAAGGCAGGGCGGGGCCCAAGCTGGAAGGAAGCTCCCCCATTCTCTTGGTGTGGGCAGCGGCAGTGTGGGAGAGGGGAGTGGGGTTCAAGCTACTGGAAGAGGAGGCCCTGGGGGAGGGATGAGCAGGGGTCTGAGGAGCAGCCCAGGAGCATGACCCAAGAGGGGGGCTGCACAGAAGCCTGGGGGAATTGCCAGGCCCCTGGCTGTGGCCATGGAGGGCTGTTGGTGAGGGAGCTTTCCAAGAGCAGTGTCCGTGGAGCAGCCCAGAGAAGCTGAATTGCAGTGGACTGCAGGCCAAGATGGGAGGTGAGGCCGTGGAGCCAAGCAGATGCAGACTTCTCTTGAGAAATTTGGACCAAAAGAGACATTAGATGGACACTGGAAGAATAGAGGGTCCTGGGAGGGTCGCACTGGGGCTTAGGGGAGTTGGAACAGGGTGTCTCTAGACTCCAAAGGTGTGAAGTCACTGGAGAGGAATGAGCCCAAAGACACAGGTGGAAGGATTGGCTTTGCTGGGGTGTAGTAAAAGAAATAACTTTCTAATGGTAAAGCAGCCTTCTTCAGGATGTGGCAACATGCTGTTGCTAGAGATATTTGAGCAAAAAGAGTTGGCTGCCCATCAGGGGTCTGACAATGCAGGTTCCCATGCAGGGAGGCAAGGTGGCCGAAGCAAGGGATGGCAGGTACCCAGGAAGCTCTCCCTCTGGGTCCGGTGCCCCTGACAGGCATCGCTCATTGATCATGGCACTGCAAGCACGGCGCTCTAGACAGCCTCTAACCTCCCACCCAAGAGAGTTTACACAAGGCCGCCCTCCCACTGTCCTTGCGCCAGGACTCTGACCCTCCCTTCCCTGCTGTAAAATGGGTCCCTGCCTTCCTACTGCAGGGAAAGCTTACGAGATCACCTACGTGAGGCTGAAGTTCCACACCAGCCGCCCCGAGAGCTTTGCCATCTACAAGCGCACACGTGCTGGCGGCCCATGGGAGCCCTACCAGTACTACAGTGCCTCCTGCCAGAAGACCTACGGCAGGCCCGAGGGTCAGTACCTGCGCCCTGGCGATGACGAGCGGGTGGCCTTCTGCACCTCGGAGTTCAGTGACATCTCCCCACTGAGCGGTGGCAACGTGGCCTTCTCCACCCTGGAGGGCCGGCCCAGCGCTTACAACTTCGAGGAGAGCCCTGTGTTGCAGGTCAGAGAGGAGCGGGCTTGGTGGGTTGGGTCCCCAGGACTGGGGGAGCGCAGGAAAAAGTGGGAGGACGCAGGGCTTCCTATGGGATGCCACAGTTTTCAGACCTCAAACAACAGAGGCCTTGGTGGCGTCTCAACGTGTTGTAGATGCCGACAGTGAGGTTGATGCAGGAACCCCTGCGCAGCCTGCAGCAGCAGAGCCCTGGGGCTCCCGGGGGCCCCGTGACAGCCACCAGCTCTCCTGGCCCCTTCCTGACTTGGGTGGGGAGGCGGAGGCCTGGATGGCAGAGACTGTTTCCCAGGGCCACACATGAGTTCGTGGAAGGGCCCAGACCAGATCCTGAGTGTCCTGACTCCTTACTGGGGCTCTTTCTAGAACCTTCTAGAACACCCTTCGGAGGGCCTTGCTTCCTTCCTCTGTGTCCCCAAGGGTTTTTATGATGATAAAATGAGAAACGAGAAAAGAACATAAGTTTAGGAATCGCAGTCCTGGTTCTGTGCTTTAAGCTGGCACTGCGCTCTCCAGAACGTCCTGCAGTGACAGAAATGGTGTCTGGCTGTGCCCTCCAGGGTGGTGGCCACTACCCACATGTCTAGAGTGCTAGGAATGAGACTGGCATGACCGAGGAACTCAATTTTTAAGTCTGGTTTCATTTTAATGAATTTTCATTTAAACTGCTTGGTGTCAGCAGTCAACTCAAACACCGCCAGCACAGTGCTTGGCACGTAAGAGGTGCTCAATCACACTTTTCAGGGAAGAGCTCGAGGTGGCTTACCCTTCTCGTCCTCATGGCCAAGAAAGAATAGCAGGCTTGTAGCTGTGTCCATTCACACAGGCCCCCCTGTCCAGCCCACCCACGTCTGCCCAGGCTTGTGGCCCTACCAGTTTTGGCACCCAGGCACGTCCTTATTCCTGTGTGTCAGTGACCTTTCACCTACAGATGTGGGGGTCTGTGCGATGTTTCTGGGCACTGGACAGCCCTCTAGTCTACTTCCCAGAGTTTCCTGTGCTGAGAAAGACAGCCATCCCTTCCCTTGACAGGTTCAGAACGTTCCCTTTGCCAGTCAGCGATAACGAGGGGGCAAGGGTCAGAATTCCTGTTTATTTCTAGAGGGAACACTTAGGCCCAGAAAGAAATTGTGTCCCTGCCAGGGCTGGTTCGGGGTCGCCAGGACCTCCCTCAAGTCTAGTGATTCTCTCGAAGGACTCACAGAACTCAAGAAATCCGTGAAACTCAAAACGGACCAGAGGTGCCTGGAGCAGGGTCCAGGGAGGACCGGATGTGGAGCTTCCCGTTGTCCGATCCTGGTAGATTCATGGCGACAGCACTTATTTCTCCCAGCAACGATGTGACAATGTGCAGAGTATTGCCAACAGGGAGGCTCCCCTATACCCTGTACCCTGGAGTTGGTCACATAGACGTGGCTGATGGCCTGCACGGCTGACTGTGACCGTCGTCAGCTCCCCTAGAGGGCAAGCTGATCCCATGTGGCCCGAGGCACCCCCTAAACCAGTTGTTAGCATAGACTGGAGTGACCCAAGACCGCAGGTGAAAAAAGACACTCTTCTCAAGCAGGGTGTTCTGGGGGCTTAGAAGTGACCTCCCAGGAGCAGGGGGCAAAGGCCTGACCTCTCTTTGGGCAAGGCTAATCCTTCAAGGTACAGAATCACACGTCCAGATGCCCAGCCCTCCTTGTCTCATTCAAAATGGTCACGTCATCATCATGATTCTGTTTAAAATGACAATTTCTTCCCCACAGGGCTCCAGACTCTGTAGATTACAAATTATTAGCCAAGGTCATCTGAAGATGAGCAGAGGGCCAGACCCCCCATTCCTGGGTCTGAGCCATCACCCCGGAGCAGAGGCTCAGGCTAAGGCCCCTCTCTGACTTGCTGTCTCATATGTGCTAGACATTGTCCCCAACAGAGAAGCAGTGTTTTCAGAAATGCTGCCCCCTACCCTCCTCTGCTCCCAGGGGGAAGCGGACAGATGAAAGGCAAGTCCATCTTGCCCTTCTGTCCTCCCCTCCTGGCAGCTCTGGGAAGGTGCTTCCTCTGAGGACTTGGAGCATTTCAGGGTGAGAAGTAATGAAAGACGTGGGTGCGTGGCTGCTGGGTCTTGGGTCCCTCTGTTCCCCATGAAGCAGAATCCAGCCACCAGATCCGAGTGGCCACCTGAGCGTCTCTGCTGTAGGGTGCTGGCCGGAGCAGGGGCTCCCTGCCTCCTGCATCTTAATGCCACATCCCGGACCGCAGGTCTGTGCAAAGTCCACCCAAGACCCCACCCGTGGTTTTAGCTGGGGCCATCACAAGCTGCAAAAGCCCGTCGTACGTCACAGATGTGGTTTGCCCTAAAATGACCTTTACGGCATCGGGGAGTGCCTCATACGACTTGGGCTGAGAGAACCAATTCCCCTTCTCTCGCCAGCCCCCAACTGTGCACACTCTCCAGCCCCAGGCACCAGCTCTTTGTTGTCAGCTGACCCAGGGACCTGCCGCATCCACACCACCTGGGCATTTGCTAGAAGTGCAGAAGCCCAGGCCCCACCCCTGACCTCTCCATCAGAGGCTGCATTTTAACCAGATCCCTGAAGGCACTGACATTTGCCAGGTGATTTGCGGGGTGTCGGAGCACTTATAAGCCCTGCTCAGTGCTGAGGCTTCCGCTGAAGTATTTCAGGTGCTGGACCCTCCCTCCCCAGCAAAGACATCCTTGGGCAGAGGCCCCAGGCCCTGGCAGTGGGTTGACTGAGCCACTGAGCTTAGAGGGAGCAGCAGAGTCCCGCTGGCCTGCGTCATGCTGGGGCCCAAAGACAGACTTTGCCAGAGTTTGTTTCAGCCCTGATGGGCCTGATTGCTAAACCAGGAGCTCCTGGGCTGAATTAAAATGCTGATTAAAATTCAGCCGGAGCTGCCTCTGTGTACCTCTGATTATAACAGCAGGCAGATGAAAATGTCAGCCTTCACGTGCCTTCTCCCCTTCCTCCCCGCCATGCTCTTCCAGGGGAAGGTGTCATTCAGCGATCAGCAAGTATTTACTGAGCACCTGTGACGAGCCAGCCAGAGCCTGGGGGCTGGGGTGCCGAGAGAACAAAGGGCCCCAAGTCCCTGCTCTTGTAGGGACAGATGTCACCTGGGGCGGGTGACTTGCTGCAGGAGTCTGTGCATTTGGGGACCTGCCCACATCAGGCCCAGCTGGGCACCGGGACATGTCCTCCTTCTGCTCAGCTCTAGGATGGGGGTGCAGAAGCCGTTGGGAGAGGTTAAGTGACCAGCATGACAAGTTATAGGATGGGCTTCCTCAGCCCTGTCCCCCAGCACCTTGGCTGGCCACTTACTGAGCATGTGCCAGACCCCATGCCCCACTGCTGACGTTGGCTACCCTCTAAACACCCTTGTGGGGTTGGCACAATCCCTTGTTTCATTTTACAGATGGGGAAACCAAGCCTTCAAGACATTGAGTAACTGTCCAGAGTTGCATAGCCAGTAAGTGGCCTGGCACCTGGACCGGCTCAATCCCAAAGCACAGGCTCCTTATTTCTGCACCGTTCTCGGGGATTTATCTAAAATCTAATAAGATTTGTCTAAGCTTGTCCCTGGGTCCTAGGAGACCCCACTCCCCTCCCAGGGCAGCCAGCTGGACCTTCACACAGAATAGGGTGAGAGCAAGTACTCAGGAGCCTACTAATGCCTTCCTTCCTCCATCCTTACCCCCGCCCCTCAGGAGTGGGTCACCAGCACTGAGCTCCTCATCTCCCTGGATCGGCTCAACACATTTGGGGATGACATCTTCAAGGACCCAAAGGTGCTGCAGTCCTACTACTATGCTGTGTCCGACTTCTCTGTGGGTGGCAGGTAGGTGAAAGGTAGGATGGCGGGGCCTGGGACCCCAGGACCCCAGAACTCTGGGCATGGGGCAGGAGGCAGCAGCCATATGGGGGTCATCCAGTGGCTGCCGTGGAAGGTGAAAAAGCCACATCATGATGCCTCGGCAGGAGAGAGAGTGAGGGCAGGATCCTGTCCCCTGGGGCTGGCATTCGAGGCCTTCATGGCCAGCAGCATCACCAGCTTCTACTTTTCCTGCATCAGCTGTGTTTCCACCACCATGTACAGGATATGCTAGGCCTTTGTACCTGCTGATCCCCCTGCCTGCAGATCAGTCCCTGCCCCTCCTTCCCTCCTCTCTTTCCCTTTTTTCTTTTACTTTTTCTTTCCTTTTTGCATCCTACAAGTACACTCATTTTTTTTTAAAGATTTTATTTATTTGTTAAGAGAGCATACAAGTGTGTGGAGAGAAGCAGGCTGCCCGTTGAGCAGGAACCCGATGTGGGGCTCCATCTCAGGATCATGACCTGAGCCAAAGGCAGACGCTTCACCGACTGAGCTCCCCCAGGCGCCCAAGCACACTCATTCATGCCACAAAGGAAGTGGCACTTATAGGAGTGTCTGGCAGTGGTCCAGGCTCCCACCTACACCCAGACTGGCATTCTATCTGATGTACACTTGCTCCCAGTAAAGCTGGTTAGGGGGGACTGTGGGCAGGTGCAGGACTTGAAGCTTTCAAAGCTTCACTTCTTTTAGCAGCACTCCTGACTTTACAAAGCATGAAGTCCATTCACCCCACTTCTGCCCCAGTCTCCTGGAGACCTTGGGTATGATAGAGCTTCACGGGGACCCAAACATTTTTAATGAGACTTTGAGGCACTTCCGTGCAGATGAACAGCTCAGGCCACTCCAAAGCCCCACAGCTGACTACTTGGAAGGAGCCCCAAGTGAGCAGGGGCTGGATTTCTGCCCCTTGCTCCTGGGGGACCTGCCAGGCTCTGCCATCTGGGTCCCCAGTGCAGGCTCCATGTGCTGCTCCGGTGTTGGTCAGTACATGCTCTGGTTTGGTTAAGCGTCTCCTCTCCAAGAAGCAGGGGCCGCCCAAAGGGCAGAGGCCCAGTCTTGCTCCACCTCCCTGGCCTGTCTCCCATGTGGCTGCAGGTACTGTGTGCACACGGCGGGCTGTGGAACCAGGGGAGGCGTAAGCAGTGTCTTCAGCATGAATGCTTGGGGGCTTCCTTCTTGGAAAGGAAAGAGGAAGACAGAGATTCCTGCCCCAACCTCAAGGGGGTGGCCAACAGTGGTCAGATCACTCTCCCAAAAGCATGTCAGCATGCCCCGGAATAACAAGGCCAGGGCCAGGGCAGGGTGTGCTGGCAGTCGAGGAGACTACTCTGTGGCCGGGGGCCCAGCCAAGGTGGAGGGAGGCTGGCATCCCAGCCAGAAGGGCCGGTGTGTGCCTCATCTGGAGATAGGCCAGGACCGTGGACTGAATTCATCCGTGTCCCACAGGCAGAGGGGAGCCTTTGAAGGGTTTGGCCAGGGTGGTTTTAAAAGGCCCCAGCTCCCGGCATCGCATGGGGAAGGATGAGAGGAGAGACAGAGATTGTTAGAAAGTGGCCTTGGAGGGCGGGCGGGGAGGGCTAGCTGGTGGGTCCACAGGCTGTCTGGGATGGGAAGTTGGCCTGCTCTGGGGGTGATGGCCTGTGGGAGTGGGAAGCAAGGGGCTTCTGGAATTCAGGGGCGCTCAGGTACTATTCAGAGAAGTAGAGAGGTTCAGAAAGGGAACGGAGGGCCCAGCTTGCACTTGCAGTGTCTGCACTCTTCAGCCCAGGCTGGGCTGGGAGTGACGGGGAAGTGGGGGTGTCTGGGAGGGCTCCTCCACTCCCACACTGGGTTTGGGTCAGACCACGTGGGGGAGGGCGAGCTCTAGCGCCTCCTGTCCGGGGGCTTCGGGCCAGAGAACATCTGGGCCCCAGCTGCCACAGCCAGACCACCCTCGGGCCTGCAGCCGGCTGGGGGGCAGGTGGGCCGGTGCCCTGAGTCCCGCAATGGCCTAGAAGAATTTCCTTCCTTCCCTAGGGGTCGGAGGGCTTCACGGGAGAGGGTGGTGTTTGCAGACCTCCTCGGAAACATGGGTGGTGCCTGTCTCTTGAGACTGCTGGGTGTCCACCTCAGCCTCTACCAGAAATGCTAGGGCATTACCTGCTTCCCTGGGGCTCCTGTGGAGGAAACAATGCCCTGTGCCCTTCCCAAGCCATGTCCCCAGAGTAAACACTGGGGGCACTGGCAGTGGTCACCAGTTTCTTAATGCCAGCTGAGGGCGGAGCATAGAATGCAGCTTATGGGAGCCACCAGGTGACCAGAGGGTAGTAGTGTCTGGGAGCACGGGGTCTGCGTGGAGCAGAACAGGGTGCAAATTCTAGCTCTACCACTTAGCACCTGTCCTTTCGGGGCCTGAGCCTCCATTTCCTCATCTGTGAAATGGGGGTGAGTGTGGTCCCTCCTGCCGCAGCAGGGAGGCTGCAGAGAGGAGGTATAAGCTGGGTCAGGGGTGCCACAGAGGAAAGCTAGAAGCTGAGATCATGGTGTCCCTAAAGCAGCTCAGTCTGGCCCCTGGGGATGGGGTCCAGGGAGGCCCCCACGGCTCACCTGATTCCACGGCTCTCCTAACCCTATATATGCGGGTGGATGGGGTGGGAAACGGGCCCTGGGGGTTGTCCCAGAGGCACAGAGTCACTGGGGACCTGAGATGAGTTGGGGGCTGTCCTCCGTAAAGAGCACCCTCTTTCTTGCCCCTCTGGACACAAAGGAGGACTGTGTGAGTTAGCTGGCTGGCTGCCCCCTGCCTCCACCCCCTGCCTGTGAGCTGCCCCACCTTCCACCCAGGGGACTGGGATGACTTCTTTCTGGGGCCCTCTCGGCTAGGGCTCCTTCAGCAGCAGCCTCATCAGCTTTGCCATTCCTAACTGGTGGCCTGGGGCGACCTGCGTGCCTCAGTTCCTTCATCTGTGAAATGGGGAGGTTAGGGGGCTTGTGGAGATGCAGTGGGGTCTGTCCGCACGCACAGAGCTCCAAATAGCCCAGTGCAGCCAGATCTCTGCTACCGTGGCCCACACCCCCGCGGGGCACATAGTGGGGGTTCCCTATGTTCCCCATCATTGAGCGATAGAATCAGGGGCCACCTGGCAATTAACCACTCCTTGGACAGTGCCTTCCCCAGTTCCTGGACCCCCTCTTCCATGTTCCCCCAGATGCAAGTGCAACGGGCATGCCAGCGAGTGCAGTCCCGATGGGGCAGGCCGGCTGGCCTGCCGGTGCCAGCACAACACCACGGGTACAGACTGCGAGCGCTGCCTGCCCTTCTTCCAGGACCGCCCGTGGGGCCGGGGCACAGCCGAGGCTGCCAACGAGTGTGTGCGTGAGTGTCCTGGGGCTTTGGGCACCGGAGGAGGCCATGGCTCAGGCTGGGAAGCAGCCTCCCTGAGACCTGGCAGTGGGGGCTGCACCCAACACTAACCCCCTGTGTCCCTGCAGGGATGAGGAGGGGCTAGGGTGAGAGCAGGAGGGGCTGTTTGTTCCTCAGTCTTTCCCCTACAAAACGCTCCCCCAGACCAAATCCCCTAGTGGAGGCCACTGCAGTGGGACTGCTGGGAGGCCCCCCTGCCCACCCCCCCCACCCCACTGTTCTTTGTTTCAGTGGCTCCAACCGCAGCTGCTAATCAAAGCCAGAAGGCCCCAGGTCCTGGGGGGCGCTGACCTGCCAACCCAGCCTCTCCCAGGGCCCCCCAGGCAGCCTTTTATGTCCTGGTCCCCTTGTGATGTGGCTCTGACCACCTAACCTCAGAGACGGGCTGGGGGGATGGTGCCATCATCCTTCTCTGGGACGTGGGGCTGCACGTGGGGTGGTTGGGACAGTCCCTTAACGTCCGCCCCAGCCCTCACCCCAGCTTCCCACGGTCTCCAAGCCCTACCCTGTCCCCCAGATGATCACCTGAACTGCTTCAGGCTCTCTGTGTGTAGCTGGCTGTCACCAGGCAGGAGGAACATGTTCTGGGCCGGCTATCCTCTGGGCGGGCAGTCCCAGGCTGGGGTGTGGAGGGGACCCTGTTCTGTGAACAGGGTGGCACTGTCTGCAGGAGCTTCCCAGTTCCACTGTGGCTCTCGCAGGTTCCTGTTACCCTCACTGGCCTGCCTCTATCAGGAAGTCCCCCCTGGGGCCAAGGAAGCTGTACTGGCTGGCTCACCCATTCTGGGACTGAGGCTGTCTCCGTGGTGGGTTCACAAAAGGCCAGACCACTTCTCCTGCCTTGTCCTTGCCCAGTGGTCACATCTTCGTCCTCTCAGCCACCAGCCTGGAAGCCAGGCCTTCGCACCTGAGCCCTCGACACCCCCCAGGGTGGGCAGCCCTGAGCTCGGCCTCATCCCTGTCCCTCCAGCCCACCTGCCTGCGTCCTTCGCCGTCGTGCCTCGGTGCCAGCCCTAGTTCCCCTCCTCCAGGCCTGAAGCTCTGGCTTCCCTGCTCACCAGCCTGCAGCCCTGCTCCCCCCACAGCCTGAGGCCCTAGCTAAAGTGCAAAAGCATAGTTATGCTCAGCCCCCTGTAACCCTCCCAAAGCCTGCCTTGCTCCAGGGTGAAGTCCACTGACCGTGGCTGCCTGGCCTTCCTGGATCAGGCTCTGCCAACCTCTTGACCTCCCAGCTGAGCCTGCACCCCTCCCTGTTCTGTCATTGTTCTGTTATGCCACCCATCGTGTGACATGCCGGCCCCTGCCCTGGCCCCCGACACTGGGCAGACCTTCTTTGGCTGTCCACAGATTATCCTCCTGCCTGGGACCCTCCCCGCCCGCACCTAGCCGACTCCTTTCAGCCTGTGGGGTCCCTCCTTTCAGCTGCCAGAGACTCCCTGCAGCTTTACACCTGTAGGATTTTCACTTGCTGGCTGCAGCTGGCCTCCATGACACAGTGGGCGGTGCAGTGAGTGCTGCTCGCAGCCCACCCACGCTGGGCTCACCGCGGGAGGGGAGGGGAGCCATCCTTAGTACACACTCCTTTTTTTTAATGAGTTAATGCCTGAAGGAGGGATGACCTGTACTTCCATGCATCTGAATGACCTCGTGGTCACTGTGGGGGGTCACCCCCCACTGTGTGGGGCCAGATCCACACAGTTACTATTGCTGAGAGGATCCATGAGACGTCTTGGAGTGAGCCACACCTCTTGGAGTGAGCCACACCGCCGATGCAAAAGGTGGCCGGTCATGGGCCGTGTGTCCAGCTGTGCACTGTACATCCGGCTTGCCTGGGAGGGTCCTGTGTCTTGGTGCTCCCTTTACTCTCGACGGTCCTGTCAGGGAAGAGCAACCAACTGGTCGCCATGTCCTTGATCGAGCTGGGCCTGCACTTCATCCTTGGCCTTCCTGGGACTGCCTGCTCCCCCATCACAAGGAGGCAGGTGGGCACAGACCCCCTCCTGCCGTGCCAAGGCCGCTCACGCGCAGCCCCCTGCCTCCTGCCCGCAGCCTGCAACTGCAGCGGCCACTCCGAGGAGTGTGTGTTCGACCGGGAGCTCTTCCGCAGCACGGGGCATGGTGGGCGCTGCCTCCGCTGCCGGGACCACACGGCTGGGCCGCACTGCGAGCGCTGCCAGGAGGACTTCTATCGCTGGAGCCCACGGACGCCCTGCCAGCCCTGTGACTGCCACCCAGCAGGTATTGGGCCCCGCTGCCTCGTGCCCCCCAACCCGGCCCCGATCGGGCCCCTACTGCCCTCTGCCCTTCCTCCCCCAGGCTCCCTGCGCCTCCAGTGTGATGCCTCAGGTACCTGCATCTGCAAGCCCACTGTGACGGGTTGGAAGTGTGACCGCTGCCTGCCTGGGTTCCACTCACTCAGTGAGGGAGGCTGCAGGTAAGGCGGCCAGGGCAGCGGGTGTGGACGGAATGCCAGGGAGCAGGAGGAAGGGGACGTAGCTGTCTTCCTCATTCTGCAGCCACCCCAGTCTCACTTAAGCACTAGAGACACCAGTCCCTGGAGAATGTGAGACAGGGCATGAGTCCCATGGAAGCCCTGCTGGTCTTGGGGGTCCAGGGCAGGCTTCCAGTGAGAGGCACTGAGTTCTAGTGGGAGGCCTGAGAAGCAAGGGCTGCTGAGAGAGGGCAGAAGGACAGGAGTTCCAGGTGGAGGAAGAGCGCATGCAAAGGCTCAGAGGCAAGTGCAAAGGCAAAGGTCAGTATGGATGAGCAGTCGGGGCGGGGAGTGCAGGGCAGGAGGGTGTACAGAGAAGGAGGGTCCAACAGGGCCTCTCAGGTCTCAGGTGGAGCTGTGGACAGATGTGAGGCTGGAGGCCAGGGTAGAGGCTGTGGCAGGAACAGCTGAGAGACATGGCAGCTTGTGCTTGGGTTTGGCCATGGAGAGGCAGAGAGCTGGACGGATTCCAGAGCCCCTTGGAAGGCAGAGTTGGCCAGAGGTGGTCACTAGGGAGCAGAGGAGGAAGAAGGGATGAAGGCTGAGCCGCCAGGCACCTGGGTGGAGGGAGGCTGGTCACGACACGACACGGGGAGCATAGTGTAGGGAGAGGCTGAGTCTTGCAGTGCTGGTGGGGCATTCAGGCAGAGAGAGATGGGCAGGGGGCTGCTGGGGTCTGGACCTCAGAAGAGGGGGTCTAACACGCTGGCCTAACTGCATCCCTTGACTGAGAAACACCCATGACCGAAAAAGTAAAGCTCTTAGAAACTCATACACTCTTAACTGAACTTGGCTTTGGTTATAACAAACTCTTTGTGTATTTGAAAGGCAGCGGAAATGCATTGGGGTTGAATGGGGAGTCTCGGATGCCCCACGGAATACTCAGTGGTTCTAGGCACAACTGGACATTAGGTGTGAACTCAGATGCTTCCCCAGGGTTTCTCTGGCCTCTGGGCTTTTGCACATGCTCCTACCCCAGAGTATTCTTCTCTCCCCAGCCCCCTGCCTCTCCCCAGCCTGGGTCTAGCAAACCCTTACACTTTCTACAGCTCTTAGCTGAGGTACCAGTCTCCCAGGAAGTCTTCTCTCTATCTGTCCTCTGGTCCCCATCCTAAGCACCTCCTTGGTGTACCTATAGCCTCTCATACTTCCTCTTAGGAACATCTCAAAGTACAGTACTTACTTGTTTACTGGTCATTGTCCTTCTTCACTGGACTCTAGGCTCTGTGAGGGCAGGAACCATGGTCTTGTTGGATGGTTGATGGATGGATAGATGGATAGGTGGATGGATGGGTAGGTGGATGGGAAGATGGATGTGTGGATGGATGGATGGATGGTTGGATGGGAAGATGCATGGGTGGGTGAGTGGATAGGTGGGTGGGTGGGTCAATGGATAGAGGCTGGAAGGATGAATAAATAGATAGGTGGTTGGAAAAATGCACAGATGGATGAGTGGGTGGGTCGACAGATGGATCACTCTTCAGGTGAGTGGATGGGTCACTTCCTCACCAAGGTGGGAACAGTACAAGCCAGGCAGCAAGCTCTTGGGTCAGACTGCCTCCTGGTCGTCTAGGGAATGGGGAAGGATAGTGAAGTTCCTTTCAAGGAGGATGGGCTGTCTTCAGTCTGGAGTTGCTTATTAGACACCTTTCCTACTATCCTGTCTCATTGGCAGACCCTGTTCCTGTAGTCATGCTGGCAGCCTGGGCACCTGTGACCCCCACAGTGGACGCTGCCCCTGCAAAGAGAATGTGGAAGGCCATGTGTGTGACAGGTGGGTGAGCCGATTCAATGATCAGCTTGCTGGGAGTGACTTTTCAGGGCTTGTGGTGGAGGAGCAGGGACATGGTCCCTATGGACCTGGCATCCTTCCTGGAGCAGCATGGGTCTGCCATCCTGGAAGTTACCTAAAGGTTTTGACACTGAGGGCACCTCAGTGGCTCAGTCGGTTAAGCGTCTGCCTTTGGTTCAGGTCATGACGCCGGGGTCCTGGGATTGAATCCTGCATTGGGCTCCCTGCTCAGTGGGGAGTCTGCTTCTTCCACTGCCTCAGAGGGAGAGGAAGAGAGAATCTGAAGCAGACTCTATGCTCAGCAGGGAGCCTGATGTGGGGTTGTCTCCCAACCCTGAGATCACCACCTGTGCCAAAACCAAGAGTCAGATGCTTACCTGGCTGCGCCACCCAGGAGCCTTGACACTGTTTATACTTTGACCTCCTACCACTGATGGTTATGCTGTGATAGCCGTTTTCTTTTACATTTTAAAAAGAAAGAGCTGGAAAGGATAGGAGAGGTGATCTAATCCAGGGATAGCAAATATCTGGTACTCCTACCACAGCCCTCCCTGCTCATACCCGGGCAGACATCACTACTGGAGCATCACCTGACTCAGCATCATATCGTGGACTCGAGTCTTATCAGTCTGCCCTGGGCCTCTACTGGCTCAGGAAGTAGCCAGTACCAAACCGGTGGCTGGCCCTGACCTTGACTTGCCTTGGTCAGCCCTGGGCTGCCCCCTCACCTCACCCACATGTGACCTGGGGTGGGAGCTGGGCTCCCTGCTGGGGACCCTCCCTCAGGTGAGGAAGCAGAGTGGAGCTGGGGAACTGGACCCCATCTGGGTTTTCCCACAGATCTGCCCCCACTGCCTTATGCCTTGAGGCGGTCCTCCCTCTGAGCCTCACTTTGCCTGCTTGTGAAATGGGGCTACTTGCTGAGATGTGTTTCTTTTTTTTTTTTTTTCTGAGATGTGTTTCTCACAGCTGGCTGGGCATCGCGGCCATCGACAGCTCCTTATGAATTGGATACCTCTGCCTTGGCTGACTCAAACAGAATGCCCGGGGTGCAGTCCAGGAGTCTGTGCAATGTTTCTCCAAGGCTCCTTGGAGAAAGGGCTGATTCCAGGGCTGGGGCAGGGCACATGCAAGACAAGCCCAGAGTGTCTGTCTGGTACTAACAGAGAACAAGGAAGTGCTTAATTAAAAACAAACAAGAAAAAAGCCTCTAAACCAGGGTGGGGGCCTGTGTCAAAAAGACACAAGCCCGGGGCAGCCCTGGTGGCTCAGCGGTTTAGCGCCGCCTGCAGCCCAGGGTGTGATCCTGGAGACCTGGGATCAAGTCCCATGTCGGGCTCCCTGCATGGAGCCTGCTTCTCCCTCTGCCTATGTCTCTGCCTCTCTCTCTCTCTCTCTCTGTGGATGTCTCTCATGAATAAATAAATAAAATCTTAAAAAAAAAAGACAAGCCCCAACCCAAAAGAGCTCCCAATGCTAGAACAATTTGAACAACAAAATAAATAATGACAGTATTGGATTATAACACAAAGAATAAAATAAATATCCGTGAGTCCACACTGATATACACAGATGAAGGGAAAAATAAATACACCAGGACAAAGGGACAAATCTTCCTGGCAAGAGAATCCCAAATAATATATGTAGAAGGAACGGGGTAAATACAAAGTCAGTTCAAATTTCGCAGCAACAGTCGCTGTGGGCAAGAGCCACCTAATTTAGTGGGCAGAATTTTAAGGAGAATTAGGATATTTGCGTAGCCCCAAATACCTCCCTTATAAAATATTTGGTAATCACTGCGGTGGTCTCAACATATACCCGCAAGTCTTTAACACCCCGCTCTCCAGGGGACGGGGTTTAACTCCTTTGCACTGCTCGCTGCATTTACTGACTTCCCTCCGACTGCAAAAATATGGCAGTTTTGCAGTGACAGGCAGCAACCTGACCCGGTTGTGAAGGTTAGCACTCCTGGTGTCACACGGGTGTCATTTACCCCAATGTGATGTGACAAGAGGGACATTTCTCTTCTATTTCTTCCCCAAACCCATGGCCCCAGTCCAATCATGAGACAGCATCAGAGAAATCCAAATTGAGGGGCATTCTACAAAATATCTGATTGGACCGAGAGCCTTCAAAGGCGTCAAGGTCGTGAATGACAAGAATATCAGCATAGACTCGAGGAGGTGCCTTGGTCCTGGATTGGATCCAGGCCAGAAAACTGACATTGGTGCAAAAAGGGCAGAAATCCTAATAAAGTCTGCAGTTTAGTAAATAACATTGACTAATGTGAATTTTGTGGCGTGGTGAAGGGCGCCGTGATGTTGGGTGTTGGCATTAAGGAAAGCTGGTGAAGAGGCCACAGGAATTCTCTGTGTGATATTTGCAACTCTTGTAAATCTGGGGGAAAAAAATCTTCTTCCCAGCCACTTCCTCCAGTTGATTCTGACTCCCATCAGTCTAGCTGGGATCTCCTGAACCTCCCTGACTCATTTGGCACCTGCCCTCCCCACCCCCCGGGGGAATGTTGTCCTTTCAGATGTCGTCCAGGAACATTCAACCTACAGCCACACAACCCAGCCGGCTGCACCAGCTGCTTCTGCTATGGCCACTCCAAGGTGTGTGAGGCTGCTGCCCAGTTTCGGGAGCACCACATCATCTCTGACCTCCGCCAGGGTAAGAAGAGCCTCCCAGGGTCTGCCCCTGGCCCAGGTTGGGCAGGCTCTCCCACTCTGAGGAGATCCTGCAGGGGCGGAGGTGGGAGGTGGGAAGAGTGGGCAGCCCCAGGCTGCAGGGGAGGCGTCTCCCTCCACACACAGGCCATGCAAGATGTGCTTCTCTGCACCTGTGAGTGCTCCCCAATACCTACCTGCAACTCTTGGCTCCCTCCCTGGCCCCTGCCTTTTGACTCGGCTCCAGCAGTATTGGGAACTTTTAGATCCTATCGGGGAGTTTCTAATCAGTTTGTCAAGATTGGCCTCCCTTGGTGCATCCTAGTACTGGGGATTCAGGCTCAATCCCCTGGACTCTCACTTACTGAGCACTTGCTGTGTGCCAGGCACTGTGCTGAGCTCTCTCCATGCATGGAACCCACAGAGTCCTTAGAAGGTAGGTGCTCTCATTCCTATTTTACAGAGGAGACAGCTGAGGCCCAGAAAAGGTATGTCACAGGATTTAGTGATTGGCACCCAGGTTTTGACAAACCGTTCCTGAGTTTTGCTCTGAGCTGCTGTGCTGGCCTTCTGTCTGGGGGCAGGGTCCAGGGATGCCCCGGTGCCCTGGGTGTCACACGCATCTTTGGAGCTGGAGGGGCAGTGGAGCTCTGAGTTAGATCACAGCCTGCGAGGCCCCTTGCTGTGCCCCCACGGAGTCTTCCCACCCCTGCATCTCTGCCAGGCGGGGAGCAAGGTATCAGCTGGGCTGGAAGCTTCCAGCGCCTGCTCTGAGGTGTGCCAGATGTGGGGGCAGTGCGCCCTCTGCTGGACGCTGTGCAGCAGGCAGGACAGAACCAGGGGTTCAGCCTTGAGGTCACCTGGCGGGGTCTCAGATGTTAGCAGCAGACGGGTCACATTTTATAGATCTAAGAACAATACCGCTAAACCGCTGCACCACCGGGGCTGCCCAGCACTTTTCTTTATGTGGCCAGTTTGTATGGGTATTTTCCTGTATTCAAAGTAAAAACGGGATCCCTGGGTGGCTCAGCGGTTTAGCGCCTGCCTTAGGCCCAGGGCAAGATCCTGGAGCCCCGGGATCGAGCCCCACATCGGGCTCCCTGCATGGAGCCTGCTTCTCCCTCTGCCTGTGTCTCTGCCTCTCTCTCTCTGTGTCTCTCACGAATAAATGAAATCTTTTAAAAAACCAAAAAAAAAAAAAAAAACAAAGTGAAAACAGTAATTTAAAAATAGCTATATAGTAATTCACTTAAAAATGACCATAGTAGATGTATAACATAAAATATCAGCCTGTGAAAAAATAGCTTAGCTCTTTTTTAAAAAGACAAAAAGAGGGGAGTGTGCTGGTATATGTTTGCACATCTCTTTACGGTTGGATTAGTAGAGTTCCGTCTGTTGTGATAGCACGTGACTTGCAGTTTCTGGAAAATTCTACCCATTTGTGGGTAAGACACAGCATGAAAGATGCAAACTTTATCTCAGTGTTCCTGAGAAGACAGCCCGGCCTCGTGGGCCCCTGAAAGAATCTCAAGAATCATCCCGGGTATTCAGACCAACTTTGAGAACTGTTGCCAGGGCCATAAGTACTTCATTCTCCCCATTTTGCAGATAAGGAACTGGCTTAGAGAGGTGAAGTCATTTGCCCCAGAAGCTAGTCTAGCACCGGGGAGGCCGCAGACCTCCTCTCTCTGACCTCTTCATCCCTCCCACCTCACCCCTCCAGTGCTGCAGGGATTGGGCCTCCAACCCCCTTCCCAGCCACGTCCTCCAAGTCATTTGCTCCTTGCCAGGCTGTGTTTGGTGTAGTGCTATCACCAGAGGGAGGGTGGACAGGACTGGGGAGGGAAGGTCTGGGTTCTCATCCCGGCTTGACTGCTTCCTAACCAGGTGGCCTCCCTGAGTGCAGTGGCTAATGACACATGTACCTGAAAGACAGAAGTGGTGAGGTCATGGGTGAGGAAGTTCTATGAAGACCTTTAGATGAGGTCAGGCCCAGTCTGGTTAGAGATGGCCCTGATGGCCCGGTGCCCCGTACTGGGGTCTCCAGACTGTCATGTTGTATTCAGAGCCCACCAAAGGGGCAAGGCAGGCCCAGAGATCTGACCTTGCCCTAAACAGCCAGCACCCTGAGCTTTCTAACTTCTCCTGGGGCTACCTCCCATCCTAAAACCCCTACCCTGACCCTGGGGTTGGAGGATTCTGAGCTGTCTGGCTGTGGGCAGCACAGAGCATGTGCTAGCACTAGCTGGCATTCACCGCCCCCCAACCCCTCCCTGTCTCTAGAATGATCTCTCCCCTTTCTGGGCCTAAGGGAGTTGTTTCAGGCTGTGCTCAGGCCTCTGGGGGCCATCCGTGGGACCCTGGGAAGGCTATGAAATAGGAAGAGGTGGAGGCCGCCCTCCAGAGCCTCACACTGGCGTGTGTGTTTGCTGTCCAGGAGCCAAGGGCTGGCGGACCGGAAGTGTGGGGGGCCCAGAACATCCTGCACAATGGGGTCCAAGGGGGCTCCTCCTGAATCCCGAAGATGAGGAGGAGCTCACGCTACCAGGTACCTGCTGGACTGCCCCTGTTCATTTCCTGCTATGACAAATTACCACCAAGCTAGTGGCTAAAACCAATGCAGATTTATTCTCTCCGTGTCCTGGAGGCCGGAAATCTCAACTGGGTCTCGAGGGGGCTAAGATCCCAGCATGCACTCCTGGGGCTTCACGGGAGAATCCATTCCCTTGCCTTCTCCACCTTCTGGGGTCCGCTCGCCCCCCTCAGCTGGTGACCCCTCCTCTGTCTTCAGAGCTATCGGGTCTCTCCCTGTTACAGCACGGTGACACCAGCTCTTCTGCCTTCCTCTTCCGTGCATTAAGGACTCTGTGATGACCATGGGCCCAGGTGGATAATCCAGGATACTCTCTAAGATCGGCTGATGAACGGCCTTCATCCCATCTGCAACCTTAATTGCCCCTGCCATGCAACATACCATATTCACAGATTTCTTGGATCAGGACATGGATACCTTTGGGGCCCATTTTTCTGCCAACTGCACACCCTGTGGGGTCTACTAGAGCCCCCCCTCACTTTCTGATCCAGGCCTTCCCACTGGGATCCTAGAGGTCCCCAAAAATCCCAGTACATTTCCCATCAGTTTCTCACCTTACGAGGCCACTGCACCCTCCTCCCAGAGGCCTGAGGTTCCTGCAGAAGCAAGAAGTTCTAGATTATTCTGACTACCACTCCCCCTTTAGTAGGGCAACTTTGGTCTCTTGGAAACTGCACCAGATCTGGAACCAGGATCCAGGAGTCTATTCTTAGCTTTCCTGTGGCCAGACTCCGGATCCACTGGCTCCCCCAGCCCAGTCCTCCCTTTGACCTCAATCTCCAAGGAGGGCCAGAGCAATGGTGCACAGACATCTGGGTTGCTATGTGGACACAGCACCCAGGCAGGAAGCACAAGTCACAGGGGTCCTGAGACCCCATCTTGGGGCAGGTGCTCCTAGCTCAGAGGCCCAAGAGAACGAAACACACACTATTCCGTGTCTGCTTTGTTGATACGTTTATTTTTATTTATTTTATTTTATTTTTTAATTTAATTTTTTAATTTAATTTTATTTTATTTTATTATTTTATTTTATTTTATTTTATTTATTTTATTTTTTGTTGACACGTTTAAGAAAAAGTTATTCACTCAAGAAGTGCTAGCTGGGTCCTGTGCATGCCGCGGCAGGTGAGCAAGGCAGCTGGATGGACTCAACCATTTTTATTTCACTTCTTGATACGCACACGATCTGCCAACATGTTCCACCTCCAACTGACTCCTGAGTGCCAAGGCTGAAGGGAGATAGGGGGGTCGGGGGTCCTGCTGGGCCTTTTGCTGCCACGTGGCAGATTTTCAGCTGAAGCAGTTGGAAGAAAGAAAAAGTCTGAGTTTGAAGGCTGTGATAGGGCCCCTGGGTCCTCCGTGTTCTTAGAGTGCCACTGCCTTCTTTCTGCTCAAAGCATCTTCTGACTCCAGGGGAAAGCGTGGCCTTGGGCTGATTGGCACCCCTGCTTCACCACACATACAGCAGGCTTGCCTTGAACCTGCTCTGAGCCTCATTAAGCTCCCACACGTGTGGGGTCACCAGAATCTGCTTGTGGGGTATTGTGAGCTCGGCTTGTGAGGGGGCGGCCACATGTATCTGCTCTGCTCCCATAGATTCCACTGTCCCATCAGACTTTACTCATCAGACCCCAACTCCAGACAGTGACAGCAGAACAGCGCGCCAGGCTGGGGCCCTGTGTCACTGCGGGATCACAGCCCGCTAAGCTGGCCTGCAGGGGTTGGTGGGGTTTCCACCTCTGCATCTGCTGTGCAGGGAGCCCGTGGCTTTCTCCTTGCTGCCGTTTTAACTTGTTTGAATGTTTCATTGTCAATAAAATCAACATACTGGAGACACTTAAAATCTTCAGAATTAAGCTAATAAAGTGAAGACAAGCCTTCCTCTCTTGTCTTCAGAGAAGTTCCTGGGAGATCAGCGGTTCAGCTATGGACAGCCCCTCACCCTGACCTTCTTGGTGCCCCCTGGGGCCTCCCCGCTTCCTGTGCAGCTGAGGCTGGAAGGGGCTGGCCTGGCCCTGACTCTGCAGCACTCCAGCCTCTCCAGCTCCCTGGATGCCGAGCAGCCTGGGGAGGTACAGCTCAGGTTCGAGTAAGTGTCTCCCTGTGTCTGGGGAGGTGGGGCTGGGCGGTCAGAGTGGTCCCTGAGGTCAGGGCATGCTTGGATTGTCCTGCGGTCCAGGGCCTCCTGCCCTTTCCACCCCTGGTGGTGGCTTCTTGGCACCAGCTGCCCCCAGCCTTGAGTTCCGGTTTGACTCCCTCCCCCGCCAGGCTGCAGGAGACCTCCGAAGATGTGGACCCTCCCCTGCCTCCCTTCCACTTCCAGCGGCTGCTCACCAATCTGACGGCTCTGCGCATCAGGACCAGTGGCCAGAGCCCAAGCCCTTCCGGTCAGTAATGATAAGGAGCTCCCCCATCAGCAGAGCCAGCTGGGCCCCGGGGCATCCTCGGGCATAGCTTTGCTGAGTCCTCAGAACGGACAGCTACGTCCACCCCTGTTTTACCACAAAGACCTCTGAAGGTCAGGGGACACTTTGCCAAAGGTCATCTAACTGGTAAGGGCTGGGAGGGTGGACCCTGAGGACAGGTGAGGGGCCTAAGGGTGGACAGCACTAAGATGTGTGGCCACGAAGCAGTCAGGAACAGTTGGATGTTGTCAGGCCATGGCCGAGTCCACCATTGCCAGAAGGGGGAACTTTGAGGGTCCTCAGTGGGTGCAGGGTGGGGTGTCTCAATGGTCCCGGGGAGGATCTCAGAGTTGGCTTCTCCTGCTGGGCATTGGTGGAATCGTGCCTCAGCCACCCTGAATACCGATCTGGTATCTAAACCTTCTCAGGGAGGCTGCTGGGCGGGACCCAGTTTCCAGGGGGATTTCTCATCCTGATCACATAGTGAGTGTCCTGATGGTCCTCTGACCTGTCCTGCTTCCCCCCTCTCTCTTTGATGTACATTCTCCTTCTCTCCCCCTGCCCCCCTGCCCCTCCACCCCGTCCTGTAGACTAGACTTGTTTGGTGCCCCCTGTTAGAAGAGCTATTTCGCATAGAACACCCCTTTACTATCTGGGAGGGAAATGTGTAGATATTATAACCTACCTAGACACAAGATTTTAAGACCAATCTGGAATCTTAATGGTAACATACAGAGTGAATAAAAGGCAAGTAAATGACACACAAAAGTGATCACTGATTTCCAAAGTGTCGAGTGCTCGACATGTGTCCATGTGTGCACGACCACACTGGACAACAGAAAGAGATAATCACTGTCCCCCACTGTTATGAGTAAGTGTGGGTTTCTCAGAGAATCTGAAGCTCGGGAGCCATGTGCGTACACAGAGAGCAGGGAAGTTCTAAGGCAGAGGCATGCGTGACTAATGCTAGAATAAAAACCAGGGTCAGGATGTGCAGTCCCCAGGCAGACTTCCATGAGGAGCGTCCAGTGGGGCACCCACAGATGGAGATGGCAGGGCCAGGAGCTGCTGGTGTGCCTGGTCACAGGTAGCAAGGAGATGGTGAGTGGGGGGGTGTGGTTCTGTCAAAAGGCTTCCTCAGCCTCAGTGGTTTTGTTGCTTTGTTAGGGGAGCAAAATGCCTTGGCTGAGTAACCACCCATTTGTGGGTGAAGCTGTAAAACCACATTTTGAGCATCCATCTGAATATGATTAACCTTTGTCCCTTAACTTAAACCCTTTATGTGCGGCGTCTTGAAATCATCAGTAAATGGGAATATTTGCCAGATATTTGTGATTGGGGCAGATACAGAGGGGACCGTACCAGGGACAGGGTGCACGCTGCTGACAAAGTGTGAGAGCTGGTAGGGGAGGAGGCACTAGTGAGGCGATGCTCTGAAGTGGTACCTGACTATCAAGAATATTCTGAGCAGCACAAAGCATGGCGTTCCCTCCACATTCACGGTATGTGCATTGCTAGACAATTCCACGTGTACCTGAACATTCAAACATGCCTTGTGCTTATGTGTAAAATGGAGTTGGGGTCTGGGCTCACATTTGCAGAGGGGCTTCTCTGCCCCTTTCGGCATCCAGCAAGACGTGAAATCATAGGGGCAGTTTCTGCTCATGTCGGGCTGTCTGATAGCCCTGGCTCTTGTCTCCCTATTGTTGTGGTGACCAGAACAGCCCCAGATTGGCCTCTAGGAGGGTGATTGGCCCCTTCTGAGAACCCTTGACTCCAATGGCCAGTTTTTCCAGGGCCCTTCAAGTCCACACTTGGGGATTGTCACCCAGCCCTCCTGCCCCAGTTCCCTCTTTCATTTTGGAGCCTCATCCCCATCGTCCTTGCCCATGCCCCCCAAAGCCTCCCTGCTCACCAGGTCACCCTGCTGAGCCTCCTCACAGGAATTTTATTTCTGTTCTTTCCAGAGGCTTCCAGCACTTCTTTTTGCCACTCACTCAGCCTTCATTTCACAGATGTCCATGAAGCACCTACTTAGGCCAGGTCTACGCTGGGTGCTGGGGTGAATTGGAGAGGCAGGTAGACATACTGATCATGTCTCTTCCCCCCAGTCCCTGACCTCTTCCCAACGATGATGTTCTGGGCCCTATCTCTCCATGCACTTGCTTTTTTTCAGCTAACAGTGTGTCTTGGAGGCCATTTCCTTGTCTTGCACATAAAAAAGGCTGTCTGGCCATCTGCCATAAATCATTCCCTGGTATAGATGCTCCCTAAAGTTTTGACCATCACCCTATTCATAGACCGGGAAATGTTTCTGGTTTTTCACTTTGAAAACAGTGCTTCAGAGAATAGCTCCATAGAAAAGGCTTTGTCTCCTTGTGCAAGTCTTTCTTTAGCATCAATTTCTCAAAATGGAAATGTTCGGTGTTAGGTCAAAGGGTGCACATTTTAAGTGTTAATACCTGCTGCCAGATTTTCGTGCTGAAAGGCTATACCAGTCTGTGTTCTCAGGGCCTCTGTGTTCACCCTCCTCCACTGCCTACCTGCTCTGGCTATTCTCCGGGGCTTATGGATCATTGTTATATTTTGCCCTGAGTTTCTAGTTATTTTCTGGGGAAAGGTTGGTCTGATAGGGGCTCCCCAGCATCAGTAGAAACAGACCCCCCCCCAATGTATAGTCCCATAACCCTGTGCGTGCTTTCCTCACACCATCTTTCCCTGTCACTTACTTATTTTTAAAGATTTTGTTTATTATTTGAGAAAACACAAACAGGGAGAGCAATAGGCAGAGGCAGAGGGAGAAGCAGACTGCCTGCTGAGCAGGGAGACTGACACAGGGCTCAATCCCAGGACCCGGGCTCATGACCTGAGCCAAAGGCAGATGCTTATCCGATTGAGCCACCCAGGGGCCCTTTTATTTATTTTTAAAGATTTTATTTATTTACTTTGAGAGAGAGAGAGAGCAAGAGAGCGCATGAGCAGGGGAGGGTCAGAGGGAAAGGGAAAAGCAGACTCCCCAGACTCCCCACTGAGTGTGGACCCTGATGCAGAGCTCAGTGTGGGGCTCGATCCCAGGACCCCGAGATCATGACCTGAGCCACCCAGGCACCTCTCCTGTTATTGATCTTTAAATGCTTACCTATCTGAGGCTCGTGAATGGTATCCTCGTTGCTTAAATTTACGTATCTTTCATAGCCCATGAGAATGAACGTCTTTCTATAACATTCCCAGCCATATCCATTTTTTGTTCTGAAAATTACCTTATTTTTCCTTTGTCCTTTTTTTTTTTAAATAATAATTGACTCAAACACTACCTTTTTATATGTGGGCCAATAACGCTTTGCCTGTTACATATGTGAATAGGAAGGTCTTGGAGTGAACTGTGTGGCTATAACTCTCTTCCTCTCTGTCCTCGTTCTGCAGGCCAGGTGTTCCTGACTGAGGTTCGGCTCACATCGGCCCAGCGGGGGCTCTCCCCCACAGCCTCCTGGGTGGAGACCTGCTCATGTCCCAAGGGGTACACAGGCCAGTTCTGTGAATCCTGTGCTCCAGGATACAAGAGGGAGATACCACTGGGGGGTCCCTACACCAATTGTGTCCCCTGCACCTGCAACCAGCATGGCACCTGTGACCCCCACACAGGTGAGTCCTGGCACCCCAACCAAAAGCCATGTAGGCTATACCCAGCAGCTGATGAATACTGACCTGAACGGGATCAGCTGCGTGTGTGTGCGAGGGATCACTGAGAATGAACCTCTTAAGAGAGTGTCATCAGGTTCCCCTACATGCTAGCTACCTTTCTGTCCACTATATCATGGACTCCTGCAGGTACCGTCCCACCTTATAGGGAAGCTGCACGGCAAGTAGGTCGCAGAGCTGCTCCTGCCACAAGTTTACTACCAGCTGTTCATGCCCACTTGTAGCAGAGAGAGCCCTTGACCAAGGTCACTAGGCAGGAGGGGCTGGATGGGGCTGAATGGAGGCCTCTCTCCACCCTGGAAGTGCCCTGCTGCCCACCTGGAGCAGGTGGGATCTCTGAGAAGAGAAATGCCTGCTCAGCTTTCTCTGGGCTCCACACTGATGCTGACAAAGGACAGCAGCCTGGGACTCAGCCAGCTAGCCAGGGGGGGACAGACACACACTAACTACATCAGTGCCCTCCTCCCCACTTTTGCTGTGGCGGGCATCACTAACCGAGCCTGGATGAGGCCTCATAATCCTCCCTGCGCTGCTGTAGGATGCATGACGCAGGAGCAGACCATGACCCCTCAGAGCCCTTGGCCACACCATGACTCCCTGCTCTGTTTGGACAAGTCCTCATCTGTCTGGTGGGCAGAGTGGCCGCTGCTGCTCACACCGGAAAGAGTGCATGTGTGGGTCTGGGCCAAGGCAGGGACCAGCAGAAAGCAGCACAGGCGTGATCATCCCCACTGTCCCACTTGTCTGCCCTGGATTCCCTCTATTTCCCATTCCCTGACCCCCACCTGCCTGGGTGCTGCTGGGCCTCCAGGAAGTGGTGGTCTTGTGTCGTGAGCCCTTCTCAGCCAGGTTCCTCCCTCAGTGGCTGGGAGTGGTGCTTTCGTTCCCCACGGCAGCAGCTCTGAGTGGACTCTAGGTGCTGGAGATGGGGGTTTGCAGACCTCTCAGCATGAGATGGTGTCTCATGGCCCCCCACTGGTGTGGGGGCCAGGGACCATTCTATGAGACCAGGCAGCCTCTGGGACCCTGCAGACTGCATACGTAGGGAGCTTCTTGCAAACTCATGTCAGGAACAATCGTGGGTCTGCATCACTCTTGCTTTTGGCCTCTGAGGTTAAGAGGACACAGAGGAATGGTCCAGAAAACCATGAGTACAAACACAGATGTGCCATCTGTTGGTTTGCTGACAAGCTTTGGAATACAAAACACGGTCCCTGTGTGCCAGGGACCTGCAGGGTGCTCGGGCTACATGGTCCTGCTGCCTACTGACCAAAGCCCTTGAGGTCAGAGCCCCAGTTGTGTCCATCTCACAGGTGGGGACACTGAGGCACAGGGTGCTTTCCTAGCTTCATAATTGTTATCCACAGGCCTTGCTGCCTCTCCACCTCGGCAGATTCCCACCTCTGCCCCACTGGGGATA
Organism: Canis aureus; assembly: GCF_053574225.1. NCBI lineage: Eukaryota > Metazoa > Chordata > Mammalia > Carnivora > Canidae > Canis > Canis aureus. Next base: position 8,109,929 of record NC_135626.1, read on the forward strand.
TGTTTTGTGACTTCTCCACCAAGATACCCTTATCTCTGGAGCATTATGGGCTCAGACAGTTGTAACCAGGTGCTTCTCTCGGCTCTCAGGGATCTGCGTGTGCGACCACCACACGGAGGGTCCATCCTGTGAGCGCTGCTTGCCAGGTTTCTATGGCAACCCCTTCGCAGGCCAACCTGATGACTGCCAGCCCTGTCCATGCCCTGGACAGTCGGCCTGCATAGCCATCCCAGAGAGCAGCGACGTGGTGTGTACCCACTGCCCCCTCGGCCAGAGAGGTGAGTAGCTAGTGCCCTAGGGCCCTGCCTCTGCCCTGGGCTCTAGCAGCGGAATTCTGGGTTTGGAGTGTGACAAATGGGGGAGGGCCCTGCTTAGGAGTGGCAAGCCTGACCTCTCGGAACATGGCCAGGGCCCCAGGCTGCTGTGGGTTCTCTGGGCAGAACTTGAACCATTGAGCATATCCAGGAGAGCTTTGAAAATCCCCATCTGGGCCCTGGCCCCATGGAGCCTGATTTAGTAGCTCGAGATGAACCCTAAGAATCTAAATGCATGAGAAGTGCTCTAATTCTGATACACAGTTAAGGTGGAAGACCCCTGATTAAACATTCAACTTTTTTTTTAATTATTTATTTATTTATTTATGATAGTCACACACAGAGAGAGAGAGAGAGAGAGAGAGAAGAGCCAGAGACATAGGCAGAGGGAGAAGCAGACTCCATGCACCGGGAGCCTGACGTGGGATTCGATCCCGGGTCTCCAGGATTGCGCCCTGGGCCAAAGGCAGGCGCTAAACCACTGGGCTACCCAGGGATCCCCAAACGTTCAACTTTGAAAACATGCTGCCACGTGTTGTTACCTGAGGCAGAAACTCCCCCAGCCCCCACTCCAGGACCCAGGGGCCATCCTTGACATCTGATTCTTCCTTTTTTTTTTTTTTTTTTTAAAGATTTTATTTATTTATGAGGGACACAGAAAGAGAGGCAGAGACATAGGCGAAGGGGAAAGCATGCTCCCTGCAAGGAGCCAGATGGGGACTCGATCCCAGACCCCAGGATCATGACCTGAATCGAAGGCAGACACTCAAACCACTGAGCCACCTAGGTGTCCTGACATCTGATTCTTCTTAACAGCTCTTATGAGATACTATTCACATACCCTACAGTTCACCCATTTAAAGTATACAACTCAATGATGATTTGTGGGGTTTTGGGGTATATTCCTTTAATAATTTTTAAAATTATGGCAAAAAAAACCCCATAAAATTTGTCATTTTAACCATTTTTAAGCATACAGTTCAGAAGCATTGGGCAGCCCAGATGGCTCAGCGGTTTAGCGCCGCCTTCAGCCCAGGGCGTGATCCTGGAGACCCGGGATTGAGGAGTCCCATGTCGGGCTCCCTGCATGGAGCCTGCTTCTCCCTCTGCCTGTGTCTCTGCCTCTCTATGTGTCTTTCATGAATAAATAAATAAAATCTTAAAAAAAAAAAAAAAGACATTCACACTGTTGGGTACCTGTCCCCACCATTCGTCTCCAGAACATATTCACCTCCCAAACAGAAAGTCTGTCTCCATTAAACACCCCCCACCCCCTTCTCCAGCCATGTCTCCCCATTCCCCAACCCCCCCCCCCCAAGGACTGTCCTACTTCCTGTTTCTCTGCATTTGACGCTTTCAGAGATCTCATGTCAGTAGAATCCTCCAGTGTTTGTCCTTCTGTGTCTGGCTTGTTTCACTTACATCATGTTGCCAAGACATCATGTTCTCAGACATCTGATTTTAGGTTTGGTGACTGTGGCTGCCTCAGGACAGCCCATGTTGTCCTGTCAAATGCCTGCTCTGCTGGGGAGCATTCTGAAAGCAGCTCCCTACAGCCAGCGGCAGAGTAGGGGTCCCCCACCCTGCACCCCACCCTGCCATTTTGCTGTGCCTCTGTCCCTAAACTTCCCCACACTTTCTGGCTTCCCCAGCCTGCAGACATGAGGGGAGTCCACCCAGTGGGTGTGGATAGTTCAAGAAGTTTGGTCCTCGAGATGTGCCTGAGGGAGGATTTTGGGGGAGCAGGGTGCATGGAGCAGCAACCCCACGGGAGGGGTGCCCAGATGGGCACCAGCCCCACCTTCGCCACACCAGCATCCTGTGGGCCTCACTGAGGAAGACGATGGTGGCCATGGTGCTGAGGAGAGGGATGACAGTGAAGAAGTGGTGACAGCCCCTGCTGCTGGGCACTTAGCTCACCAGGCCCTCTCCACAGTCCTCTGAGGGGGCTACCATTATCGTCCTTGCTTTGCAGACAGGGAGCCTGAGTTCAGAGAGACGCAGGGGATTACCCAAGGTCACACAGCCAGCTGCTGGCTGAGCTGGGCCCTGGCCCTGGAGCCCCATGGCCCACAGGAAGGCCGAGAGATGCTTGCTCTGGCTCAGGCTGGCCCGTCCCCCCAGGGGACCTGGCAGCCACGTGCCTCAGGCCTGCCTCTCCACACGCAGCCTTCTCCCTTACCTAGGGCGGCGCTGTGAGATCTGTGATGATGGCTACTTTGGGGATCCCCTGGGGATCTCTGGGGCTCCCGAGCCGTGCCGGCCGTGCCAGTGCAGTGGGAACGTGGACCCCAACGCTGTGGGCAACTGCGACTCCCAGTCTGGCCACTGCCTGCGTTGCCTGCACAATACAACAGGTGCCCACTGTGAGCGCTGTCAGGACGGCTTCTACGGGAGCGCCCTGGCCCCTCGGCCTGCAGACAGATGCACCCGTGAGTTCCCACCTCCTGCCCCACGGGGGTCGGTGGGGGGGGGGGCGCGGTGGCAACAAGGGGAGGTGCCTACTGGGGCTGTGCAACCTCAGGCAGGTTCCTCACCTCCTCTGTCCCCTCGTCTGGAGGGTGTGTTTGTTCTCCAAAGTCAAGTTTCTCTCAGCCGTGACCTAATCAGCTCCAATTCTGTGACTGATCGATTGGCCTTCATAATTTAGTGCTTACCTCCAGCTGCACAGCATCTACAACTGTCCTCTGTGGCTGGCAGCACCTGTCACATTTGTACTGTCCCTGGGTGACCATCAGGCTGTTCCTTTCCACCGCCTGGGTTAGCACTCAGTCTCCAGTCCCCACGCAGAGGGCCACAGCCTACCTTAGCCCCTGGAAGGCCTCCGGAAGTGCTGGAGGGGAAAGCTCAGCGTTTCCCCCAAGCTGACTTGCTCCAGAGCCCATTCTCCACATGGCACCTGTCCGCACTGTGCCAGCCTCTCGTTTTATGGGGCCCAGGAGAGCAGGGTCAGGTGACCCAAAACAGTGAGTACAGGGGTCCACCCGTGACTCTCTGGCCAGGTCTCTGGCCTTCTCTCCAGCCAGTGGGGAGTTCAGGGCGGGCTCAGGAGAGCCATCTGCCCCCATGATGCTTCTACGCTATAATCTCCAAGGACATACAAAGTGGGGGAGATTTGAGCCCACCTCTTGAGCCTTTTTCCAGAAAAAGCTTAGGAGTCTGGGTTGAATGTGAATCATCCCCATGGGTTCCCCATCTTCTCCTGGACCCCCAAAGGTTGATCTGCATCATTCCTCAACACCGTTGTCTGCTTCCATCCGCAGCCTGCAACTGCCACCCTGAAGGCTCAGTCAGCGAGCAGAGACCCTGCGACCCAGTGACCGGCCAGTGTACCTGCTTGCCTCATGTGATGGGACGGGACTGTGACCGCTGTAGCCCCAGCTTCTATGACCTCCAGCCTGGGAGGGGCTGCCGGAGGTGGGTGGGGTGAGACTGTGGGTGCTCCTTCCCTGGGTGTGTCTCCGAGTGGAAGAAGTCCCAGGGAGCCTCCAGAGAGGGGCTTGGCCTAGAATATGTCATCCCAGGCCCACTGCCAGGTACACAGTGGCCTGCACCAAAGGAGGACAAAGGAATGATCCCTTGGGGAGTCAGACTAGTGGCCCTGCCAGCCCAGGATGCAGGCCAAGAGCAGCCCTGAGGGATGTCTGGGTGGGCAGGGGACCGGTTTGGTCTCTGATTCCCTGCTCAGTGACGCTGTTGCTTACTGACCTTTTTGGCCACAGCGGCACCTTAGACAGTGTCTTTAGGGAACAGTGAAGGACCCCAGGGAAACACCCAGTGAAGCAAACAGGTTTCTTCCTTGCAGGACCGCTCAGAGCCTTTAATATGCTAATTGCACTTTGGCTTTCCAACAGAGGGGTGTAATCTCCAAGATTTATGTGTCCCCATAGCCTTTTGGAGGACAGGAGGGGGTAGCATTTTGTGAGACTGTGCTTCCCAGGACACAGCTCCAGGAGAGCTGTTTGACATGTATCCACGTGGAGGGGCCTCTTTGGCAGAGAACGTGATCTGGAGGCCCCTCGCCGGCTGCAGCCAGCAGAGGCTGGGTTGGGAGCAGCCCAGAGCTTGTTTCAGACCTGGGTTCCTTCCTTTATTGTAGCTGCAAGTGTCACCCGCTGGGCTCCCAGGAGGACCAGTGCCACCCCAAGACTGGGCAGTGCCCCTGTCGCCCGGGTGTTGAGGGCCAGGCCTGCGACAGATGCCAGCTGGGTTTCTTCGGCTTCTCCATCAAGGGCTGCCGGGGTGAGGAAGCCAGGTGCTCCCCGGCTACCCAGAGGGTGGGGCCCAAGATGTCCAGGCAGAGGAGCAGTGGGGACGCCAGCCATGTGGTAGGAGATGGAAAGATCAGGTGCAGGCCTATCTTCTAAGAGCAGCCATAGAAATGTGGGGTGAGAGAGAGCTTAGGGGACCAAATGTCTCCTCCCAGACTCCACTGCCAAGTTCCTGTGTGCTGGGGCCATGGTTTCTCACCTTTCTGGGCCTCAGCATCTGTATTCGTACAGCTGGACTGCATAGCAGTTCCAAAACTTGACTGCTTCTCAGACCCAGGGATGCTGAAATAAGTCAGGCGTCACCTCTGACCTTCTGAATTGGTCTCTCGGGAAGAACCCAGGAGTGGAATTGAACTGGCCATGGCAGCGAGGTTAGGGGAAGGCTGAAGCAGTCAGGTGTGAGGATGCAGGGGACCTGGGGGTTCCGAGGGTGGGGGGGACCACCAGGGCACCCAGCGCCACCTGCCCTGGTTCCCTCAGCCTGTAGGTGCTCCCCGTTGGGTGCTGCCTCACCCCAGTGCCACAAGAACAGCACGTGCGTGTGCAGGCCCGGCTTCGTAGGCTACAAGTGTGACCACTGTCAGGACAACTTCTTCCTCACGGCTGGCGGCACACACTGTCAGGAGTGCCCATCCTGCTACTCCCTGGTGAAGGAGGAGGTGAGCCCGTCCATCCAGGCCCCCAGGAAACGCCCACTCACCCATGGCTCTCAGGCTTTCTAGGGCCACTGGTCACATTCCCCCTGTGCCCACCCAGCTGCTCAAGCCTCACCTCTGCCCGTCCCTGGTTCCTGAGTGAACAGAAGAAAAGTGGCCCTTCCCTGGCACCCAGGCCCATGTCTCACACTTTTTCAAGTTCAGTGGGGATGTGACCATAGGTGGCCCTCTGTGGGGATGGTCAGAAGGAGGGCAGTGCCCATCCTGGGGCACAAATAGGATTTTGAGAGCGGGGACCTGGTGTGGTGCTGGAGTCAGGAGTGTGACCTCTGGGGTTCCCCTCCCCAGCCCCATTAATTGTCCCTATTAGCAGGTAACAGCTTTGGTAAGTTTCGGTGTCTCTCTCCTAATTCCACAATGGACACAGGCCTGCAACCCCTTACCTGGGACCAGTGAGACCAGCCTTCAGAGGGGTGCTACTCGAGAAAGACACAATGATGGGTGCTGAGCATAAGCTACCCCCCAGCAGTGCCTGGCCAGTGCCTGGGCCAGTCCTTGCAGTCATACCCAGTGATGTGTCTGCAGGAAAACAGACGAATAGTCACATCAAATAAATAAGGGCCACAAACAGCCTTGTTCAGAACAGTTTTGCTTCCCAGTGAGTTTAGAAATTTTTTTTAAACCAGATTTTGCCATTAAATAAGGAATGGAAAACCTGTGGTATTTCAGAGCATTCTGGACTTTGAATCAGAGAGTGGGCTCAGGACCTGTTTCCCCTGGCCCTTAAGGTGGTTACAGGGTGGACATGAGCTGGTATGTGGCCAGCAGCCACTAATGGCTGGCTCTTAGCAAGTGCTCTGTAAATGCAGTTATTGTACCTGTGATTTAAAGAACAGCGCTAGGGGTGCCTGATGAAGGAGGCTCAGCTGCTTAAGCATCTGCCTTCAGCTCAGTTCATAATCCTGGGATCCTGGGATCAAGCCTCACATTGGGCTCCTCCTTAGTGGGGAGTCTGTTTCTCCATCTTCCTCCGCCCCTTCCCCTTCTTGTGTGGTTTCTCTTTCAAATAAATAAGTAAACTCTAAATAAATAAACAAACAAACAAACAAACAAACAGCACCAGGAGACATTGCATGGCACACTTACTCGGCCAGCAGGTATCCATGCACACCTGCTCTGTGGCAATATAGCAGGACAGATGGATTCTCCTGGGCCTTCCCTTCTCGAAGATCCCTGTCTGAGTAGAACAGAGATGTGGTCGGCTAAATGGCAGCAGGTGTTGTGGGTGTGAGAAGGGAAGGGACAGCTCGGAGGAAGGAGCAGGCAAGGCTGGTTCTCGAAGTTCTGCTGTGTCCTCACCTCTGACGCCCAGGATAAGATGGGAGAAAGGAACTGTTGGGGAGGGAAGGCCAGGCAGAAGCCAGGGGGAGGTGTGCAGACAGGACTTCCCCGCCACCAGCCTCACATACCCTTCTTTTCCTGACTCCTCCAGGCTGCCAAGCTGAAGGCCAGGCTGACCCTGATGGAGGGGTGGCTGGAGGGGACCAATTGTGGCAGGTCCTGGGGACCACTGCCCATTCTGCAGGGAGAGGCCCCACGGGGGGACATCTACCAGGACTACCACCTCCTGCAAGGTATGGTGAGAATGCGGAGAGGGAGGCAACGGGAAGGCCAGCTGGTCGGGCCCAGCCCTGGGAGCCCCTCAGATAACATCCTAGCCCATGCCCCATGCCCCATGAGCTTGGTGAGGCCAGGGCTTGGGTTCCTTCACTGATTACTCAGGGAATAAATAATCATCGAGGTGCTGTCCCAGGTGCTGAACAGGTAACATTTCTGCTGTCCCCGGCCATTGGCCATTTTGCTCACTTCCCAGCATAGACAATTAACGAGTGAAAGAGGGGGGAGGGGGGGAAGAAGGCTGTTCTTAGAGCCAGGTGGAATCTGTCCTTGGGGCACTACAATTCAGGGAACTTTGAAAGTGAATCGATTCTTCAGTGTAATTTCATGTTCCTAAGCACCTACACACCTTTAGCAGCAATTCTTAGGTAAGCTGAGCACCCTTTAGCAACACTCATTGTCAGAACAGGGAGCTTCCTTCTGGATGCTCTATGTTAAAAGGCCTATCCTGAGCCACACTGCAGATCACAGAGCTGACTCGAGGCAGGGGTTCCTGCTGTCTCTGATTCGGGAATTGCTTGTTGTGACTCCAGCAGATCTGGATTCCTTCCAGCCGACTATGGCCAACTTCCTGTGTGGGAGGCCTTGGGTTGGGATTTGCCTCTTCTGGGCCTCAGCCTTGGCATCTGTAAAATGGCGAGGCAGTTCCCTTGGAATTGGACTGGTGGTGGTGCTCAGGCCTGCTGATGGATGGAGCTAAGCTGTGGGGCACAGATGGGGTCCTCCAAGAGCGGGACCTTCATTGCAAAATCTTAATTGTTCTGTGACCCCTGGACTTTGTGGGCTTCATGCAGGAGCCTGGGAAGTCTTCCTGGAGCAGGTGACAGGCCTCAAGGATGCTGTGAAGGCTGCCCGGGAGCAGCTGCGGGCTCTGAGCAGAGGTGCCAGCTGTGCCCAGGCCCAAACAGAGAAGACCTGCATCCAGCTGGCAGACCTTGACACAGTGTTGGAGTCCTCAGAAGAGGAGATTCTGCAGGCGGCCACTGTCCTCAAGTCCCTGGTACCGCAGGGGCCCCTCCGCACCACCTGTCCTGGGCTTACTGTGGGAATCTGGTGGCCTGAGGTGTGCCTCTTTGGAGAGGTTCAGTTTCCTCATGTGCAGAATGGGGGTCACATAGTATCCCTTCTGCTGACTCAGTGGGCTACTGTCTACATAGAACAAGGCATGTTCCAGGCGGACAGTGAATGCCCATCAAATGGGTGGTGGGTGTCATTCCTGTTGTTTCCACATTCTGGGGCTCTGTTCACTGGGTGCTGACTTTGAGGCTTTTATGAAACAACTGGCATGGTCTGGTTCTCCCAGTAATTTAACCAGACGAGGCCCTTGCCTTTCAGGGATGGCCGTCATTCCTCCTCTCTCACTCTCTTCTTTAAAGGTGATTCCTCAGAATGGACCCAGCCAGCCCACCACCTGGAGCCACCTCGCCACAGAGGCCCGTGCTCTTGCCAGAAGGTTAGACCCCAAGTCCCAGGAGCCTGCTGAGGTCCTGCCCACACAGTCATGAAGGGAGCCCAGCCCTTTCCCTGCCCCTGGTTCTGGGGTCAGGGTCAACCTCACAGGTGTCCCTCTGCCCAGATCCAGACCTAGGCTGTCCTGAGCACCCTCCTCTGTGATGTCTTTATTAGGGTCATCATATCATTATTGTCCAAACTGAGATTTAATGTGTGGTAAAAGGCCCTCTTGACCATTATGCCAGGATAATAGGCATAAACTCTATGTAACAGGAAGTGGGGTATGGATCCCTTCCCATCAGCCTTCACTGTGTGTCAGGTGGGAAAGAGGAGACTGGCCTTCGGGGCTGGACTGCTTGGGATGGTGGAAGACCCACGTGGTGGGAGGTGTGGGCTCGGGAACACACTCCCTTCTGTGTGAGTGGTTGATGACCGCCAGGTGGGCATTTCCATACAGCCACAAGGACGCCACTGCCAAGATCAAGGCCACTGCTCGGAGGGCTCTAGTTGCTTCCAACACCAGTTACGCCCTTCTCTGGAGTCTAGTAGAGGGCAGAATGGCCTTGGAGGCCCAGCGGGAACTAGAGGACAGGTGAGGCCTCCTGGGTGTGGGTTAGGGCTTGAATTGGCTTCCTGCAGCTGATGGATCCTAGGCCCAGAACTGGCTTCCTTTATTCTTTCAATGGGAGTGGGGGAATGTCTGAGGTCTTGGGCTGACTGGGTGGTGAGTTACAGGAACCCACTTATGCCTGGGGGTGTGGCTCAGCCTCTGGAGAGAAGGGACGAGAACTTGAACCAGGAAGGTCCAGAGCAGCACCATTCTCTCTCACTCCTGCAGCATCCCCCAGCCCCGCTCTACCCGCTCCCCCCCCCCCCCCCCCCCAGGCAGCTCCTCCTGTCAGGCAGCAGCTTCCTGCTTGGCCTCTGCTTCTCTGCTCTGGGTGACACTCCTATGTCCTCCGCAGTCAAAGGGTCAGGAGAGACCCAGCAAGGTCTCATAAATCCCAGGTTGACTTCCTAGATGAGAGAATCTGAGACCCACCTCCCATCAGGTAGCCATCCCTGAGCCCACTGGCGTGGGTGAGGTGAGGTCCCATGACTCATTCCTGGGACAGCGGTGGGGACCCCGGCTCTCTGAGAAGTGGGGAGGGAGAAGAGACAGTGGTGGGGGACCGTGCCCCAGCAGTGCCCATGATGGAGCTGGGCAGGAAGGTTGTGGACAGCTGGAAAGTCCTAGGTGGTTGATTCCAGCACCTTGGTGCTGATGGAGCCCCAGAGCGACCATGCAGCCCAGGACTCTGCATCTATCTGGAGAGCAGCATGCCCAAGGTCACCCAAGGGCACAGCCCAGCCAAGACCAGGGCCTGGGCTGAGGTCCCTTCCTCCGCACCAGCACCGCACCTAGCATTTACTGGTTAGTGATTCAGCCAGAGGCTCCAAACATTTGCAAAACAGATGATTCTCAGGCGGAAACCAAGGGCAAGCCCCTTCAGAAAAGAGTGCTTGAATTGAATGAATGAAGAAACAAGATGTGGTGCCTCTTCTGCCGAATAGCAGCCAGTTTCTGAGGCCAGCTGCTGGGTGCTGAGCCTGCAGAGGACGGCTCTGCCTGGGAAGTTACAGATGGCTCCAGAGAGGGGTGGGGGGCAGCCATGGGGAAGGATGGCCCCGTGCCCCGCCCCACCCTGTGAGCCACCTCTGCTGTCTTCTCTCAGGTACCAGGATGTCCAGGCGGCCCAGAAGGCGCTGGGCACAGCCGCGGCAGAGGTGCTGCCTGAAGCGGAGAAGGCGCTGGCCACCGTACAGCGAGTCGGTGTAGACGCAGCCCCGCGCCTGGCCTTGCTGGCTGCACCCATGGCACTGGTCAGCCTGGCCAGGCAGTCCTTGGAGCTCCAAGGGGGTGGGAGGGCGTGGGGGTGGGTGGCTGTGGCAGCTGGGAAACCAGTGCGGCCCAGGCAGAGGCAGATGATGTAGCTTATCTTTATTTGGCAGTCGATTTAAAACGAGATAATCTACCTCCGAGGCTTGGCGGGGCACCTGCCTGGCATGGAATTAGGGCTCGGCCAGTCTTTGTTGTTGATTGTGGTGATAATAGCGAGGCTGGGACTATTCTTGGTAGTGGCATTAGCAAAGACATGGGATCAAATCCCAGCCCCGCTGCTCCAGATCTGTGACCTTGGCCAAGGACTCCACCCAGCCTCCTCCTGCTCTGGTTAAGTCCTCTGTCAGAGCTTGCCCATCAGGTTACATTAGGGCTGCGTCCAAGGGGGCCGGGAGACGATTCATAAGTAATGGGCAAGGTGGGCGTACCGCTGGTCGGCCCTCTGAATAAATCAGCTCCATCGTAATCCTGAAATCCCACAACTCAGAAACTGCACTTTAAGGATGAGATTAAGCTTCTACAAATGCATTTGGGGCAAAACTTGACCAACCCGAAGCTGTTTATTTGGGGTCTTCGCTTCCCTGCTCCTGAACACGAAGAGTACTATGCAGGTGTTAAAGGGGTTGACCCTGAGCGTGGCCCCAGTTGCCGCCGAAGGTGCCAGAGGATGGGCAGTACTTGCACAGTCTGCTTCTCTCGAGTCAGGAAAGTTCTAAATGTGGAGGCACATCGGGCCCCAGGGTTTCCACTGAGACTGTGGGCCTGGGGAAGGAAGTACAGGTCAGGGAGGCCTCACTTCTAGTAACTAGTAGAGCTGGAGTAGAGACAGGTTCCCCTGCCTGGTATCCCCACCCTGGCCCCCCTGCTTCCTGGGGTCCACATGCAGTGCCCCCCCATTCCCGTCCCCAGGCTGCCTCTCACCCACTGGAGGGTCTGCCCCACAACCTTCCTACCAGGTCCTGCCTGAGCCTGCCATCTCCCTGCAGCCCCAGAAGTCCCAGGCTGGGGCCCTGGACCTGAAAGTTCAGGCCTTGGAGAAGACGGTCACATCCAGAGAGCGGGTGGTCACCGAGGCTGCCTGGGCCCTCCAGGCCACTGCCCAGGCTATGCTGCACAAGACCCAGCCCCTCATGCAGGTGGGCTCTTGGTGGGGGCTGCCCTGAGGGTGTCCTGGGGTAGGGGACAGGTTTGGGAGAGGAGAGGGCAAAGACCAGGGAGAGTTCTTTCTATCCCTCCAGTGTCTCCCACCTGTAACCCCCTGCCCAGCCTCTCTCCTCTCTCTCCAGCTACGCCAGGAGGCCAGAGCTGCCCTGACCCGGGCTTCCTCGTCTGTCCAGGCCGCCACAGTGACTGTCATGGGAGCCAGGACCCTGCTGGCTGATCTGGAAGGTACACATGATCCTTGCTGAGCCCTGGGCGTCTTGATGCCCAAATGTCCGTGACAGCCACCTGGACTCCTGCCTCAGCCCTAGCAGCTTGGCTCTGGGGACAAGAAGGCGACAAAAGTCCAGCTGTGTGGGCATAAGCCAAACAGCCCATTCCTCCCAGCCAGGACCTCTCCCAGGGCTGCTTGTCTTTCCTTCAAACACCACTCACGGGTACCCTCCCACGTGGCCATCAGTCATCAGACCACACAAAACCGTCAGGGCCGGAAGAGATTCTGATGCCGTCGACCGTCTGTCCCTGGTCTAGTATTCCTATGCCAGGGGTCCTGTCCAACCGGTACAAGGGCTACCACAGTCTGGTGTTCAGCTGGGGCAATAGGAAAGGAGGCAGAGCTCTCTTTAGAAGGGGGTGTGGGTTTATTTTATTTATTTATTTATTTATTTAATTTATTTATAAATAAATAAAATATTTTTTAAAAAAGGGGGGGTTGATGCCAATCCAGGTCTCCTCTGAGCTGTAGGAAAATGAGGCTAAGTGGTCCCATTTTATAGATGTGTAGACCCAGGAGAGGGATTGATAACTCCCCAGGGTCAGTGGTGTGCCAAATGGAAACCGTCCCATGTTAGGGTCCTCCAGCTCCGCGTCCCCCTACGGAATAGGCTTGTCTGATGTCCTCTTTGCTGCAGACAGAAGACCCCTCACCCTTTATCTCGGTGCCAGTGAACTGGGTAAGGCAGGAGCACGCTCAGCCCCAGAGGCCTCTTGGGGTCTGAGATCAGGAGTCAGACTCTGTGGCCCTAGTGGATCTATGGCTTTCCTCCCCAACTCCATTCGCTGCCCCTGAGAGATGTGGGTCCCACCATGGACCCCTGCCCTCTGGGCCAGAGGGCAAGCTGGTCGGTGCCTCCTGTTCTCTGTCCCTCTGCGGTCTGAAGTCCCAGTCACCCATGGGTCAGGGGGCTTCTCATGGGGAAGGCATGGCTGTGTGCACTTGCCTCTGAGTCGTGTTTAGGAAAATGTAAATTCAGTGATACTAGTGGTAGAATATTAGGACTTTAGAACATAAAATATTTTTAAGGGTTGCTAAAACCATATGCTGCCCCCCACACCCGCCTTCTGCTGGGCTGCCTCCAGTGATGCGTGCTCACTAGCTCATGAGGCATCACCTTCTCATTGTCAGACATACATACTGCATGGACATTGGCCTCCCTGGTGCAGTACCACGATCCACAAAAGGACTCATCTCAACCCGCTAACCCGGGCTCTTTTCCCCGTTCCTGCCCCCTTTCAGAAACACCTCCTTTCACCAACACTTGGCCTGTGCTCAATTGGTATTCAGGATGCAAGGAAAATTGACTGAGCAAAATATGGAGCAGCCTTCCCCAGGGTGTGGCCCTGGGCCCTTAGCCCAGATCCGGAGTCAGGCTCTGTGGTCCTAGTGGCTCTATGGCTTTCCTCCCCAACTCCATCTGCTGTCCCTAAGAGATGTGAGTCCCACCACGGACCTCTGCCCTCTGGGGGAATGTGGGCATGCTGTGCCAACAGTGGGTTTGTGTTCAGATCAGTTTAGGAAATGTCGCTATTATAGTGCCCTCTCGAGGCCACACAGTGCGCACCCTAGGGTAGTAAAGGCCCTGAGAAGTCCTGCAATAGGGAAACCTGGTTCTCTTTATTTAAACTTGATTGACATTTCCTCCTGACGCTTAGAGTTAGGACTCCAAGGATTGCATTTTAAGAAATGCCAATTTTGTACACAAGAAACAAATCTAATTTCCAGATTATCTTCATAGAAAATTATGTGACATTCTGCCTTAGAAGGTTTGATTCATTTTAAAAATTGGCTATAATCAGTACTCCTGATTTCCCTTGAATTTTATCTGAACGAAAGGGCAAAAGTCTTCTTTACAGAGACAAGCTACTTCTTTTTAGGTAAGAAAACCTATGCAAATCATAATACTTTCCCTTTTTATCTTGGCTGCTAGGAAGCTCAGAGGTAAGTAGAGCATTCAATGCCTGCAATATCATTATCCTAATTTTCTGGCACTTCTTCCTCCCTTCCTTCCTTATCCCCCCAGTTGCACGTGGCCCTTAGTTTTTTTATTTTAATGGTCAAGTTGTTGACTTACCTATCACTGTAAGCTGCCCCAAAGCCCTTATAGGAATAAGTGGTCATAGAAACAAAGGGCTGAATGGATTCACTGAGTGCCGCGCTGTGGCTCCCCATCCATTCCCACCCCTGGCCCAGCCATTGACCACCATGTAATCTCGAGATTTTAATAAACATCATAATATACTATGAATCTTTAAATTCACTGAGCAGGGGACACCTGGGTGGCTCAGTTGGTTGGTGTCTGCCTTTGGTTTGGGTCATGATCTCAGGGCCCTGGAATCGAGTCCCATGTTGGGCTCCCTGCTCAGGGGGAGTCTGTTTCTTCCTCTCCCTGTGCCCCTCCCCACAGATCCAGTACTCTCTCTCTCTCTCAAATAAATAAATAAAATGAAATAAAAATCACTGAGCAGTACATCTTGCTCATTATTTGTTTATTTCCCAAACAAGCCTCAGAAGGTAGCTCTCTTGCATCTAGAACCTCCACTCACATCGTCTGCAGGCCTGAGGCTGGTTGGGTGTCTGGCCGTGGCTGCCGGGCAGGCTCTTGAGGCACAAGCCCGCCTTGCTGACACAGCCTCCCCCGGGTTTGCAGGAATGAAGCGGCAGTTTCCTCAGCCCAAGGACCCGGCCACGCTGGGGAGGAAGGCAGGCTCGGTCAGGGGCAGGCTTCTCACAGACTTGAAAAAGAAGACCAAGCAGGCAGAGAGGATGCTGGGAAATGCAGCGTCTGTCTCCGCCAGTGCCAAGAAGAAGGGCCAGGAAGCCGAGACGTTGGCCAAGGACAGTGCTAAGGTCAGGGCCATGGAGGTGTGACCACAGTGATGTCCCTGCTCCTGGGCCTGTGGGAGGACTGTCCTATAAGAGCTGCCCTTCTGTAGGTGAAACGTGGTCCCTACAGCCCTGCGCCCTTCTGTATAGACAATGCTGAATGCTCCACACTTACTAAGGGCTCAGTGGATCCCAGGCTCTGAGCCCTGGAGTATCATGCAAGTGACCCTGTTGATCCCCCAAGAAATAGGTGTCACTATTATCCCCATGGGACAGGTGAGTACCCTGAGGATCAGCCGGGTTTCGTTAATGCATCACCAGGGCTCTCACCTAGGTCTATTTTGCTTTATTCCCCCAAACTTCTAGGTCCTTGTTGTTTAGTTGGGGCCAAGGTCTAATCCAGGTGCATCCCTCTGGTCCCCCGCTAGCTTTGTGTGTCTGGCCAGCATCTAGTACATGTTTGTGGAATGAATGTATGGTGCAGGGCACAAACTGGTGCCTGCTTGGCATGATGGCCTTGACTGCTCTTTACCTGCTCTTTACTCCACTCACCCTCTGCTGCCCCCCCACTGCCGCCCGCCCCCACAGCTCGCCAAGGCCTTGCTCAGGGAGGGCAAGCAGAAGCACCGGCGGGCAGGCCGGCTCTCCAGCCAGGTGCAGACAACGCTCCGACAGGCTTCCCAGCAGGTGCTAGCTTCAGGGGACCGCAGGCAGGAGCTGGAGGCAGCTGGGCAGGTATGTGTGCCAAGGACCCCCCCACACACCGCACACACTCCCATGTCCCCCTGGCCCCCTGAACTGACAGGAGCCCTGTTCAAGCTTTCCCTTCCTCCCTCCCCAGGTGGGTGCCAGGCTGAATGCCGTGGAGCAGCAGATCTGGGAATCACGGACCTCCCTGGAGAAGGACGTCAAGGTCTTGTCGGAGCTGCTCGCCAGGCTGGGTAAGGAGACCCTTGGGTCCCTGGAGCACCTTCAGGACTTCTGGGAGGCTGAGCCCTAGAGAAGATCTCCCCCTCAGCCACGAAGGTCCCCCATCCTCGGCCAAAAGCATTTGTAATAAGCCCAGGACCCCAGGCAAGGAGGGGCTGGCATCCCCAGGCCGGTCACCATGTGCCTCCAAGGGCCAGTAGTCTGGTTGGGGGAGGAGGACGCAGAAAACCTAGCACACAGACCATTGCGGGTACCACAGGAGCAGGAGCAGATTGGCCCTGAGTGCTTGAGGGTTTCGGAGGAGCATGGATGTCACAGAAGCAAGTGTGCTGTCGAGGATCAAGGTGCTGGCTTGGAATCAGACCAAGACTCAAGTCTATGCTTTCCCATCCTGGGCTGTGAGAAAACCACTTGGGAAACCCACTCCACCTCTCTGAGCCTCAGTCCCCTCATCAGTAAAATGGGAGTAGACCCTTGCATGATTTAGAAAGTGCTTGCCACGCTGTGTGGCAAGAGCCAGCGAGCAGCAGCTGCTCTCGGGGGAGGGAGAATGGAGATGAGCCACGGCAAGGAGACATTTCAGATGAAGGGGACAGTGTGCAGCAAGGCCCAGAGGCCTCAGAGCAGGGTGCGGGGGCAGCAGGCCTGCATTTTTTAAAATGGTGGTAAAATACATAATGCAACATTGGCCTCTTTAACCATCTTCAAGCATACGGTTCAGGGGCGTTACATACATTCGCACTGTTGTGCAGCCGTCCCCACCCTCTGTCTCCGGAACTTTCTCATCTTCTCAACCCGAAACACTCTGCACCCATCAGACATGAACTCCCTGCTCCCCTGGCCCCTGGTGTCCCTCATTCTCTCCTCCGTCTCTTTGAACTTCACATTCCAGGGACCTCATGTCAGTGGACTCACACCCAAGATTTGTCCTTCTGTGACTGGCTTCTGCCACTTAGCGTCGCATCCTCAGGGTCACCTGTAGAACAGCACGCATTTTCACTTACCGTTATCAACAAGGGAGAGAATCGCCACGTTCTGAGCTGTGTCTGCACATCAGGCCCACGCTAACGCTGTTCCTGCACATGATCTTCTAGAATTCTCTGCGTTAGAGGCAAAAGGACACAGATTCTCTTGCCATTTGGCAGACAGGCAGTCTGAGGCACAGAGTTTACATGAGGTGCCTGGGGCCCCATGGGCAGTCAGTACAAAAGTTGAGGTTCACATGCGGGTCTAACCGATTCAGGGTGCCCCCTGGCAGCCACTGACTGGTCTGTCCCCGATGCCAAGGACCCAGAGCACTGTGGACCTGGTGCCCAGCCCGGGACAAACGCTCTGCAAGGGTAAACTGCTTTGGCCATTTATCCATGTGTCCTGGTGCTGTGCTCAATTGGGGGTGCAGGCGAGAGCAGCACACAGCTGGACCCTGCCCCATGCCTGGGAGCCCCAGTGGGCAGGTAGAGTGCGGCTGCTGCCTGGACCCGAACCTGCTCGAAGGCCAGGCAGTTTGGACTTGCCTGTGGACCGATGTCTTTGCTGCGAGTGGGATCTGCCCAGGCCAGCAGGGCTCAGATCCCCTCTACCTATTTCTGCCCTCCAACCCCCACCTTTGTTGCCCAGGAAATTTGGGGCTAGGGGACCCCTGAGCTCAGTGGGATCCTGTGGGATTAGAAGCCACATAGAACTTACTTCCCCTGGGGCACCTGGCGGCTCAGTGGTTAAGCGTCTGCCTTCGGCTCAGGTCATGATCCTGGGGTCCTGGGATCGAGTTCTGCATCAGGCTCCCTGCTGAGCTCCTCCCTCTCCCTCTGCCACTCCCCTGCTCATGCTCATGCATGCTCTCTCTTTCTCTCTCTCAAATAATAAAATCTTAAAAAAAAAAAAAGTACTTCCCCATCCCCCCTACTCTCCCATGTGGATGAACCTCATCTTCCTGTTGAATGTCACCTGTAAATGACAAAGTGACGAGGGCCAGAAGACAGCCCATGGATTCGCCACCACCACCACCCAGTTCAGATGTGAGCACCTGGCCCCACCACCATGATTCACCCTTGGAGAGGCTGTGGGAAGTACTTAATTCCAAGAAATAGAGTTAATCTGTGCTGGGCCAGGATGAGACCCCCACTGCCTGCTTCCCTGGGTCCGCAGCCCTTCCTGCCATATCTGCTGGCCCCACCCTCATTCTAATGCCAGAGATGCTGCTTTTTACCTGCATCTTGGCACAGGTGGTATCTGTAAATGTGTGCCCCTGGCAAATCAGCATGGTATGTTGGAGCCGGTAGGACTCATGGGAACCTTGTGCGCACGCACTGCTCTAGGAAATGGGCTCAGGACTCACACAGGGCCTTCCTTTTATCAATAATAGCAATACCACCAACAAAAATGAACAGTTGCCCAGTGCTGCCTAAGGGGAAAGTTTCAGAGTCCACATGTGAATCCAGGGGGGAGAGGGGGGTGTGCCAGGCACACTGCCCCCTCTGTCCCTTGCTTTCTTGGTAGGTTGTGGACAGTCAGAATCCTGGATGGTTTGGGCTGGCAAGGATCTTAGGGATGGGGGGCTGACCAGGCGTCTTGTGCCTGCAGGGGGGCTGGCCTGTGCTGAGGCTGTCTGTGTCCCTCTGCAGGGTCACTGGACACCCATCAAGCCCCAGTGCAGGCCCTGAACGAGACCCAGTGGGCACTGGAGCGCCTGAGGCTGCAGTTGAGCCCTCCAGGGGCCCTGCAGGGGAAGCTGAGGCTGTTGGAGCAGGAGTCTGAGCAGCAGGAGCTGCAGATCCAGAGCTTCGAGAACGACCTTGCTGAGATCCGTGCTGACAAGCAGAACCTGGAGGCCATTCTGCAGAGCCTGCCCAAGAGCTGTGCCAGCTGGCAGTGAGGGCTGCCCAGACCCCCCCACCCCCCAACCCCCGCAGGCTGTGGCCCTAGCCCAGGGCATGCACACACATCCCACAGGTGCACCCATGCAGGCACATGCACCAGAGTCTGCTGCTGTGTGTCCGCCCTGAATAATGCTCACATAGCCTCCCAAGTCCATGCCCATATCTCCTCCATGCCCGCCGGAGTGAATGTATGTACACAGTTCACCCAGGTGGCCCCTGGGTGCCCACCACCATCAGCAGGCACTCCCATGCTACGGTGCATAAACACACACACCCCAGTGTTAATAACACATACATATATATGCATATGTACACCTTGTGGGGACACGCCTGTGGGCATAATGCTCAAACCCATAGAAGTTCCTCTGTGCATGCACACACGACAGTCCACAGCTGGTTAGCGAGCACCAGCTGTGCTGTGTGCCCTCTGGATGCTCGGGTTATGTTAAATACCCTCTGGCGCTACAGTCCTCACTCTCGCTCCTGAAAGCAAGGACCCAGGCAGAGTGTGGTGCCTGAGAGGCTGAGGGGGAACATCCGCAAAGATCCAGGTGGGATCAGCAAGAGCCAGAGCCCCAGAGCCTCCCCCTGTTCTGCTGCAGCTTCTCACCCATTGCCCGGCAGCTCCACACCACCGAGGGACCAAGCAGTCCAAGAGATGCAAGGTCCTCAGCCGAGATCTGAGGGTTCTCAGCAGTGGAACCTGAGGCTCAGGGACTTCTGGGGCCATGGGACAGCCTACTTGGCCAGCCGGGAGGATGGCCCACAGCTGCACGGTTATCACCAGCGGCGTGGAATACTTTGGTCTCTGGGGATCCTGGGAATTGCCTGCCCTGGGCTTGGTGCTCCTTTCAGCCTGTGGCCTGTCCACAGAGCTGAGCCTTGAGGGCCGGAGGGGACCTAGGTCAGGGGGCTGAGGGTCATGTGGGAGCTCCTCTTTGTGACTCCATGACCCCCGTATGGCCTTAGACTGATTGACACTGGCCTTGAGACCCTGTGGCCCCACCTGCCACCGGGGAGGCCTCTGCTGGGTGTGGAGGCCAGTCTGTCTTGCTGGGGAGTCCTCCTGTGGTCAGGCCGCCTGCCAGCCTCTGCCCAGGATTCCTGGCCTTCCCTCCGGAGCCCCTCCCCATTCCCAGGGCCCTCTTCCAGCAGACAGTAGGCCCTCAGCTCTGGGACCGATGGTGGCACCCCTTCCATGGCTTCTCTTGCCCCAGGCAGGGGGGACATGCAGCAACATGGACCACTTCTGTTTAATGTGAAAATAAAGGACCTCTTTACTATCTGGGTGACAGGCTTTTGGTCCTCTCGTGCTGGCTGGCAGCAGAGGCCTCGGCTGTGGGTGCCGATTCACTACTCTGGCATGTGGGTGCGCACGCCCGGTACCCGCGAGTGGGTGGAAGAATGTTTGGTGAGCCACCCTGGTCCACTGCAGTAGCAGGAAGGTGGCAAAAGCAGAGCTCACTGGCTTTGCCAGTCTTCCCATGTGGAGGGCTTTGCTGAGACCTACGACCATAGGCACCCACTGTCTCCCCTCTGCTCCAGGGGGTTTGCCAAGCAAAGCCTAGAGGGGTGTGAGGTGCCCTCAGCTGACTTCTGGTTTAGGCTGGAGACAGGCAGGAAACAGTGAACTCAAAATCAAATGTCCCCCGGCACAGAAAGGCACACCGAGGAGGAGGAAGAGGAAGAAGAAGAGGGCTTTGGGCCTGGCTTTAAAGGGTGGGGAGAAAGAGGGAACCTTCCAGGCAGGAGGGTGGGCAATAGCTCCGGGTTTACAGGGTGGGGGCCTGGCCGGGGCAGATCATTCCAGGAACCTAGGTTGTGGTACGATGGATTATGGAGCGTGTGCAGTCTAGGCTCTTGGCCACATAGTCTAAACCCTTTCAAATTGGTTTTTTTTTTTTAAGATTTTATTTATGTATTCAAGAGAGACACATAGAGAGAGAAGCAGAGACACAGGCAGAGGGAGAAGCAGGCTCCATGCAGGGAGCCCAACATGGGACTTGATCCTGGGTCCCCAGGATCAGGCCCTGGGTGGAAGGCAGGCTCTAAATCACGGAGCCACCAGGGCTGTCCTTCAAGTTTGTTTAAATTTAAAAGGGGTTCATTGGGAGGTCATGGAGTGTCTCCTAGGATCCTGGGGTGGGAAGAACTGCCAAGCCTCCAGACAGCCTGGAGGGGGGACTCTCCTGTCCCCTCCCTCCTGCCTCTTCCCTGGGCCTCTGCCTCTCCTTCCCCCTCTGCATTTGCTTCTGTCTTTTTTCCCTGCAGAATAGCTTTCTTTGCTTTTCCTGAGCCTGATGGAAGAGGACGTTCATGCCCCCCCACCCCCACCCCATCATTGGGTCAAATGCAGAGACCAGCTTGAAACTGTCCTGATTCCACCTTTTCTCAAGAGAGACCCAGCTTAGGCCAGGGTCCCCCAGTCCTATTCTGAATAACAGAGGTCTCTGGGTGCAAGGCCATATGGTGAGAGCTGCTCCATACCCTCTCTAGATCTGCCGGGGGAGTTCATTCAGAGAGGAGAGGGAGGCATGCCCCTCCACAGAGAACCGGACAGCCAAGGCCATGGGGGGTTAGGGGTGTGTGTGTGTGTGTGTGTGTGTGTGTGTGATGTGGACAGCAATGATGCAGGGAGTGACTCGGTAGGTACGAGAGGGAGGATGGGGGCAGGAGGATGGTGCTCGCTAGTGAGATTGATGACCAGTGTCTGGCATAGGTGGTGCCAAAGAGACTGCGGTTCTTTGAAGACTGTGTCCCCTCGGGTCCCTCCTCCCCAACACCCACCTTCTCTGCTGATGGAGGCACACAGCCACTCTGATGCCTGCTCTTGGCATTAAACCCCCACCCACTCAAGCTGTGACTGAGCCCAGCCTCAGCATCCCAACACGGGGTGGGGGCAGGGCAGGGAGGGCACAGTAGGCCTCTTCTCCATTCCACGGTGACGTACCTCAGGCTTGACATCTTGTGACTCATACGGTCCCGTCATGCCTGGTGTGTGCAGAGCCGCTCTCTGGCCCCAGAGGTGGGGCTGTGCTGGGTGGAATGTGACCGCTGTTAAACATCTGACTAGCAATGCAGCCCAGCAGCTGAGCACTGGAAGGTGGGGTGGCCTCTGCCCTGCAGAGTGGCCGATGGGGCCAGCCACCGCCACTGACCAGGGCAACAGGCTATCTGAGCCTAGATCAGGAGGCGGGTTACAAGGGCCCCATTTTAGGTCTGGCCTCCAGATGGAACATCTCCCATCAACCAAGGGTTTTTATTCCTAAGCCCTTGTCCCCTGTAAACTTTTACTATCTGCTTAGACCACCCTGAAAGTCATACAAGTTTTATCAGCCCCTGCTTGGTGAGAGGCACTGTTGCCTCCATCCTACAGGTCAGGACACTGAGCCTCAAGTTGAGTGTCTTGCCCAAAGTCACACACAGCCTGGCCACTTCCTCCCCCAGGGACGACCTCAGAAAAATAAGACACCCAGCTAGTCCCAGGATCACTATCCTTGGGTCAAGATGAAGGTAAGTCTGTGGGGAAGGGGACTTTCCAGATCCAATCCCCAGGGACACACTCTGTGTGTGTGTGTGTGGGGGGGGCATACTGGTGACCAGGTGTGCCATTTGCTCAGGACAGTGCCCATTTGTACCTGTGGCCACCAGCATAATTATTAGCAGTGCCACCCTTCACTCTCAGAAGTGTCCTGCTTTGGACAGGAAGCTTCATTATGGCCCTGTCACTTGGTCACTTGTCCCTGGTTCCTGCGCCCTGAGCCCCACTCCCACAGGAGCTGGAGGCTTGGCCTATCATCCCAGTGGTCTTGTGCCCCCAGGCTTCAGCTGCCTGACTTTTCTTTTCTGCAAAACGGGAACACAGTCTTATTATTCCATAGAGTCTTGAGAATTAAGTGACATAAACTATATCCTGTAGTGATCTGGCAAAGTGCCTGATGCAGAGTGAGTGCTCAAGAAATAGATTTTTAAAAAATTTTTATTTATTCATTCATGAGTACACAGAGAGGAGAGAGAGAGAGGCAGAGACACAGGCAGAGGGAGAAGCAGCCTCCACGCAGGGAGCCCGACGTGGGACTCGATCCTGGGACCCCGGGATCACGCCCTGGGCCGAAGGCAGACGCTCAACCACAAGCCACGCTTGTAATTTTCTTTCTAGAATTTAAAGTTCGGGGAGGCTGGCCTGCCTTCTGCAAGGGCGCGCCGCCCGGGCGCCCCGTAACCTAACAGCTGCCCTGGGGCCCGCATCCGACCCGGGGGGCCGCCCCGACCGGCCGCCCCCGAGTCTGGGGGACCCCGCGGGCCGCGCCGTGCACTTTCCGCGGCCTCCAGCAGAGGGGCGGGCGCGGGCGCGGCGTCCCGCATAATAGGCGCTTTGATGCCGGCGGCGGGCGGCGGGCGGCGGGCGGAGGGCCGGGCCGGGCCGGGCCGCGGGGGGGGGGGGGGGGGGCGGAGGGGTGTGTCCGGCCGCCCGCGCCGTCCCTCCGCCCTCCGTCCCGCGCCACACGCCGCCGAGCCCGGACCGCGCGCCCGTCCTCCTCGTCGTGCGTCGCCGCGGCCGCCGGACCCGAGCCCGCCGCAGCCCGGGCTCACCATGTCGGTCGCGCTCAGCAACAGGTTCCAAGGTAGGCGCCGCCGTCGCCGCGCGGTCCCCGCCCCCCCCCCACCTGCGCGCGCGGCCCGGGGGGACCCCCGCTTCCTGGGCCGCCTCTTTGTCTCCTGCAGGAGGGAAGGCGTTCGGCTTGCTCAAGGCGCGGCAGGAGCGGAGGCTGGCCGAGATCAACCGGGTAAGCGCGGGCCCGCGCCCCTGCCCCCTCCTCTTCCTCCGCTCTGGGCGCCCCGCAGCTCCCTCCCTCGGCCCCTGCCCCCGAGCCTCGGATTCCGGGTACGTCCCCGCCACCCCCTCCACCTACCTCGGCTCCCGCGGCTCCCGCGGCTCCCGCGGCTCGGGTTGCAAGTGGTTACTCTTAGCCTGGGGAGGTGGGGCTCGCCCGGGCGCTTTGATGCCGCCGGCCCGGGCCTCCCCGGAAGCCCGCCTGGGACCAGCTGCCAGGATGGGCTCAGGGAGGGACCTCCGGGGTCTCTGAGCGGTCCGGGGAGTACAGCGGTGGAGGGGAAGGAGGCCCAGAGAGGCAAGGTGGCTGCCCCGAGATGGCCCAGAAGTCCAGGTGGGGCTGGGTCCAGGCTGCAGGTAGGCGCTCCCTGCCCCATCGAAGAGCCAAGCGTGCACCCCAGCCCACCCCACTAACTCTTTCTCACTCCTGCCTTTAGGAAAAGTTCTCTGAGAGACCTGATGCTTTTCTTGTTGGACCTCGTGGGTTTTCTTTATAGAAATCCTGCCGTTGCCAGGCACACGATGGGAGCTCCACGAACGTTTGCTTAACAACCAGTGAATTCTAGAAGATAAGGAAAAGTGTCAGGGCCTCCCTAGGTTGGCCAAAGCTCAAAGGCAGCACAGCCCGAGCTTTGGGGATCTGTGAAATCAGGGCTCAGGCCTGGCCTCCATCAGGTACCTGCTCTGTGGTCTTGAGCAAAGACTCTCCAAACAAAGTCGGGGTCACCATGAGGGCCCACCAGGGGAAGGCATGTAGTGTGCATGCTCCAACGCCTGGTGGGACGATGACTTCTGTGGATGGTGCTGGAATGATTTCCTAAGGTAGACATCTCCCAGATTCCCTCCAAACAGGCTGCAGAGGCTTGCCCACTGAAACAGGGCTGGGCGTTCCGCCTGCTGGCTCCCCCAGCTGCTGGGCACCCGAGGCCCAAGCCCAGCTCAGAGTCCCCAGATTGGGAGCTGGTGACGGTCACCAGAGTCATGGTCAAAGTTGTGTGGAGGTAGGTCCATGGACTGCAGTATTTTGTAGTACTACTTCTTGCCAGGGCTCTGCAATCTTGATTCCCTCTTTGATTTTTCTGGAGAGTCTGGAACTCGGTAGCCCATCTGATTTCATCCTGCCGGCTGTAGGAATCAAACACAGGACTCTGGGGACGTTGGGTCCCTCCGAGTAAACTCCGGCCTCCCTGTGCCATCATCACCCTGCCTCTTGGTGCCATCTCGAGCACATGGACGTGTGGCTGGGGCTCTCAGGGGTCCGGGCTGCTGGACTCCCTCCCAGTTTACTCTGCAGCCAGCCCGCCCTTGGTCTTGGCTGCTCCTGCCCTCTGGACAGAAGCCTGCAACCCTGACCTCATACAGCCCCCTGGGCCACTCAACAGGGCGGGTTCCAAGCTGGCTGAATCCACCCACAGCCAGCAGGCCCCTGAGCCAGAGACAGCTGGAGATGGGGGAGAGGTGGCAACAGAGTCAGGCAGACCAGAATCGCTGAGAATGTGTGGGACTTTCCGCGCCTGTTCTGCCCTTGGTGGGGGGGGGGGGGCAAATCAGGGCAGTGGGGAGGGGTAAGCCTCTGGGTTGTTTGGGAGGTGGACTGGCATGGCTCAGAAGGGGGAGAGCCTGTGGCTCCCAGGGGCTGACCTGGACAGCACTAGGGCTGGAGAAAGTGAGTGAGGAGGGGCCATCTGTCGCTGCCTTGGGACCCCAAAGCTCAGAGAGGGCAGGCAGCTGGCTAAGGCCACACAGAAGCTGGTGACAGAGCTTGCAGTCCAGTGTCCTTTCCCTCCCTGCCCAGAAGCTACTATGGGTCTGGCCACGGGAATCCAAGCAGCTGTCGGGCTGCTGGATCAAACCAGAGGAAGGGGACTCCAGGAGCAAACCAGAAGTTTGACCTGCTCCCCACACCCCACAGGAGGTCAGGGTACTCCCCTCCCCACATAGTGTGGAGTCCCGAGTGGGGGTGAAGGGGCTCGCTGGCTCTATGACCTTGGGCACGTCACTCGAGATAATGGTAGTTTGGTTGCTGTGATTTTGCAGGGAGATAATCTATGTAAAGCACATACCTGTCATGATTGTTGTCTTCGGTTTTGTTTGGTGCTTGAAGACGCAGGGAGTGGAAACCCAGGGGCAAGGTCTGAGACAAGCCTCAGCCTATACTGGCTGCTCTGCCCGGGTCAGACCCTTTCATGTGCAGAACCTCAGTCTTCCCTGCCTGAAATGGGAGTAGCGATCCCTGCTTTGTTCCGAGTACCTGTGACAGTCAGTGGTGATGAGTAGACAGGGGGTCCTTGCATACTCAGGGAGTCACTGCTTGACAGTCTGAGTCCACTTCACCTATGACTGGGACCACAGCAGGAGTTTCCCGAGGTGGGTGGATTCTTTTTTTTTTTTTTTTTTTTTAAGATTTTATTTATTTATTCATGAGAGACACAGGCAGAGGGAGAAACAGGTTCCATGCAGGGAGTCCGATGTGGGACTTGATCCTGGGACCCTGGGACCACGTCCTGAGCTGAAGGCAGACACTCAACTGCTAAGCCCCCCAGGCATCCTGGGTGGGTAGATTCTAGAAGGAACCAGGTTGGCAGCCCAGATCTGCCTTTCTTTGGAGTGCAGCTTCACTGCCCCTTTGGAGCAGAGCTTCTGGGGGGCCGGGCGGAACAGTTTCCCAGTGGCCCTGTGGGAACAGGAATGCCTTGGAAGATGGGGCTTCTTGACGCCCTGGCTGCCTGTGCTTGAGTACCTCTGAGGCTGCTGCCTGGGGCCAAGCCCAGCCTGGCTGGCAGCTGTGGGGGCTTCTCTGGGCCAACATCCCAGTTCCCTCCAGGGCCTCCCCACCAACCCGGGGCCAGGCAAGCTTCCAGGGGGTAGCAGGGCAGCTCAGTCTTGGCTACTGTTGTTATAAGGGTCAGGAGTAAAATTAGAAGGGAGTCTTGGGTGGACCTGGAGGTCTTGGGGAGCTGCGTGGAAGTGCACTTTTTTTTTTTTTTTTGGTTTCGCTCTAGTTTTTGTGATCATTTTCTGAGCGCTCGGCATGTGCCAGGCAGCATGCCAGGACTACTTCGGGAATTACCTCGTGGAGCACTCACTCTAATCCCTTGAGTGTCTATTCCCATTTTACAGAAAACAAGACTCAGAGGGGCTGAGTAAACTGCCTGAAGCCAGCCTGTTTGTCCCTGCCATGTGTGCATTGCATGTACCTGTGCATTGTGTGCGTGTGTACAAGGATGTGAGTGTTCTCTGAAGTACTCAAGCGGGCAGGACCTGCACGTGCCTCCTACTCCCCCCCACATAGCTGACATTCCCTGAGCTTTTGCAGCATGGCAGGTGACCCCGGGCCAGCCGGGCCTGGCCTTATATGGCAACAGGACAAATTCTCTCCAGCTTCCCACAGAGGCAGAGAGAAGCAACGGGACTGGGTGGGTGCCCCTCAGAGTGCCCTTACCCTTGGGACTGAGTGGGAGGAGCCCAGAGGATGACGAGGGCTGCATCTCGAACCAGCCAGAGGCCAGGAGCTTTGACGAATAATGTGGGACGTGCCTTTGCTCAGTGCGCAGTGCTTGACATGCATCATCTCCGTGACTCCTCTGGATGGAATGCTTGATTAGATAGATGTGCAGGAGGAACTGTGAACATCCCCATGGAACACGGTTTACTCAGGCCTACATTTTAGAGATGAGGAAACAGCTCAGTGAAGTCACCTGCCCAAGGTCACCCAGCCAGGAAATGGCAGAGCCAGGATTCTAACACCACGCGGTCCCTGTGGCCTGCCCGGGATGCTGTCCGCCAGGGGTGGCCACGGCCTAGCTGTAACACAGAGCCTCTCTTACTCATGTGATAAGGATCTCTGGCTACTGTCCTGCCTTCCCAGCCCTCCTGGGTCGAGCGAAGGGCACTCAGCATTCCCCAAGCGTTTAGGGGTCTAAGGATTATTTCAGAGCCCACACACCATCTATACTGGCAAGAGCTGGACAGGGTAGGCAGGGGGTCTGTGCCCTGGTGTTACCTGTCCCCGGCCCTCCCCCAGCGATAGGGGACCTCTGAGACCTGACCCAGGCACTGGGCAGGTATGTCTCTTTGCCTGTGTACTGGCAGTGCCACCCTGTCCCTGCCCAGGTGAGTGTGCCCGGCTGGCATCGCTGGGCACCCATCTCTCTTGCTCTTCCTTAATATATTATAAGGGAGATGCTGATAAGCAGCCACGTGAGCCTCCGAGGATTCAGTGTCCCCATAGTTGGTCTCGACCTTGGTGTGGCCGTGTCACAGGAAGCCGGGGATGGAATTTCTGTAGAGTCTGCTTCATCTGTGAAGTCTGTGGGGTGTTTTTCTTCAGCTGCCCCAACTGCTGGCAAGGATGCTGTATCCAGAAGAGGCCCCAGAGCTGCTGTGGGGAATGTGAGCCTGCTGTCCTTGTGGGTGCACATTACAGGCTCCTGCCACGCTAGGCACCAGGCCGGACATGGCCCTGGCCCTGGCCCTTTAAGAGCCTGTGAATTGCGTCAGAGGCATCTCGGCCCTGGGCCCTATGGTGCTTCCTGTCCTTGGGGGTTTTGCCCAGGGCTTCAGCCACCAGCTCCTTGGATGGCCTCCAAGATGGTGATATCTGCCCGCCCCAAAATTCTGCTGCAGCTAATACATAAAGACAAGCCCAGAGGGCCAGGAGCAAGCATCCGGGAGCAGGTGCTAGAGGTACCAGCCCAGAAAGAGAGTTAAGTAGGGGGTGGGGGAGGGGAGAGCAGGCAGGTGGCAGGGATCTGGAAGCCGGGACCCGGCAGGGGCTGCCAACATCTGCTGGTTTTGGAAACGTTCCTTTCTGGGCATCAGTGCGTGTAGATGGGGCTCCCAGGCGTGGGGGTAGATTCAGATGTTCATCAGAGGTCCTAGAGGTCCTAGAGAGACTATAGTGAGCAGGTGTGGCTGTGGCGCTGTCCCCTGGGGCTGAGACAGAGCACTCTGTCCCGTATGGATGGTCCATTACTGCCAAGTCCGCCAGGTATCCAAGGACAAATCAAAGCTTGCGCTGCAGAGGGATGCAAAGGGCCAAGGCTTGCCAGGAGGACTGTGTGGCACAATGTGGGACAGGGAGTTGTGGGTAGGTCTCTGCCCTTCCCCTGCTCATGCTTCTCTCTTGACATGGCTTGAGTTTGGGGGATCCCAACATATAATAAGAACAGCTGACACTGGGTAAGCGTACTAGGAGCCAGGCCCTCCCTGTGCAGTTAGCTCCTTTAATCCTTACACTGACCCAATGAGGAGGTTGATCACATTTTACAGATGAGAGAGCTGAGGCCCAGAGTGGCAGAGCAAGTTGCCCAGGGTCCCAGAGCTAGTAAGTGCTGGAGCTGGGATTTGAACCCAGGCAGTTCGATTCAACCTCCCTCCCCAAGCTCTTTGCCCTGCACACCCTGCACCTCGGGAGTCTAGGTGGGTCTCCTGACCACAGTGGCTGGAGGCAAGTCTTTCCCTTCTGAAGCCTCAGTTTCCCCAGTTGTGGAATAAAGAGGACAAGCTGGATGCCCTGAGGAGTCCCCTCTAGGTTCTGTGCCTGAATGGACCTTGCCCGTGGTCTGGTGTGAGGACTGACTGGCTCACAGCTTCCTGCCTTGGACCCCAGACTCCTGCCCACTTGTGGATTCTGGCTTTTTGCCAGGGACTCATCAGGCCATTTCAGGGTGCCATCAGAGCCCAGCCCTCCCTCCCTCCCTTCCCCAAGCATCCCTCATACCTGGAGGCCCTGACAGCAGATTCTGCAGCTGGGAAAACTTGTCTTTTGGGGCCGTGAGTTGGAGTGGGAGAGGGGCCTGGCAGAGGGGCCTGGCGGTGGTGTCATGTATCCACACACCCTCCTCATCCCCCTAGAGGGCTTAGAGTAGTTCCCCAGGGTCTGGAATAACCTTCTGCAGCTCCCCACGAGGAAACATAGCTCTAGGTATTGACTTTCTTTACCCAGAAACCTGTGGCCAGGCCACCCTCTTCTCATCTGGGGACAGGGGAGGAGCTGGGATGGTCAAGGGAAGTAGACTTTGCTTGCATTGTTAAAACTTTGTATCGTTGGGCGAGTTGAGCAACATCTCTGGGCCTCAGTTGTCGTATCTGTCCAATGGGAAGACCCGGAAAGGGGAAGGAGAAATCACAACCAGCCTAAGTCAGACGACAGGATTTGCTTCCGAATCTGTTTAATAGCTGATGACGGTCTGGATGATGAGCTGGCGGCGGGGGGGGGGGGGGGGGGGGGGGGGGGGGGGTGTAAGTGCATTCCACACACATATAGATGAGAAGGTCACTAACAAATAGCTAACATTTATTTAGTACTAGGTGCCAGGCACTGTACGAGCACTTCACATGCATTTGCTTGCGTCCTGCAATTCTCAGACCACACCTATGAGATATTTTTGTCCTTTCCACAAATGAGAGCACCCAGGCACAGACGAATGAAGTAATTTTCAAACAGCTACTAAATGGTTTGATCCCAGACATCTGGCTCCAGCCCACCCTCTTTTTGTCCCTTGTGCTTTTGTTCCAAACATCTGTGGTGGCTTCTGTCTCTTTCTCCTCTGCCTGGGGACCCAGAGTCAGGGCAGCTGGGGGTCCTGCAGTGTGGACACACAGGCAGGGTACCTGCCCACTGGGCAGGGAGTGCCCCAAGGCTGGGCAAGGATACAGGGTGGGTGGTAGGGAGAGGATGCCTAGAAGCGGGAAGGCTATGGGCTGTGCATGAGCAGGAACCAAGAATCCAAAGCGTGGAGCTGGGCTGGGGGCTGGGAGCCCCGCCAATGGAACTCCTGCTCTGGGTTCCACCTTCCTCCTCCCTGGCACCCGGCCAACAGCCTGGCCTGCACAGCTGTCCCAAGCTTGGGCTGAGCAAGGGTTGCCCACACACGCATGGACAGGTCAGCTGCCTCTCCCAGCCCCGGCCACCCTGTGGCTCAAGCACGTGTCATCTTGGGCTCTAAGGAGAAATGCGATTCCCACCTCTGATCTCCTGCAGTTTGTATCGTGCACAGACGCGTTTGTAAAGCTGCCCTGCCACGTCAGGGCTGAGAGTGGAGAAAGTGATTTCGGGCTGGATGCCAGGCTTCTCCATTCACTTGACAGATGTTTACTGAGCACCTACTATATGCTGGGCACTGCTGGGTGCTAGGCATCAGTGGGCCTGGAGACAGTAAACACATCCTCCTGGCACCTACAGCCAAAGCTTTGCTTCCTCCCGGCTTCCTTCCAACACCCACTACCTTGGGGCACTTTGATTCCTCAGCTCTGTGCAGGGAAGGAGCCCAGGCGGTCTCTGCTGTGGACTTTCTTTCTATTTTCTATATTTTTTTTAAGATTTTATTTATTTATTCATGAGAGACACACAGAGAGAGAGGCAGAGGCAGAGGGCTCCCCAGGGGGAGCCTGATACGGGACTCGATCCCAGGACTCCGGGATCATGACCTGAGCCAAAGGCAGACACTCAACCACTGAGCCACCCAGGTGTCCCACTGTGGACTTTCATCCCAGCTCAGTCACTTGCCAGCTATGCTGCTTTGAGCAAGTTCTTTATCCTCTCCGGGTCTCAATTCATTCACTCAGCTTGCAAATATTTACTGAGCACCTACTATGTGCAGCCTACACTGTGGCAGGGCAGACAGACAATGGACAGTGCCCTTAATAAGCATCACATTGTAAATTGTGTTCGGAAGTGATTCATCCTGTGGATAAAAGGAGATGCGAGGCAAGTAAACGGGGGTTGGGAGTGGAGTGGGTGGGGTGGATGGGGTTTGCCTCCTTGAGAAGGTGATGGTTGAGCCAGTGCATGAAGATGATGAGGGAAAGAGCCGTTCAGGTGTTGGAGGTGGTGAGCGCTGCAGGCAGGGGGCACAGCTAAGCAAAGGTCCCCAGGTGGGAGCAAGCCTGGCATGGGGGAGGCACAGAGAGGAGGCACTCACTCTATAGTGGTGGGGGTGGGTGGAGGGCAAAAACCAATAAAACACAAGTTAGGTGGTTGGTAGCACTAAGGAGAAAACAGTCTCCATCAGAGGGAAGACCGTCCCCATGGCTCCCCTAGGGGTACTGTCCCTGCCAGCTGGGGGTCAGCCCTGTGAAAGGGAATCACCGCCTGGTTGTCCTGTGTCCATCTGTGCATGATTTGCCTCCAGGACTGGGGGCCATGCCTGACCCCTTGAGCCCAACTTCCCTAGATCCCTAGAGGGGTTGGTATGCGCTGTGGGACAGGCTCCAGCTGGTGCGGGATTTCTGGTTAGAGGGAATGTGGGAGCTGGGAGGGCCCCCAGGTCTCTTGCCAGAGGTTCCCAGATGTTGGGCCTTGCCCGTGGCCTTGTGCCTCCCTGAGAAGGTTTTCCGGCTCCTGAAATGGGAAAGCGGAGGGAATACGGGGGTAATGCAGTGAACCGAACATAGGCTAAATGGATTCCATTTAGAAATTGTGAACTTTCCAATTTTATGGAATGTCCTTTATTTAAAAAATATTTCATTTATTTATGAGAAAGAGAGTGTAGAGGGAGGGGAGGGGACAAACAGACGCGGTACTGAGCACAGAGCCCGTCACAGGGCTCGATCCTGCGACCCTGAGATCATGACCTGAGCCGAGACCAAGAATCGCACGTTCAACCAACTGTGCCACCCTGGCACCCCCAAAATGTCCCTTTCTGAACTCATGGCAACTGGCATTGGTGATTGTTTAGAGTCTCTACTTGGCAAAATAAACCCTTGGCAGCCCTATGTTAGCACCTCCCTCTATTTTCTACTGTTTTGGGAAATGTTTGCTTCTACATTATCTCAAAGTTTGGGAACTAGTGACCTATTTGTCCCTCTGCTGTGCAGATAATAGGACCTGTGACCCCGGGAGGTGCCTGTTGCTTTTGGTCACAGACAAGAGTTAATTGTCCTACTTTTGGTCCGAGGAAAAGGGCTATGAGAGGGAGCCAAGAGGAAGAGAAGAAGAGAACTCCTGGCTGCAGGAGACAGTTCCAGCTCCGGCTAAGCGGGGGCAGGACCGTGCGTGGCACCTGCTACTGAGGGCCAATGCGAAGCTGTGGCCGATCCACACCATGGGCACTGGGCTGCCCTCTGCCAGGTTGCTGGAGGCAGGGACCAAGCCTACTCTTGCCAGCTGCAGGGACTTCAGACACGTCACTTAACCTCCCTGAACCTACTGTTCCCACCTTGAGACCCTGAGAGAGCTCAGTGCCCTCCCAAAGCCGAAATCCTGCACCAGCCAGAGCCTGTCCGCAATATATACTGACCCCTCTGGGGAATCCGGGCGAGTGAGGCTCAAGGGGGTAGAGCAGAGCCCCAGAACCAATGAGGGGAGCCACATGGGCAGATGGGCATCTCTGTCGAAGGGGTGGGTTAATGTGGAGGAACTCGAACCCTTGAGCGGATTGATTCTGCCTCACGTTTCGTCATACCCGTTGCTTCTTGGACGCTGATGGAGAAGTTTGGCACTAGGTGATTACAATGGGTTATCCCCGTTGAGGGGCAGGGGCCTGAGGAGATGGGCACCCTTGCGCCCATTTCGCAGCTAGTAAGGAGGGGACCGAGACCCCAACCCAGAGCACTTTGGTCATCAGTTGGTGGGATATGGCAGCAGGAATTTAGAAACAGATTGAGGGATGGATCCAAATAACATTTGATATCATTTTAAACACGGGCTTCCTGGAATTTTTATGGTAAGGACCTTATTTCCCTGGTCTCACCTGCTCCCTTGGTGCCTGGAATGAGCAGTGTCCCCTGTGGCCCCTCAAGAACTGTTGAAGGAGGGGGCAGTGCCCTGTGCGGTCTGCTCAGTAATGAGGAAAGGGAGGTTCAGGGGAGAGAGGGGACTTGCGGAGTCCCGTGCTAGGACAGAACGTGTCCTCTGCTCTCCCATCTGAATACAGGCTCTAGGGCTGCTGGAAGGTTAGCAACAAGGTGAGCAAGCTACCTGGCACTGTGCCCAGCATAACAGGTACTTACTAATTAGTGGTGTTATGTTTTGAATGCCTGCTATCTGTCCGTCTTTAAACATTGGCATTAAGGATGCGGGGTCTATAGGAGACAGAGCTCAGGTGAAGCTCTGCCTGTGTGAGCCTCAGTTTCCTCATCGGTAAGACGGGAGTAGTATACTAGCTACTGGGACGCCTGGATGGCTCAGGGGTTGAACGTCTGCCTTCTGCCCAGGGCATGATCCCGGAGTCCTTGCATGGAGCCTGCTTCCCTCTCTGCCTGTGTCTTTGCCTCTCTCTCTGTGTCTCTCATGAATGGATAGATAAGATCTTTAAAAAAAAAAAAAAACTAGCTACCTTTGGGGCCCACTGGGAGAGCCTAAGAGATCATGCAGGTTGGTGTTTCACTCTGGAGGCTGTGTTCCTCCCCTCCCCCACACATCTGGTTCCGAAAGGCATCGTTTGAGGGGAAGGTGGCCCTGTTTTACAGGTGAGGACACAGACGAGAGAGTAAGTGACCTCCCAAGTGATACACAATCATTTTCTGGCTACAACAGAGACTAATGCAATAGTTGCTGTTTATCGAGCGCTTGCTGTGTGCCAAGAGTTGTACATACACTCTCCTTGGATTCTCTTACAAACTTGAGAAGTTGCTATGATGATTATACCCATTTGTCGGATAAGGCAATAGAAGTACAGAGAGGAATTAATAAGCTGGGGTCACGTACTTAGGAAGTTAATGCTGGAAACAGGCAGCTTGGGTTTGGGGCTCGTGGCTTCATGGGTCTTGAAGCTGGGGTGCCCTGGGGGAGGAGGGTTATACTGTGAATTCAGAGGCTGGCTGAAGGTGTTTAGGGCAGAGGCTCCAGGCCCCACCCTGGGCTGCCGAGCATGGTTCCTGCCTTCGGGGTGGACTGCGGATCTACCTCTGAGGCTTGACAGGAGGCCAGGACAAACATGGGAGCCTCCTGCCCTGCCCGGCCACCTGGCATGGGAGCAGACACGGGGGGTGGGCGTATGTGTCAGTGAGTTCCGCCTGCTGGCCCGGTGCTCAGAACTGTCCTTTCACCTTCAAAGGAGTTTCTCTGTGACCAGAAGTACAGTGATGAAGAGAACCTGCCGGAAAAGCTCGCGGCCTTCAAAGGTAAGCTGGGGCTGTCTGCCTCTCCCTCCCGGGAGAGCCGGGCTGGCCCCTGGCACATAGGATCCCTTACCCCACAGGGCCAGCCCACGCCCCCTAATTTTTCCAGAATGCCCTCCTCCTGGGGGGGCTGTGAGAAGGGGTGCTGGCCGCCGGCACAGGCCCCTCCACCTGCCTCCATGCCACCCCAGGCCCCCCCCATGCCCGCAGGCCCAGCCCCTCACCCCCTACCCTGGCTGCCAGGCAGGCAGGGCTGAGGCTGGCTTGCGTCGGCTGCTGCCCAGGCCCTGCTCGCTCCCGGGGCCCCAGCACACAATCAGCCCTTTGTAGCAGCCCTGGCCTCTCCCCTCCACGGGGGAGCGGCTCAGGAGCCCCTGTGCAGAATGGACGTTTGTGTCGCCACAGTGGGGCAGGGGGCAGAGTTTCTGCCCATTGAATCCCAGCAGCACGGGATGAAAAGAAAACAGGGCCCAGGAGCCCGCGCGGGGAGGGGGCGGCATAAAGGTCCCTCTGTTCCGGGCCCTGGCGCTTGGTTCCCAGCCAGCAACTCGAAAGGAGAGGAGCCGTGCACATAAGGAGCAAGACAGACCCACCTTTCCTGCCCGGGAGATGCTCTCGGCGTGCAGGGAGCCCTGGCTGCTGGAGGATCTCGCCGAATACTGAGGTCACATTCCACCTCCCCCCCAAGTTTTGGCAATGGGGATATCCTTCCAGCTCCAAGGCAAAGAGCCTGCCAAGTGCTCCTCAAGCTGCTTGCAGGACACTGATGGCGAACCCTTTGTTGAACGTTGAACTTGTGGGAACTACTTCGAATGCCGTGTTGTGAACTTCCCAACTCATCCCAATTCAGCCAGGAGGGAGATGGGTGTGAGCTTTAATTTATAGTTGATACAGTCAGGATTAGAGAGGTGGGGTCACACAGCTCGCCGATGGCAGAGCTGAGGCTTGAGCACGTACTGATCTCTCTCCAAAGCCCCTGCGCTGAACCATTATGCAATGGGGCCATTTATGTGAGCAAAAAGAACTAGAGCAAAGACACCCCCGTCCCTGCCCCATTCCACCAGCCCGTCCTGCTGCCCAGAGAGAGCCACTCGAGGGAGGAGTAGTCCATTCCCTTCTCTCTGGGATATCAAGGGGATCCTTCTCCAGGGGTGTCTCTGGGAGGAGGGACAGAGGTCTCCCCTCCTTGTCTTCGTTGGCACCTAGGATTGGGTCTGTAGGACTGGAACCACAGAATTACCTTGGAAGTGAAGAGACTAAAGATTTTCAAATCACTCACTCATTGGACCTCTAAATGAGCACTATGTGCTGACCCCACTGCAGGCCTGGAGGTGCGACAGGGCACACGCAGAGACCCCTGCCCAAAGGAGGTTGTGTGCTAGCAGGGGAGGAGTGGGGAAGAGAAAGGTACTGCAGAGCACACAGATGATGGTAGGTGCTCTGTGGGGGGTGGCAGTGCCCAACCAGCAAGGCTGGGGAGCCCTGAAGGTGGGGGCCGGGGCCCTGAAAATACCTGGGAGGAACATCCAGGCAGAGGGGCACAGCACACCTCAGCAGGAGCGCAGCGGGGGTGAGAGTAGAGCAAGGGGCCGATGGGCCTGGAGTAGTAGGACCAGTGGGAATGGGAGCAGTGGTGAGAAAGGAAGAGGGAGCTTGGTAGGCTGGAGAGCAGGCCCTCGTAAAGGTCATGGGGAAGACCTTGGCTTTCTCATACTGGCTCTTCAGTGCAGAATAGACTTCGAGGGCCCTGCTTTTTTACAGCAGGGGTGACCTGCCCAGGGCCACATGCTGCCCTTGTCAGAGGATTCCAAGCTCATGGCTCTGCATATGTTCCCTCACTGTTGGAGATTCCCTGGATCCTTTGATCAGAGAGGCTTAACTCAAGGTCTGTAGGTGAACTTTTGGGGAGGGTCTGTGTCCCCCTGGACACTGTATGTGCCACTTTGGGTCAAGGGCAGGTCCACGGCATTTCTCTTGGGAGAGCATCATATTCTCAGGGGTGGCTGCAAACTCCCTCCCCCCCCCCCAAATATTCAGGAACCACAGGGACTCCTTAAATCAGTGGTTCCCACACCTGGCCGCCCAGCCCATCAGAATCACCTGAGACACTCTAGAACATACCAGTTCTTGCCCCCACCTTCCCAAAGCCACTGCATATATATATCAGGGTCTGGGAATCTATTCTGGTCACTTCGTAGCCAATGTGATGCAGCCAGCTCATGCTGGTGAGGACCCAGGAGGAAGCAGCTGCCTTCCTCCGCAGAGAGAAGGGCCCCTCGTACTTTATTCTGTGGCACCTTTGGGAGAGGAGTGTAGGCAGGGTGAGCTCTTTCTCCAGATACAATGGCTGAGATGACAGGACTCATGTCAAGACCCCCAAGTAAGGTGAGGAAGATGGTGTGGGCTCCCTGAGGACCTGGCCAGTTGCCCTCAGGACATCTCTGGGACCCTGCAGGGGGTTGAGCTAATGCCAGTTTTTGCTCTGTGATTTCCAGAGAAGTACATGGAGTTTGACCTGAATAATGAGGGCGAGATTGGTAAGTGAGGCCTCGAGTGTGGGAGGGGAGGAGGGCGTTTGGTGGCTGGAGGGTATGAAGGTCCGGAGAGCCCCACTGACCCACCTGGGTGAGTGAGGGGCACATACCAAAGCTTCCCCAATGTGCCAGACCAGCGAGCTGTCCATCAGCCTGGCTGCCTTGGACCCTGGACCCACTGCCCCCAGACCCCTCTTCTCACTGGTTCCCTCCTACCCACCCCCCTGCACATGCCACAGCCTTCCACGCCAGGTGCCATGGGGACTCAGGATAGAGGGTGCCGTTCCGGCCTGGGGTCAGAGATGCTCAGGCTCCTGATGCACTGGTCCAGGGGGTTGGCAGTTCCTTTGTCCTTGCATTTGTACACTGTCCTGCATGGGACACGGTGCTTCTGTGAACGTAGTTTCCCCTCCTCCAATAGACCCTGATTGTATCGTGTGGTCCGGGCATGAGGGTGGGGGGGCGGGTGACAAGCGCCAGTCCCATGGCCCTTAGAGCCGAGACCATATTTTTTCTTTTTTAATATTTTATTTCTTTATTCATGAGAGACACACAGAGAGAGGCAGAGACACAGGCAGAGGGAGAAGCAGGCTCCATACAGGGAGCCTGATGCAGGACTCGATCCCAGGACCCTGGGACCATGCCCTGAGCTGAAGGCAGACGCTCAACCACTGAGCCACCCAGGTGCCCCCCGAGACCATATCTTGACCTTCCTGAGTAATGCTATGACATGGTCAAGGCTGACTTGAATTATTCCCATTTTACAGATGAGGAAGCTGAGGCTCAGCAGGGTGACTTGCTCGGGGCTCATGGTGGTGAAGTGGCAGGCCCAGCATCCAGATCCCAGCCTCTGGTTCCCAGACTGGCTCTCCCTCCTCTGTTTCGCCCTGAGCTCAGTATTGCTGCCGCTGCAGTGTTTCTACCCTTCCTCTGTCTTGTCTCCTTCTTCTCCTTTTAAAATACTTCTATCCTTGTTTTCCTTTAGGAAAAAAAAATGGGGCGTTATCAAATTAATACATTTTCATCATAAAAAATTTTGGAAAACACAATGAAGCACAAAGACAAAAACAAGTCACCCACAATAACTGCTCTAAATATTTTGGGTTGTATCCTTCCACCCTTTGTTCTAATCACAAATGCTGTTTTATGACCATTTTAGAACCTCTTTTAAATAATATATATATTGTGAGTGTCTTGCCATATGATTAACTTTTCTTTTGAGGTATAATTAATGGCTGCCTAATATTCCATCATGGGGCCAGACTGTGATTTATTCAGCCAGTGCCTTAGAATCGCCCATTTAGACAATTTCAATTTTAACTACTTTTGATAGTCTTGTGAAGAGCGTCTTTGTATATGAATCTTTGTCCACGATTATTTCTTTAGAGTAAATCTCAGGAATTAGACATTCTGGGTCAAAGACTTTTGAAGCATCTTGCCAAATTGCCTTCCAGAAAGGTCTTGCCAATTTAGAGTCTGGCCAGCAGCGTGTGGGAGACCTGTCACTTCTCCCCGCAGAGTGTTGCCTAGTTTCTTTGAAATGTCCTGGGCATCCTGTCACCTAGGGATCTGGCATCAGTCTGCCCACCCTGCTCTCGGGTGAGCTGTCCCGCCACACCCTGGGCCCTAAAATCGGCCCCCTATCCCGCCTCTCTCCCGCCATCCTTTGCCGACCCATTGTTCACAGAACAATCTGGAGGAAATTGCCTAAGATCTGGGCAGCCAGCAGGTCAGAGGCAGCAATTCTGTGGAGTGTTGTGGCTCTTTGGTGCCTCCCTTGTTTTTCTTGAATTTTGTTCCTTTGTTGGTTTTCCTGCTCTGCGGGATATTTTTGGCACCCTCACCCTGCCAGCGAGGCAGAACCCTAGGCCTGCTGGGTGGGAGTGGCAGGTGGAGAGAAGCTGCCACCCGGCACCCCGCGGAGTGACTTTTCATGCCGAGGGGTTGAGCTGACTCCCTGACCCCACCTTGCCGGGCAGTGACTTCCCGGGGAGCTGGAGCAGCAGGCACACAGCTCGCTGTAACCTCAGGGCACAGCAGGTGGAACAGAGTAAACAGTGGTGGCTCTGTTACTGAGCACCTGCTTTATGCCGGGTACTTCTTGCACACCACCCTTCCAAAAGATCCCGTCACCCCATGTTACCACTTCTGGGAGCAGTTTGGGAGCAGTTTCAGAGAGGTTAAGTAGTTTGCCCTCGGTCCCACAGCCGGGAAGAGCAGAGCTGGATTCCAACCCAAGTCCAAGTCTGTCTGACTCTAGGAGTCTGTGTCCCTAACCACTAGTATATACTACCTCTGAAGAGAGCAGGGAGGGTGTGATGGGCTCATCCCCCGCTGGAGGACAGAGGCAGTTGACCACAGTCCGCAGGGAGAGGCTGTCCTGCGGGGCTTCTTCCGGGCGTGGGTGCCAGGGGAGCTTGGCCCGCAGCCTGTCTCCACTTAACAGATCTGCTTTTCCTCTGGCAGACCTGATGTCTTTAAAGAGGATGATGGAGAAGCTTGGAGTCCCCAAGACCCACCTGGAGATGAAAAAGATGATCTCGGAGGTGACAGGTGGGGTCAGTGATACCATCTCCTACCGAGACTTTGTGAACATGATGCTGGGGAAGCGGTCGGCTGTCCTCAAGCTGTGAGTACCTCCTGCCTCTCCTGGGACCTCTGAAGGCAAAGTCATTGTGCGTGGAGAGGCCATTCCCTGGCCAGGAGGGAACGCCCTGTGTGGCCTGTGTGATGAGGGTCTTCATTTCTCTGAACCCAATTTCCTTGTCTGTCAAATGGTCACATTAATACATACCTCATAGGCAAAATTAGCCTGTAGCAGAACTTCTGGTAGAATCAGCACTCAGTAAGCAGAAGGATGGTGGTGATGATAAATCTGTGAGGGCACCTGGGTGGCTGGTGGTCAAGCGTCAGCTTTTGACTCAGTTCATGATCTCAGGGTCCTGGGATGGATGGAGCCCTGTGTCAGGCTCCCTGCTCTGCTCTATCTCCCTCTGACCCTCCTTCCTGTTTGGGTGCGCTCTCTCTCTCATTCTGTGTCCCAAATAAATAAATAGGATCTTTAAAATAAATTTAATAAATAAAACACCCAAGGTTTAGTGCGTTTACAGTGTCAGGCACTGGCCTACCCAGTAACTCCTTAGATCTATCATTTATTAATTCAGCATATATTTACTGAGCACCAACTATGTGCCCAGAATTATTCTAGGTGCTGAGAACACATGAATTGCTGGCCTCATGGAGCTTACATTCTAGTGGCAAGAGACAGAGAAAAACAAAATCAAAACCCTAAAAGGCTAAAATGCCAGATTGCAATGGTGTGGTTCAAAGGAAAACAAAGTGAACAAGAGGAACAGGGAGGCATGGGATAGTGGGCAGAGAACATCTCACTGAGAAGGCAACACTTGACCAGAGCCCTGAGGGTGGGAGGTGTGAAGAGATGAGCCATGGAAAAGATCTGGGGAAAACCATTCTAGGCAGAGGAAGCAGCAAGTGCAAAGGCCCTGAGACAGACTGCTTGTATGCGCAAAGAAACAGCACGGAAGCTAGTGTGGCTGGCCATCAGTGAGTGCAGTGAGTGAAGGATGAGTTTGCAGAGTGACGTGGGGCCTCATAGGTCACAGTCCCACTTAGTATTTGGCACTAGTGTGAAGGGATGCCATTGGGTGACTCAAAGCTAGGGGCTGATTTTTAAAAACCTCTGGCTGCAGCAGGGGTGAGAGTGGCAGCGAGGAGGCTCTGCAGACAAGAGATGAGGCCACTCGGCCTGGAGAAGCTGCAGTGAAGGTGGCAGAAGCCGCTAGAATCAGGAATGATTGGGGAGACAGAGCTGGGAGGCTTGCTTCAATGCCCAGAGAGGGGGCGTGAAGGACAGCAAGGAGTCAGATGATCCTGATCTGTTTGGGGTCTGAATAACTGAGTGTAACTGAGTGATGTTCCGTTTGCTTTAGGGAAAGAGCAGGGGAGGGATTAAGAGTTGATTTTTTTAAAGATTTATTTATTCATGAGAGACACAGAGAGAGAGGCAGAGACACAGGCAGAGGGAGAAGCAGGCTCCATGCAGGGAGCCCGATGCGGGACTCGATCCCAGGACTCCAGGATCAGGTCCTGAGCCAAAGACAGACACTCAACCACTGAGCCACCCAGGTGTCCCAAGAGTTGAGTTTTTGATGGATTAAGTTGGAAGTGACCTTTAGACGTCCAAGGGGAGAGGCCATGGAGGGGGCTGGATGTGCAAATCAGCTCAGAGGTAAGCTGCTTGTGGACTGTCGCCCTTAGGGAGGGATTCCTAGCCAGGGGATGGAAAGCGCCCACCCAAGGAGTGCCTACAGAAGGAGTGGGGCACTGATACTTGCTACGGCTCCAGGGTGTTGGCACTTTGGGGATCCTTACTTCCGGATGGCAACACTGAGCATCAGGGGAGTTGAGTGTCTTTTCTTGAGTCACCAGCTGGGAAAGAGTAGGGCTGGGATTCACATCAGGCTGTTTCCCACGAGAGGTCCCATGCAGGACCCTTGTCTTCTACTTTCCAGATGCTACTTTCTTTGAGAGTGGGGGGTGGCAAGGGAGAGGGGGAGAGAGAGAGTCTTAAACAGGCTCCAGGCCCAGCATGGAGCCCGACACAGGCTCAGTCTCACGACCCTGAGATCATGACCTGAGCTGAATTCAAGAGTCGGATGCTTAACAGACTGAGCCACCCAGGCACCCCAGATGTTACTTTTAAAACCTTGGGAGGTTTTTGAAGATCTGAAAGGGTTTTGAGCAGAGCCGTGGCCCAGCCTAACTGCCTCCTTCAGGCAGTGTGGTTAGGGGAAAATGCATGGCCAAGAATACAGAGATCTTTTTTTTTTTCTTTAAATATTTTATTTATTCATGAGAGGTACACAGAGAGAGGCAGAGACACAGAGGGAGAAGCAGGCTCCCTGTGGGGGGCCTGATGCAGGACTCGATTCCAGGACCTGGGATCATGACCTGAGCTGAAGGCAGACGGTCAACTACTGAGCCACCCAGGTGCCCCAAATACAGAGATCTTTGTACTCGGTTTTCTCTCCTGTGAAGTGGGACTAGCAGCCCCTTCCACACCAGAGAAGATCCCACTGGAGAATGGACGCAAGGACCCTCTAGCCGAGGACCTTGCAGACACTGGGATGATCTATCCCTGGATAAGGGAAGGAATCCTAATCCTGTTTGTTCTTTTTCCCTTCATCTCCAAACCAGAGTCATGATGTTTGAAGGAAAAGCCAACGAGAGCAGCCCCAAGCCAGTTGGCCCCCCTCCAGAGAGAGACATTGCCAGCTTGCCCTGAGGACCCCCGTCTGGACCTGCCCCCGTTCCTCCCTCCTGATCTTGCTGACCTTGATTCATTGTGATTTGTCTTATTTGTTTGGTCATCGTGCGTCTGTTTAGTTTTCAATCAGCAGAATCAGTGATCTCTTTGTAAAGCACAAATTTTCTGCCTTAAAGGGGCTCTGGGCCAGGGAATTCTGAGCCTTGGGGACCCTCCCTCTTTTCTCTTCCCTCTTTCCCCCTTCCCTGTACAGAAGGGCTGACATCAAACCAAAAACTGAAGGGAGCAGCCAGGACGGGGAGGCTGGAAGATGGTGAGCCTCATGCTCGGCACTGGCACAGTCCGTCCTTCCAGGGTCCCCGAGCTAAGTCCAGGCTCGCTGGCCTGGCCCTGGTGAGAACCACAGCCCACTTGCAGAAGATCCTGGAATGGGAACTAGGGTTTCCTCTTGGGCTTTCTAGGGCGTGGCCACTCACCCTCCTCCCCCAGTCCCCACTTCTTATCCTCACGGAGGTGACAGAAGCAGAGGAGAGGGGCTTGGTAGTCTGAGCCATTCAGGAAGGTTCCAGAAGAAATCCTCTGGCCTTGGCTGCAGCCACATCTTTATAGGCAGCTCGGAGGGAAAGTGCAGCACCCCTGTCCTTTGCTGGGGCAGCAAAGGGCTTTGGGGGTAGAAGGGAGGCCAGGGGCCTTGGGAGGGGCATCTGTTTGGTCTGGTGCCACCTTTCGGGGTGGGGGGGGATGCTGAGGATAACAGGATAAGAGAAGGAGGCATAGAATGCCCATGGCAAAAAGTCAGCACCACTAATTAGCCAAGAGCTGAGAAATAGGTTGCCTTTCCGACCCCAATCTGCTTGAAAGCTGACTGTGCCCCACCCCATTTGCCTTCCCATATTACTCCATTCATTTATTCATTCAGTCACTCACTCGCTCACTCATTCAACAGGTATTGACCACCTATTATAAGCTTTAAGTCCCCCCACTTTGTCCTGACATGTGCTTTGCCCTCTAACCCATCTCTCCATTTCCAATCACCTAAAACCTTGCCCTTGGGAATTGCATTGGGGTCCCTTATAGTGGACTCCCAAGGTTCGAGAGCCCTGATCCACTCTGTAGGTTAGCTGGACGGGTCCTCTTATTTCACAGGTGAGAAAACTGTGGTGCTCACAGGGATTAAGTGCCTTGCCAGGGGGTTAGTTGGGAGACGGAAATTTGGACTGGAACCCAGGGGTTCAGATGCCGTGCCCATGCCTCATCTCTGCTCTGGGCTGGCTCAGTGTTGAAAACGAGGGAAG
This sequence comes from Canis aureus, assembly GCF_053574225.1. Classification (NCBI taxonomy): domain Eukaryota; kingdom Metazoa; phylum Chordata; class Mammalia; order Carnivora; family Canidae; genus Canis; species Canis aureus. The sequence continues at coordinate 8,153,265 of NC_135626.1, forward strand.
GGACGGGGAGGGGTAATTCCTAGGTCGATACTTGGGGGAGGCCCTGGGCCAGGACTCACCCTTCCCAGGACCTCCACGTCAGCACCAGGGCTTGGGTAAGGGCCAGGCTGCCTCGGCCGTTCTGCCCTCCCTAGAGCTGCTCCGCCAGGCCACTTCCCAGGAACTCACACAGGAAGGTGTCACACTCAGCCCCTCCTTGGCTGAGCAGAGACCCCAGCCTTGGCCCCATCTGGTTCTGGTGTCCCTTACCCTGCCCACTCAGGACTTAGTTAGATGCGCTCATCCATTGATTATATTCATTAGGCTATGGGCCAAGAGCGAAGAACCAGGTAGTGAACTGGACAGACTCCTAGAGTTTTCATCTAGTGGGGGAAGTCAGAACCAGAGAACCACCAGTGAGATGAATGTTAAGAAAGAGGGGACTGCGGGGTGACTGCACTGCAAGACTGAGCAAGAGTCTTGGGAGAAGCCCTTGCCAAACATCTGGGTGCTGCTGGAGGTGGGAGTCAGTGTGGGCTCCCCGAGGCTCCTTAGTGACTCGTAATCAAGGGCCCAAGGAGTTGCCCTTGCAGCAGCTTGAGGAGTGAAGAAGGTAGGTGGATGAGGAAATGCCCAGGATTAATCGTGGATAATCCTGGTTAACCACCAGGTTAATCTGGTCTCAACCAGTTGAGAAACAAGATTATTTGGCTATGACTGGCTGATCTTTAGCCCAAGGAGCTGCTTCAAATGCACAAGCCTAGTTGAAGTTTAAACCCCAGCAAAACAGTTCTCCCTGTAAATGTAAAACTCACCCCACCACCCCCACTGTCTCCCTCTCCCCCCGGATCGTTAGAGAAACAACTGCCTGTCCCTACCCCTTCCCCCTAGCCTCCTTCTCTGGGACAGGCTGAGACCTTTGAGCAAGGTAATACCTTCCTTCACTATCCATTATAGTCCGTGTACCTGTTCCTCACTCAGGGACGAGGGCAGAAGCAACCGGGCTTGTTTCAGCAGGTCCCACAGTTAACAAGACTGTAGGAAGCCTTCTTTGAGGGAGGGACACGAGTGGGTGTGTCCCCAGCTGCTGGAGAGGGCAGGAAAGACCGTTCTCCATTGGATGAGGAGTGTCCTGGGAAACATCACCAGTTCCTCCACCATTTATTAGCACTCAATTCCTGGTGGGAGAGGGGCTTAAAAGTGGTCCCTGGAAAGGAGGGTCTGCATAGATTTCAGATCGTGGCTATCGGCTCTCGGACTTACTGCTCTGGCCAAGGGCTCAGCTTCTTAGAACTTCAGCTTGTCTTCTTTCTGAAAGAACCAAATCTGACTAACGCAACCAGCAACGCGGGGACCGTCAAGTATGGCTTTGTCCCTAGACTCAAAAGGAAGTTTGCCGGGCACGTTCAGGTGGATGAAGTATGTGAGCGTGTGTGTGCATGTGAGTGCATGTGGCACCGGGTGTCATCTCTACAGACTAGAAATAAAACAGACAAACTTACCAATGTCCCGACTTGTGTATTTTGGGGGCAGCTCCTGGGCTCAGCAAATTCAGAAAAGGTAGTTCATATAGTAACAGCTCTAATGAATGTGTCCTGTGTGCCAGGCTCTGTTAAATGCTGGACTTCATTTACCCGCCGCGACAGCCCCATGAAGCAGCTTCTATTATCCCTTTTTTTTTTTTTTAAGATTTTATTTATTTATTCCCGAGAGACAGGCAGAGGGCGAAGGAGCCGGGAGCCCCAGACAGGACTGGATCCCAGGACCCCAGGCTCCCAGCGGGGATCACGACCTGGGCAGGAGGCAGACGCTCCACCACTGAGCCACCCGGGGTCCCCCGTTATCCTTGTTTTAGAAAGGAGAAGGGGGGGGGTGGGGGGCGCCTGGGGGGGCTCAGTTCAGTGCCCGACTTCCGCTCAGGTCGTGAGGTCAGGGCCCAAGGATGGAGCTGGAGTCAGCGGGGAGGCAGCTTCCCCTCCCCGCCAACAGCGCTCTTTTTCTCAAATAAATGAAATCCTTAAAAAGATTTTTTTTTTTTTTTAAAGAAATGAGAAGCGGGCTTGGGGCAGATAAGCAATTTGCTGAAAAGCGGGCAGTAAGGGCCGGAAGACAGCCGTGCCCCCGCCCCGAGCTCACCCAGGGGCCCGTCCCCGCCGTTTACACCCCGGACGCAGACGCCCGCGCGGAGGCCGCCGTCAGTCACCTTCGCCGCCTCCCGCGCGAGGGCCCTGGGTAGCGAGGAGGCCTCGGAGCCGCGACAACACGTCTCAAGAGTTCCGCGCGGCGCCAGGCTCCCGCCCGCGAGGCTCCCGCCCCGCAGGGGCAGACGAGGCCGACGTCGCGCGCCCTGCGCTTCGGGGCCTGTGTCCCCCACGCCCCCTCCGACGCCTCTCTCGGGAGCTGCCCCCTGGAAATGTCCGTCAGGCTCCCAACTCCTCTCGTCCGGGGACCGTCGGGAACCACAACATCCTCCCGCCACCGCGAGGCCTCGGCGCCCCGGCCCGGGCTACGCCCCACCCCCGCCCGCCCCGGCCAATGGGAGGCGGTGGCCGGGAGAGCGCGCGACTTCCGAGGGCCGCTCAGCCTCCTCCGACCGCACGGCGCTCCGGGGCGCGTGACGTCACCAGGGCGCGCCGGAAATGCGGCGTCTGCTGCGCGCTGCCGGCGGCGAGAGGGAAGGAAGTTGGCCTGCGAGCGGCCGGGGCTGAGTGGGGGCAAGGCCGCGGGCGGCAGCGGCGGCTGCTTCGAACAACTAAGCGTGGCGCGATGGGAGACGAGATGGATGCCATGATCCCCGAGCGGGAGATGAAGGTCAGAGACTGGCCGGGGCCGCCCTCCTTTCCTTAGTCCCGGCGCTGCCTGGGAGCCCCGCTGAACCGCGCGGCGCGGCGCGGGGCCCGGCTCTCCGGCTTCCCGCCTCCTGCTCGCACCCTTTTGCGCGACTGGAGAGCTCTCTGCGGTGCCGCCGGCGCGCTAGCCCCGCCGAATGCACGGTCCCCGTCCCTTGTTGGTCTTGCGGGCGCCGCTTCAGTTACCCTAGTTACTTTCATGTGGTGCTCGGAGTCGTGGTAATAATTACCGTTTATTGAGCGCTCAGTGTTTGCCAGGTACCGTGGTACCAGGTGCCAGCGGCCCTAGGAGGGATTGCGAATAAAGAGGAGCATAGCGAGGCTGGGGAAGTGACTTAGCCAAAGTCCCACTTGACAGAGGGGCTGAAGTTTAGGTGGTGGGTTTATGTATTTTTTTTTTTAAAGACCCTCTCCCTGTGCTTTGTACTTTGTAAGAGGGTCCTGGCGTGCCTACCGCAGAGCCGGGAGGGTTCGTCCCCTGCGCTGCAAAACCTTTAGTTGAATGGAATAGGAAGCCTCTTTTGCTGTTAGAGATCAGCGTAAAGTCAGGAAACTGAAGAGAAGGGCAGGTGATCCAAATGAAGGTCATGAGGAAGTTGCGGGAAGCTTTGAGGCGATTGAACCCGTCCCTGAAATGCGTTTAGGGAGTAGTAATCCATCCCCACAGTTACAGCAGTGATTCCTGAGGACAGGGGCGGGGAGGGGTGGTGAGCCACCCAGTGAGAGTGAGACTGTGCCAGCTTCTCCCGTAATGCTGGAGGGGGGGGGGGTGCAGAAGGAAATAAAAAGGTTTCAGAACCACAGACTTGGAAGATGACAGTCCGCCTTTGGGTTCCTGATGATAGCAGAAAGGAAAGTTTTCATCCCACTGGGTCTTCCCAATGAATGTGATCGTGACCCAGACAGGATATTTAGGATTATCAGGATGAGAATCACACAAATGCTGAAAATTTCATTCTACTTCTGTATGGTTTCATCTGGAAAACGTGTGAGTTCCTGGTCACTGTACTCATTTGGCATTAAGAAGCGTATTTCAGTTAAGCTTTCAGTCCCTGTGTGTAAAACACTGAATCTAAGGGAATTAGTATGTGGGGTGTGCTAAGGATCTCATACAAAACACTGTTAAGTGTACAAAAATAAGGGCTGTCTTTGGCTTTTACCCTTTTGGGATGTGAGCAAAAGGCCATTCACAAGCTTCATACCAAAATCTTGACTTAAGATAGATTTGGAATTGAAGGAAGAAAAAAAAAATCAGCGGTATATGGTACCGCTTAACATACTGATTGGTAAAGTTATGGAATTCCTACCAAGAGGTGGTTCACACTGAAAATTGTATTTGAAAGCATGTAGTTATACTTGTGGAAGATGGTGACAGGAGGCTGGGGAAGGCTCCCAGGCCCTGGAGTGCTAAGGAGCATGAACACTGAAAGAAACGGAAACAAAACAGGTCTAGGATAGAGGGGCCCTGGATGTTGCAGAGGTAATGGTGCACTAGAGGGAGGAAAGCAGAATGCCGTGATGTAAGGTGGCAGAGGTAGGTGGGTCAGGCCATATCTGGCCTTACAGCCTGTATTAATGGCTTTGGACATGGGTTTAATGTCTTCATGGCATCTAGGTATGTTTATGGGTCTCGCAAATTAAGAGATTGACCGTACCTGTCCTTTTCTATGATGAAATTTTGTTTAGTATTTGATGCGGGTAAGCCAATTCTTGGGATTTGGTTATAGTTCTGTGGTCATTATTTCCATATATATGTATGTGTGTATATATATATCTTTTGAGTACTGCACTGGAAGTTCAGGCTAACAGTGTATTTGGGGGATGTTTTCAATATTTAACAACAGTTATTAAGCACCACCCTGGGTCATGAGACAGTACATAGCATGAAATAGGACAAGATTATGAATTTTGAAGTGCAGCATGTGTGGTGGTTAGGGCAATAAACCAGGAGTTCAGAAAAGGAAAGGATCGGTGTGAGCTGGGTTAGTTAAGGCAGGCTCCGTGAAAGAATTTTTAAAACTTCATTTCATTCAATAAACGTTGATAAGCCCTATGCCAGGTACTACAGTACACGCAGGCAGCTTAAAAACCGCTGAGCCACACAGTCCTTGCTTCAGGGTAATATTTATTTTTCTTTAGGTCTATTGGAATATAAAAAAAAAAAAAAAAAAAAAAAAAAAAAAAAAGGAATATAATGACAGAGGGATCCCTGGGTGGTGCAATGGTTTGGCGCTTGCCTTCGGCCCAGGGTGCGATCCTGGAGCCTTGAGATTGAGTCCCACATTCGGCTCCCTGCATGGAGCCTGCTTCTCCCTCTGCCTGTGTCTCTGCCTCTCTCTCTCTGTGTCTCTCATGAATAAATAAATAAAATCTTTAAAAAAAAAAATGAAAGGAATGTAACAACAGACCTGATTTTATTTCCTCTTTTCCCTGAACTAATCTTGGTTTCATCCCCCACAACAGGATTTTCAGTTTAGAGCACTGAAGAAGGTGAGAATCTTTGACTCACCTGAGGAGTTGCCCAAGGATCGCTCAAGTCTGCTTGCCGTGTCCAACAAATATGGCCTGGTCTTTGCTGGTGGAGCCAGTGGGTTGCAGATTTTTCCTACCAAAAATCTTCTGATTCAAAATAAACCTGGTGATGATCCCAATAAGATAGGTAAGTTACTTATTTTTTGTTGCACGGTAGAGAGAGGAGTGTAGTGAAGTGCTAATGTTGTCTCGTTCCCAAGAAATCATTCTAGTATATGAAATAAAACTGCTATTAGTCTTCATGTTGATCTCCAAGAAGATTAAGTTCCAGGTAGTTTGCTGGAAGCCTTTCTGGTTGTTTTCTTTGGTCCTTTTGGTGAGTTGTTTCTCAGTGCTCAGAAGGAAGAAGAATTGACCAGTCCGCCATGCTTTTTATTTTTGTTCAGTTGAACTTGGGTTCTGGATCTCTAGGAGAAGGTTTTTTTTTGCATGGCATTTTAGTTGGCACAATAGTGCCGTCCAAACAGGAAGCATTGTTGTGAAAATAGAGGTACGGGACATTATTTTTAACAAGGGGAACAGCCACAGTTTCCTTGAGGAAGAGTCTGGGTTATTTAATGCATCACTGTACATCTGTAAGAAAGCTAAGATTTAACTGCATGACCAAGTATCAAAATGTGCTTATATGTTTATGTAGATGTAAAAATTGTTTCACGTAAACCTAGATAAAGGGGTTGTGGCTTATGCTTCTGCTTTGTCTTTTTTTTTTATGTTTTCTTAGTTGATAAAGTTCAAAGCTTGCTGGTTCCCATGAAATTCCCGATACATCACCTGGCTTTGAGCTGTGATAACCTCACACTCTCCGTGTGCATGATGTCCAGTGAATATGGTTCCATTATCGCTTTTTTTGATGTTCGCACATTTTCAAATGAGGTAAACTACTGGCAAACCATAGTGTCAACATGAGACCTAAAAAAGATTTTCTGGTATTCAGTCATAACCTAGAAACTCCTGGATGACCCTTGGAGTCATTTTCTAGATTAAAGTATGGGTTTAAAAAAAAGTCCTTAGCTATAGAATCATAGATCCTTGCGATAGAAGGGACTTCAAGAAATTATTTCATAACATCTGCCCCAAGGTGTTTTTTCTCCTTTATATATGAGACAGCCAAAGCCCAGGTGGCTTGCCCAAGGCTGTAAAGTTAACAGTAATGTCAGAAATTCCTACATCCCAGGTCTTTGACCTCCTCTGGAGTATTCTTCCATTCCAAGCAGTTTCGTAACGATAATTGTCAATAATTTGAGTATTTTTTTTTTAAGATTTTATTTTTGTTTATGAGAGAGAGAGAAAGAGGGAAGGAGCAGGAGAGGGACAAATGGTCTCTGAGCTGAGAGCCTGACATGTGGACTGATCTCAGGACCCTGAGATCATGACCTGAGCTAAAACCAAGTCAGACACTTAACTGAGCCACCCAGTTGCCCCAATTTGAGTATTTATACTGTGTGCCCAGCTCTGTACTGATGCTTTATATGCCTTGTCCTTATTCGTATATACCACGGCCTCACAAAGTAGGTGCTGTTGTCTTCATTTTATAGATGAAGAAACAGGCCCAAAGAATTTAAACGTTCAAGAACCCAACACTATTAAGCAGAGCCAAGATTTTAATCTAGTATTTGCTCTTTACCTATTATTTTGCATTTGTGTATTCCCTTGCTGAGAGTCCCTCAGTGTGCTAGAATAATTGACTGCTGTTTTCCAAAGTTGTGTTGAAATTGTCTGTAACAAATATACTGTTGTGTAAAGCTCTTTTTTTTTTTTTTTTTGGTCATGGCCATGGAGAAAAGTGAAGTAATTTAAGAATACATATTCAATAATTTTCTTTGACTGTTAAATGTCTATGTATTTATTAATTTATCAATTTATTTTTGCTTCTGGGCATTTGTTTTAAAAGGCTAAACAGCAAAAACGCCCATTTGCCTATCATAAGCTTTTGAAAGATGCAGGAGGCATGGTGATCGATATGAAGTGGAACCCCACTGTTCCCTCCATGATGGCAGTTTGTCTGGCCGATGGCAGCATTGCTGTCCTACAAATCACAGAAACAGTGAAAGTGTGTGCGACTCTCCCTTCCACAGTGGCAGTAACATCTGGTGGGTAATAAAGGCTTTCACTCTGTAACATACAGTGATGGTAATCTCCTTAAAAATTAATTTCCTGAAATAAACGCAAATGGGGTTTTTTGTTGTATCTGTTGTTGTTTGGTAGAAGCAGAAAGTGTTCTTTATTTCCATAATGTTTGATACCAAACAGCAGAGTTGATTTAACTTGAATGTGCTTAGGGTTTTTGGAGAAAGAAATATTTTGGTACAGATGGTTTAGAAATGTGTTTTTGAGAATGACTGTTTCTGGACCCAAAGGGGTGGTGTGGATGGTACACTGGAAGTCATTTTTACCTCTGCGGGAAGAGCATTATAAATCTTGGATAGGAGTAAGAGAATGATTTCTTGATACTTGAAAACCTCTATTCTCCTTACCTAAAGATAACAGAGTTTTTGTATTTTCCAGCTTTCTGGACAACACTCTATTGAAACAGATTTTTTTTTTTTAATATTTTATTTATTTATTTAGGATAGTCACAGAGAGAGAGAGAGAGAGAGAGAGGCAGAGACACAGGCAGAGGGAGAAGCAGGCTCCATGCACTGGGAGCCTGACGTGGGATTCGATCCCGGGTCTCCAGGATCGCGCCCTGGGCCAAAGGCAGGCGCCAAACCGCTGCGCCACCCAGGGATCCCGAAAACAGATTTTTAGCAGTTGATTTAATGGTCCAGTGATAAGTCGTAATTGGTTTGTATCAACAAAAGGAATTTTTTTGGACTTTTGCCAAATAAGGATGATCCTCCTGTCTCCCATGGACTGACAGAGGAACAGGAAGTGGTGGTTATATGGCTGTTTCAGTACAGACCTCTATGGTTTGCTCCATTCTCTTCAGTTCTTAATTGGCAGCATTTTCTTCTTTGCTCAGTGTGCTGGAGCCCCAAAGGAAAGCAGCTGGCAGTGGGGAAGCAGAATGGAACTGTGGTCCAGTATCTTCCTGTAAGTGTTGCCTTGGACTTCAGCACTTTTCTTAAGTTATGTACTGTTTTTGGGATGGTTTGGGAGCTCATTAGTGTTTTTTCTGTTAAAATGTAATTCATGCTCACTGCAACAAATTCATCAGTAAACTAGTGAATGCAGGAAAGGGTGGAACTCTTCCCTTTCTATCCCATAGTCCTTCTAGAGGCTCTCTCTGTGTTTTATTTAGTGGCAGCCTCTAGACATTTCTGGATGCTTATACAAATAGTGTATAGATGCATTACATGTCTACCATACACGCTGGTCATATTCTACACAGTGTTATCTAAACATTCCATCAAAACAGTTAAGGCATAGCATTATTTGGTAGCCGAGTCCATCTGAAAGATTCAGTTTCTTCAACTCTAGGCACCCGAGACAATGGATGCCCCTGTCACTCTGTCATCCTCTCCCTGGGGTCTTCCTGATATCATCACAGGTATTATTCAATATAAATTGACATAGAGGGATCCCTGGGTGGCGCAGCGGTTTGGCGCCTGCCTTTGGCCCAGGGCGCGATCCTGGAGACCCGGGATCAAATCCCACGTCAGGCTCCCAGTGCATGGAGCCTGCTTCTCCCTCTGCCTGTGTCTCTGTCTCTCTCTCTCTCTCTCTCTCTCTGTGACTATCATAAATAAAAAAAAAAAAAAAAAAAAAAAATAAATTGACATAGAATCCATATATGTTACATCAGGCATGGATGGGAAGGAGGGTTCCACAGGCAGTTCTGAGGCCTGTGTTGCTGTCCATTCTTCCTTGAGAGACTGTTCTTGGGTGTAAAGCAGAGAATGTAGTTTATGGGTTTGAGGTGAAGCTTTTATTTCTTGTTATTACAGAAAGTTGTTATATGAGATTTGGTACATACTCTTAGGGCGGTAGCCTCTAAAAAGATAACTGGCTTAATTTTATTGGTTTGCTCTTTGCCTTTTTTGTCTTAAACATAATACTTTATCAAGGTCCTTTTCCCCAACATATTATATATGGAGCCATTCTTTTGAATGACTGCGTAGTAGTCCATGGTGTGGATGTACCATGATTTACTTCTCTATTCCGTTATTGGTGGTTGTCTGTGTCAGTGTGTGTGGCTTTGCTAGTATAAATGGTATAAGCTTGAGCATCTCCTTTCTACGCCCGAACATATTTGTGGGAGATTTCAGTAGGATGGGGTCCTGGATGGAGTCATTCACTATTCCCTGTGTTCATTTCTTTCCTGGCTGGGAAGATGAAGCACAGTGGTTTCTGGGGGGAACATACTGGATTTGACAGAGTTTCATTGGTTTAAGTTTGTTTCATTTGACCATTTGATACTCCCCCCCCCCCCCCCCGCCCGCCCCATCTCTTTCAGACTCTGCAGGAAAAAAAAGTCATTCCTTGCCCACCATTTTATGAGTCAGATCATCCTGTCAGAGGTAACCCATTTGCTTTTCTTATGCTAGGTCCACCTCTAATGAGGTGACACAGTATTTGCAGAAATTTCACATCATGTGATGCAGCTGCACACTCAGGGAAGTGTTAATGCCTCCTGCATGAACACTCTCATTATTATAGTTGGCTAATTAAGTCAGCATAACAATAATCCTCTGGTAGACACCTGTGTCTCATGGTAAATAATAGTAAATGGGTCCTGATATTTTATTAGAATCCTTTCAAAATTTGCCATCCTTTTATTCTGCCAGGAAAAAAAAAAATGCCACTTTGGGATGATTTGGGGCTTCTTGAATTCTTTGTATTTGTGAATTATATTCAGTCAGTGAAATCTGGACCTTTTAGAACTATAGCACTCGGTCTCTTTTATCCATGGGCTGATAATTTTTTGAACATATGGGGGCTATTCCAAACATAAGATGCTTTATTAAAGTGTGTGTATTTCAGTTCTGGATGTGCTGTGGATCGGTACTTATGTCTTCACAATTGTGTATGCTGCTGCGGATGGGACCTTGGAAACTTCTCCAGATGTGGTGATGGCTCTCCTCCCGGTATGTGTGTGAAAGGGACATCTTTGGCAGCCCCGTGTGGCTCAGTGGTTTAGCGCCGCCTTCAGCCCAGGGTGTGATCCTGGAGGCCCAGGATCGAGTCCCACGTCAGGCTCCCTGCATGGAACCTGGCTTTTGCTTCTGCCTGTGTCTCTGCCTCTCTCTCTCTCTCTCTCTCTCTCTCTCTGTCATAAATAAATAAAATCTTTAAAAAAAAAAAGAAAGAAAGAAAAGGACATCTTTATCCTTTGAGAATCATAGAGGTCTTCTAATAAAGTTCTAGGGTTAGGCTTTAGTTTCCTTTTTTTGCTGGCAGGGATGGTACAACTTCAAGCGTAAAACTTGAATGCTGTCCCGTTGCCTGAGGGCCAAAATTACAGTGTTCCTGACAAAGTTGCATTTTAAAAATATGTTTTTGAGGTCCTTATTTTAAGAACTTAAGATTTTCTATTCCCAGAGATCAGATTAGCTTTGGCATTTATTGACTCCTTCTTAGGTTCCATGTTCTGGGCTAAACTCTTCATATGTATCATTTTGTTCCACGCTTAAGACAGAGTGTGGAGTAAGTTCATCAGGCCCACCACAGACCCTAGAAAAATTATCAGAGAAGTGAGCAGTCCATCCATGCCTGTTCCATGGCCAGAAAGTGAAAAAACAGTTTGAATCCAGTTCAGTTAGTGGCCACGGCTCATATTCCTTGTATTACTCAACTCTGTCTTTATAGGATGTCTATATATTTGGACAGAGGTTTTTTTTTTTTTTTTTTTTTTTTTTAATATTCATGAGAAAGAGAGAGGCAGAGACATAGACAGAGGGAGAAGCAGGCTCCTTGCAAGGAGCTCGATGCGGGACTCGATCCTGGACCTCAGGATCATGCCCTGAGCCGAAGGCAGATGCTAAACTGATGAGCCACCCAGGTGTCCCTGGACAGGGATTTTTGAGTGAATTTTCTCATAAAGTGTAAATGGTTTTAGTTTTTGAGATTCTTTAACTGTGTAGAATTAAAGAAAAATTGCATGTGGGATTTTTTTTCTCCTTTTGTTTATTGTAGAAAAAAGAAGAAAAACACCCAGAGATATTTGTGAACTTTATGGAGCCCTGCTATGGCAGCTGCACGGAGAGGCAGCACCATTACTACCTCAGTTACATTGAAGAATGGTGAGCTGAGAACCCAGAATGGATTCCTTCTCTCTCTGTCGGGTCCTACCTGCATTGCTTTGTTCCCACTTTGAGATTCTTTTCTGTAGGGAAGGAGAATAGAGAATTTATGCCCTTGAACATATTTTCCTCTGAGGCTGGATAATGCCTCTGACTACTTCTGTTTCCCCAATCTTAAATTATCTGGATTGAATACTTACTAATCTTAAAAACCCCATTTTCTCAATAACCCCAGTGATGACTTATGACAATATGATATTTAAGGAATGTATTAAATGTGTCCCTTTGAGAGCAAAAACTTCCCCTTGAAAGATAGATAGCTTGAAGCAAAGCTTCTGTCCACGATTTCACCAGATCTTTCTGTTTACAGGGCAGTAGACTTAATGGAAATTCTGACTGGATTTTGTCATGTCTCTGACCTTTGTCAGAAATACATAAGGAGTTGGCTGAGTCTCCAGGGCTTTATCCTAATGAACTAAGAAGTTAAACTTTACATCTAAAATCTTCTCACCTTTCTTCAGCCATGTAGAAGACCTCACCTTCCTCCTTGACATCACACGGAAGTCCTCATGGACGCCACCGCAGGCTCAAGTTGGGTTAGAATTGTTGCTACGTTTGAATTTAACAGTCTCCTGCTTTTGTTCTTTCAAGGGATTTAGTGCTGGCAGCATCTGCAGCTTCAACAGAAGTCAGTATCCTTGCTCGACAGACAGATCAGGTAAATTTCACTCTTCGGTCACTTTTATGTGACACTTTTCTGAGAAAGATTCTTGGAGGAGTTAACTATGTGGTGAAAGTTTAGATGAAGCCACATCCTTTTGAATGAGTTTCTGGATGAGAGCAAAGCTGACACTTGGCTGATGTGACGGAGTGCCTTGGGGCATGTGGCTTGGATTTTGCATGGGACAGATGTGGGTTTCAAACTCAGCAGCTCCCCCACTGTCTTAAAAAGCTCTTCTGTCCTTTCAGGATCCACTCACGATCTGTGGAAGCATAGATATAATCAGCTTCCCACAGGAGCACACCTGGGTGTGTAGGAGGATTTTCTGCCTTGTTCTGTTTCACCACCTTTATTTACTTCCTGTTGCTTGAACCTGCCCCTTCCGTTCAGTTACCTCTAACCCATCCTTGACTAATGGAGAGAAACATGCAGACCATATCAAATTGCGACTCACCAGCAATACTTTCTATTTCACTTTGAAAAACCACCCAAGAGCTAAAAGCACTCGTGTGTAAGCACCCACCTCCCTTCTTGCACTCTGTCCTTGCAGACAAGAATTGGGCTGAGGTGATTGTGGTAACCCATCCTCAACCAAGGTAGGTTATGTACAGTGACCACAGAAGGACGTGATAAAAGGGAAACTTTTTTTTTTTTTTTTTTAAGATTTATTAGAGCAAGAAAGAGTGTGCACAGAGGGAGAGAAAAACTCAGGCAGACTGGGTTGAGCACAGAGCCTGACACAGGGCTCTATCCCACAATCCCAAGATCACAACCTGAGCTGAAACTGAGAGGCAGTTTTAACTCTTCCCACCCAGGTGCCCCAGGAAACTTTTCTGCTTAAAACTCTGCCTTGAGTTTAAAAATGTTGTATGCGCCCCACACACAGAGACTTAGACCTCTCCAATCATTCAGTATTTATCCCTCATTCTCTGGGTGGCAGGGTGGTCCACTATAAGTACATGGCTCTCATAGTATCTAGGATGAGCGCTTTGGGGTCACAGGCCAGAGTTAGTCTGATGTGAAGCCTTAGATTGTCTTTAAGAGCAATTTCCTATGAGCACAGCTATCTTATGTACTGACACGTTTAAAATGTACTTGTATTTTTGTTTTTTATCAGGATAATTTATGTACATGACTAAAAAATGACGTAGTGGAAAGGATTTATAAAAGAAAAAAAAAAGATTACCCCTGCCTACTCCATCCTTATCCAGCCCTGGTTAGAGGGTACCTTTTTTAACTTGTAAATTTTTGCTTTTAAAGATTACCTCCTTATCCCTAAATAATCTTAAGGGCACCTGGGTGGCTCAGTTGGGTAAACGTCTGACTGAATTTTGGCTCACATTGTGATCTCAGGGTTGGAGATCGAGTCCTGTGTCAGGCTCTGCACTGAGCATGGAGTCTGCTTAAGATTCTCTCTCACTTTGCCCCTCCCGACCTCTAAAAACAAATAATAATCTGCTTCATCACTAGTTAACGATTATTTGTTTTAGACCTTAGGTGTTGTGGTAGATAACAATATAGCTTACATATGGCCCTCAAATCCTCCTTTCCCTTCAACGGGGTTACAGCACTGTTGTAGTTTCTTCTGCTGGTTACCTTTGTAACTGTAAGTAATACTTTTAATCTTCCATTTCTTAGTTATCACTATACCCAGTATCTCTTGACTCTCTACTTTGTGAGAGGAATACCTTCTCTCCCACTCTTGCCTTTAGCATACCTTCCCCGCTCCCACCTCACTGCTGTTCTCATCTGTAGCTTGTCTTTTGCAGAATCAAAACTGGTACTGTTGTATTCTGTTCTGTAGTAATTATTAAGTTTTATTTTGTCTATAGATTGTTTTTCTTTTTTTTAATATTTTATTTTATTTACTCATGAGAGATACAGAGCGAGAGAAAGAGAGAGAGGCAGAGAGAGAAGCAGGCTCCATGCAGGGAGCCCGACGTGGGATTCGATCCCGGGTCTCCAGGATCATGCCGTGGGCTGCAGGCGGCACTAAACCGCTGTGCCAGCAAGGCTGTCCTATAGATTGTTTTTCAAACTTGATATCAACTTTATTTACATTATTATGAATGCAATTATTATTCACACCATAGCTAAGTCATGGAGTATGATTACATTCCCTTTCCTGAAGGGCTTTTTGTTTTCTCTCTGTTATTCATAGAGCATTATTTCCTTTTGAGTTGTGCTGCCCAGTTTTGGTCAACACTGAAAGTTAGACAAATGTGTGGTTTTTAAAAATCAGATCATAGGGATGCCTGGGTGGATCAGCAGTTGAACGTCTGCCTTCGGCTCAGGGCGTGATCCCAGGATCAAGTCCCATATGAGTGCTTCTTGCAAGGATCCTGCTTCTCCCTCTGCCTGTGTCTCTGCACCTCTCTCTGTGTCTCTCAGAGTGAATAAATAAAATCTTTAAAAAAAAATCAAATCATGTATTGGCAGGAATATAGCCCATTCAAGCACAGACATAAGCAGAAGAGTTTATTGGAAAGACTCAGTGGTTTCTCAAGAACCCTGAAGGCAGGAAGGGCCCCATGGGAGGAACAGATGCCAAGATCTGGGAGGATAAGAACTAAGGGTAATTCTGTCCATTAACAAGTGGGCATAGGGCATCTGGCCAGCCCTACAAGCCACATTGCTCAAGACCACAGTAGCAATCAACTGGAGTTCCTTGTGCCAATCCCACATTTCCAGGAGCAGCTAATAACTGTTTGGTGCAGGTATTAGATTTATCCACCACGTTTAGGAATGTACCTAGTTGGGGTAGACAGTACTTGGGAAAGTGTTCACGATAGTGGTTATTCACAAGGCAGGTACTTGGTATACCAGTAACACATGGGTTAATTTGGAAAATTAACCCCTCACTTGCTAGGATGCCCGTTGCTTTTAGACCATCTTCCCAAATTTCAGAGTCTGGTCAACACATAAATCTAAACCAAGTGAATTGTCTTCTCTCCTTTTTGAAATATGGGAGGACCATTGCAAAGCTCTAACCAACATAGCTTTTTCATCTTTACTTCTTTTTTCCAGATTAATTGGGAATCTTGGCTCCTAGAGGATTCCAGTCGAGCTGAACTGCCTGTGACAGACAAGAGTGATGACTCGCTGCCTGTGGGAGTTGCCATAGACTATACTAATCAAGTGGAAATCACCCTCAGTAAGTGTGGCCTGATGTAGCTCAGTGCAAAAGTGGTCGTGGTTGATATTGAAATCCTGTTCTGCGTGTTCATGACAGAATCTACTCTGCGGGGCACTTAACTCCTGGTAGTGCATTGTAACTTGAAGAATGATACAGAGTGCATTGTGACGCCACTAGATTAACTTGATTGACATTCATTGATAAGACAAAAGCCAGACTCTGTACGTGTGTGTGTGTGCGTGCCTGTGTGTGTGCGCACCCGTGTGTACACTCACGCATGCCTATCTCTGTGTGCTTTCATGTATAGGTGAAATCTAGAACAGAAGGGTCTCATTGCCTTGTTTCTCCAAGCATTCCAGTTTCCCAGCGGCCTCCCACAGAAACAGCACCCTAGTTCAGTACTGCATAACAGTGCTTGGTTTAAAGACACAGATCAGAGAATGGGGACCTCAAGCACTTGGCTTCCAGGGCAGGCCTGAATTTGTGCTATGAATGGGTCTTCTCTCTTGGAGCGAGATAGGGCTGCAGTCTGTGAGATGCACCAGTATAGTGGAACTCATGCCCTATGCTCTTTGGTACTTCAATTTAGAGAGGTGTCATTGTTGAGCACCACTAAGTTCCTTCCTGTCCTTTCCCTGGTAAGATTATTTGGTCTCCTTAGTTCATTTATTCTGAGTCTCTTCAAGTCCTAATTGACAAAATACATCTTAGGATTGAACTGTGAATGAATATAAAGTAGTTTGACTTACCTTTCTACGTCCTGTGTATTTTCCAAAGTGTGTAGTCTGTCACTTTTCTGCTAGGCCAGCCCCCTCCTAGAGACACCTGTCTTGGGACATCATGAACCCTGAGACACTCGTCAAAGTCTCAGGAGCTCAGGGACAGTCACAGCTGCCATAGGACTACTGGAACTTCCCTGCAGGGTCTGGCATGATGGTAGCCACTGAGAATGGCAGTAGTTCTCTTTCAAGAGCCAGTGCTCTCGAGGCTGTTCAGATATGAATCAGAGCAAACAGTCTTGAGCTACTGTTGGGGCAAGTCTACTATAGCCTTCTTGCTTAGAATAGTCTTTGCCTTCGGGACTTGGTTCATTTTTCACTTGTGCTTATTTTCTTAACAGATGATGAGAAAACTCTTCCTCCTGCTCCAGTTCTTATGTTACTTTCAACAGACGGTGTGCTCTGTCCATTTTATATGATCAATCAAAATCCCGGGGTTAGGTCCCTCATCAAGATGCCAGAGCGGCTCTCGTTAGAAGGAGAGCGACAACCCAAGTCGTCAGGTACGTGCCTCTTTCTGCTCTGTCACAGAGGGAGTGCCATGGGCTCGTTCTGGACCATCCCCAGGGATGAACACTGTGTAGGGACACATAATGATCCTCTTCCTTGAGCCAGTCTGAACGAAGCAGGGACTTTTCCTTGAACACACGCACATTCTTGCATCCTCTCACCCACAAGCTTTATTCTCCAACCTTTACTTTAGAGAAAAGGAAACTCAGCCAAATGAATCCCATCAGGTAATCTACCAACAGTATCCTGTTACAGCACCCTGTATCGTATGGTCTGAATCCTACCAACATGTTTAGTCCCAGAGGATTGGTTAAATATGTCTTCGTATGTGCATACCGTGAATGCCACGGAACTTAAAAATGTTGCATTTGTTGACAAAGCTGTAGTCGAATGTATCATGAAAAAGCACTGTATGCTTTATGATTTCTTTCTCATTGAGAAAAAAATATGTACATAGGGAAAATACTAGCAAGTTGGATATTAAAATCTAAATAGTGGTTATGTCTGGGCAGTGGGAACATGGTGATTTTATTTTTGTTTATATTTAATTTACTTTAGGTTTTTCTCCCCTCCTCTTTGAAAATATTGCTTGAGTAGTATATGTTTATTGGAGGAAAATTAGAAAGTACACAATCATTTAAGAGCCTATCAGTCATCAAGCAATAGCCATAGTTATTAACATTTTGGTCCATATTCTTCATATACATAAATGCACACATGTAAACACTAATTTTCACAGTGACAGTATCACTTGTGAGAGCAGGGTGATGTTTACTTCTGAGCACAGTCCAGTGTGAAGGACTTTGCTCCTAGCCCATCAAATCCTCTAGCACAAGCAGAGGCTAGTTTTATTTTTTGCCTCATGCTTGGTCCGGAGGTGGTAGCCATGTTTAGATGAGCAGAAGAGAGCCATTGAAGGGGGAGAAAGTAGCCTGCCAGTTATAGCTAAAGCCCAGGGGGTAGACCCAGAAGACACAAATGGTTCTGCTCATTTTTACGCTACCGCTCCACATTTGCTTTGGTGAATGATCAGAAGTAGCAGTGCGGCAGTTTTCATATGTTCAGTTCTATTTTCAATTAAAGTGCCTCTAATTTCTTTCGGGTCCTATATGTACTCTTCATGTTGGTCTACTGAATGTGTGTGGAAGTGACAAATATCTATATGTTTGTGGTTTGTTTTTTGTTTTTTTTTAATATTTTATTTATTTATTCATGAAAGACACACAGAGAGAGAGAGGCAGAGACACAGGCAGAGGGAGAAGCTGGCTCAATGTAGGGAGCCCGATGTGGGACTCGATCCCGGGTCTCCAGGATCACGTCCCGGGCTGAAGGCAACACTAAACCACTGAGCCACCTGGGCTGTCCATGTTTGTGTTTTTAAAGAAGTTGGTGGTTGCTGGTTCCCTATTTATTGTGTGAAAGAAATATTAACAATAAATTTGCTTGCATTATTATGCTTCCATAAAAGTGACAATTCACTGAGGTCTTCTTTTTTAGAAGTATTTTTATACTTGTAAGTGTTTCATTACTTTTGACATAGTGAAGGTAAATTTACAGCTCAGACAGTTTGGAAGAGTGGAGACCCACTAAAATAAGTTTATTGATTTAAAAAAATACTATTTTTTAATATATTTATTGAGTTAATTGAATTTGGCAAATTAACACATTTATAGAAAGTTGGGAAAATAGAAAAAAATTTAAACCTGCCCTCCTCTTCTCGTGTTTTT
The DNA here is from genome assembly GCF_053574225.1 of Canis aureus. Classification (NCBI taxonomy): domain Eukaryota; kingdom Metazoa; phylum Chordata; class Mammalia; order Carnivora; family Canidae; genus Canis; species Canis aureus. The sequence goes on from NC_135626.1 coordinate 8,171,680, forward strand.
TTCATAAACATCTTTCTTCGTTGTAATTCTATTGTATATACCATTGGTGTGTAGGTTTTTAATTTAAATTGTGTTTCTGTGTTCTTATATAATCTTTGTGATTCACATAAAAGAGTGCTTACTATTCCATTGAACATCTTTTAGCATTTGGGTTGTATTAAATGTGTTTTTCATGTTAGGTTATTTTTGTAGGCTTTATTCTTAGAAGTGGGATTTCTGAGTCCATTTTTTATGATTTTTTGAGACAATGCTAAAGTATTTTCTAAAAGATTATGCTAAATTTGGTGCCTACTAGTGATAAAAGTTTTCAGGTTCATGTTACCCTTCCAAGCATAAGGGGTTATACATATTTAAATTTTAAGGACAATAAAAAATATGCCTTATTTAAATTTGCATTTTTTTGATTACACACAGATTGAATGTATTATTTTATGAATTAGGTTCTCAGCTTATATCGTAGTCTTGGAATTTTTTTTTTGAAATTTCTTTATCTCAGTTTATGTGAGTTTTTTAAAAATATAAAACATATTTGCTACAGATTTTTAAAATTTCATTTACCTTTTATGTAACTGTTTTTACACAGTCAAATCTTCATCTTTTCCTTTTGTGATTTTTTTTTTCTTTTGGTCACTTCTAAATTTCAGGTTGTTAGATTCAGTGACTTCACTCACTTTTTTGTCTCCTTTGTTTTGAGATGTATGTATACGTGAGCTTTTGTATACGTGGACATCTTTAATTTAGCTGGAATTGCTTTTAGTAACTGTTATGAAGTGGAGGTCTGAAGGGAAGTTTTTTCCTGATTGCTGTGAAATGTTGCAGAATGGTTTCTTTTTCCCTATAACACCGAGACACGCATTTTTCCTCTGGGATTCAGCTCTGTGTCCATGAAGTCCTGTTAACTTAATGCCTTTCCCTGTCTCTCTTTTCCTCTAAAGTTTTGTCCAACTTACTATGTGGAAAGTTTGCTGTGGCAGGTCCCCCATCAGCCCTGCTCTCTTTTCTCCCCCGCTCTTGAACTAGGACCTTTCTTTCTGTCTTCCCTCCGCTGCGAGTTTCTTTCCACTTGCTTTCTGCCGTAGGGACCTCCACTGTTGTGGTGCTAACTTCTGTCTTCCTTTTTCTCCATTTCATTTACTGCAGGCAGTACTCCCACTACGCCAACCTCCTCTCAAGCCCCACAGAAGCTCGACACGCCAACCCCTGCAGCTCCAGTCTCTGGCCCACCTTCGTCACTGGCTGCCTCCCCCTCCACCTTCTCTGTGCCTTCTGCTGTTGGAGCCCCTGCCGTGTTCTCCTTTGGTTCTTCATCCTTGAAGTCATCTGGTTCTGTCCCAGGGGAGCCCCCTCCATATTCCAGTGGCCCTGTCGCATCCACCTTTTCTTTTGTTCCCCCTCCTCAAGCCTCCCTAGTGCCCACCCCTGTGGCCTCTCCCATGACACCATCTGCAACCTCGTTCTCCTTTGGATCCTCGGGGTTTAAGCCTACCTTGGAAAGCACGCCGATGCCAAGTGTCTCTGCTCCAAATATAGGACTGAAGCCTGCTTTCCCACCCTCAGCCTCTGCAGTCAAGGTCAACCTTAGTGAGAAGTAAGTAACACTTGAAGAAAGTTCGCTGCTTCTGTGGCATTAGTAGAAACATCACGTTCCCTGGAAGTAGAGTCACGGTGGGTGGAGTTACAATAAATTTTTTCTTTTTCCTGTTTTCCAAAATGGTAACTGCAAATGGTGAGAATTCAAACATAAAAGGTTTGCATCTAATCAATGGATGGAGTCCAGGAGTCTCTTAGATAATTTTTTTTTAATCATTATAAGTTTATGTTTATATGCTGGTTTTTGCTTTTCAGATTTTAAATATAGAAGATATCCCTATCTTTATTTTGTTTTATTTATTTAGCTTGTTTTTTGAGAGAGAGCAAGCGCAGGGAGGGGCAGAGGGAGAGGGAATCCCAAGCAGGCTCCACACCCAGTTTGGAGCTGGACTCTCGGGGCTGGATCTCACAACCCTGAGATCATGACCTGAGCCAAAATCAAGAGGCAGACCCCTAACCAACTAAGCCACCTAGGCACCCTGATAATCCTTATTTTAAAAAATGAAGCAATAAGGAATATACATCCTGGGTTGGGGGAGTGAATCTCTTAGAATCCTTCTGTCCCTTTACTCTGTGAACTGCTCTGTGACAGCCACTACGACGGTCTGTGAAGTTGTGCCCGTGTCAGGTGACTTCCCTGTGCAACAGTCCCCAGAGGC